>NC_133658.1:266628692-266958692 GCF_037893015.1 Macrotis lagotis | reverse complement strand
CAACTCATGAAACATAGGTGATCTGTGGAATTTATCAGTAGAAAGAGTGTCCAGAAATATAAAATATGAAGTTTTCAAATCTTTAGGTTTTTGCAAGGCAAATGGGGTTAAAGTGGCTTGCCCAAGGCCACACAGCCAGGTAACTATTAAGTGTCTGAGATTGGATTTGAACCCAGGTACTCCTGACTCCAAGGCTGGTGCTTTATCCACTACACCACCTAGCTGCCCCAAATATGAAGTTTTCAAACCAAGATTTCTTTGTGTTAGGACAGAGAGGGAGGAAACAGAATAGTGTGTTACAGACATACATTTATTTTCTAGGTTTATTTTTTTGGAAGATAAGGTACATTTTGATTTGAGGGGAACTGGGTTCAAGTCTAACCTCAGGTAAGCACAAGTTCTATGACTCTGGAGAACTGAATTGCCCTTTCTGTGCTTTTGTTTCCTCATTTGCGAAAGAGGAATGTGTGTTCAATGCCCTCTAAGGTAACTTCTAACTTTAAATCTCTTGTGCTGGTTTTTCCACCTTTTTACTGATATAAACTTGACCTAATCATAACCTCTATGGGCTATTTCCTCCTCTGTAAAGTGAAGGTTATTATCCTATAATCTAGCACCTGAGTTCAACTTGTCTCCCTCTTCTTTAGTGTCCTCTGCCTGCCTGAAGACCTTTTGGAAGAAGAGAAAGGAATTGAGAATTATAAAGTTTTTTG
This sequence comes from Macrotis lagotis, assembly GCF_037893015.1. NCBI lineage: Eukaryota > Metazoa > Chordata > Mammalia > Peramelemorphia > Peramelidae > Macrotis > Macrotis lagotis. The sequence goes on along the minus strand of NC_133658.1, from coordinate 266,957,979 downwards.
CTAATTTCCAGACAGTTGCTAAGAGTTTTTCACAAGGTTTTTCAGGTGATTCTCACAATTCTCTGAGATGAGTACAGTTAATATTGTTATTTTATCATTGAATATACTGAGACAGATTAAGTGACTTGTCCAGAGTCTTGCAGATCATTAATGAATGAAGCTGTATTTGAACTCTGGTGACCCTAATTCTATGTCCAGTGCTCTATTTAATTCACCACCAACTACCTCTGGAGGTTCAAAACTATGCCATTCTGAAGTAAAAGTTTCATTATTATTTCTGAAATTCTGAAATAGCTCCATGTCAGAAGGCATGAGGAATCAATGTGCTGCTCTCTCTCTCTCTGGTTGGGGCACAAGTCTTGTGGCACTGGTCTATAAATACTACCCTAATTCTTTTTTTAGTTTTTTTTTGCAAGGCAAATATGGTTAAGTGGCTTGTCCAAGGCCATACAGCTAGGTGATTATTAAGTGTCTGAGGCTAGATTTGAACTCAGGTACTCCTGACTCCAGGGCCAGTGCTCTATCCACTGCACCACCTAGCCACACCCATGGTACCCTAATTCTGATTCTATTCATGCTCCCTAAATCAAAGTTAATACTAAGAATTAACCCATCTTTCTAGGGATCAAGACCTAGCAAACTGTCACACATCCTCATAAGGACAAAAACATACTCACAAATTATTACCACAAATTCACATTTCTGAGTATCCATAGAGTAATAATTATCTCTATTTACAGACCCTATCTGTGATAATATATCAAATCTATACTAATATCCTACTGTCATGCTTAAAACTACTTTATCACCTGACTTCATAAACCTAAGGGCAAGTTTCCTAGTCATATCATTATCAACATAAAATGTTCTAAAAATTTTGTTCCAAAGAGGATAAATAACAACTATAGGAAAATTCTTTTCAGAGCTTGGCCCATAATTAATCCCTGCTTCACAGTCAATTACAATAATACACTGGAAGGAAGACATGTAGGAAACAATCCTAGAATTTTGTTTTCCATGTAAGTTGCCTGTGAGTATCTAAACAGGAGTAGTGATACAATCCATTTTAGTTTACATGAAATAGGTACATCCTCTTAGAGCAACAGAATTGAAAGAATTGAAGAAAGGAATTGGGTGTGATCCTTCATTTAACTAAAACTTCCCTGTATGGTCCTTGGGGTCATTCTCCTGTATTCTTCAGTTCAAATTCTCTGATGGGATTGTTTCATTCTACAAAGTGAAGCAGAGGGATTTGCCCTATTTGAGTTCACTCAGAAAATATGGCATTTGATGACTGTACTGTTTAAGCTGCTTTAAGACCTAGGTATTTTGCATTTGAAAACCATGTGAGCTTCATATTATGATGAATGTATGAAAAGGGGTCACTGAGAACTGTGTCTCTGAAAGTCTGGTATGAAATCATTCTGTGTCTCTTCGGGTATGTTTGTGTCAGAGATCTGGCAAATTTGATGAATGTTTTCTTTTTTGTGACTTTCTTTCCATAGAAGAAAAGCTAGTTTTAAGTGAGAGTGCTGAAAATACAATTCTTTGATACCTCTCAGAATCAGAGATATAGAAAACACATTTAATGCATCTTCTCAGAGAGAATAGAATCGACAGTCATTTTGCTTTCCTTTGAACTCCTAAAGCTTAATACTTGTGCCTCTCTTGTGCCCTTTTCTCATCTCCCTTTGCCCCTATCATATACACTCTAATATTATATTTGTGTACATGCTCTATCCCCTCTTGGTTAGAAGCTTCTTCAGAGAACAATCTATATTACTTTTTTTATATTCCATACACCTGACAAAATGTATTCAATTGCAAATTTAACAGACATTTATTTATTATTTGCAAGATAAAATGTAGAGGGGATTATAAACTAGGAAAAGTAGAGTAGGTAGTGTATAGGAGTATAGGAGTTAGTCTTAGAGCCAGAAAAACCTAGGTTCAAATCCTGATACTATATACATAAAAGCTGTGTGAAAATCAGAAAGTTGATTAACTTCTCTAATTACATAATCAATTCTCTAGCTCTCTAAGACTGACAATCTATATCAGAGAAGGAATTTTACATAGAGTTAATTAACTTTATGAAATAATAAGTCCAAATTTTTAAAAAGAATTAATATTGTGCAAGGCACTTAAAGAGAAGTTAAGAAGACCTTGAAAAATCATGGTAGGCATGTGAGTGGAAAAACTAGTATTTGTTATAGAAAAACAATCAATAAGACTTAGGGTCTTATTACTTATGAGGAGTGGGTAAAGAATGACTTTGAAGGTGAGACATATTGGGGATCAGAAGAATGTTATAGTCAAAAGTAATATTAAATTTGGAGGAGTGGTGTTGAGTTTTATGAGTTGTGGGGAGGGAAAGGGGAAGAAGATAGAACACAAGTTTTGTTTTATAAATTTATTGAGTTTTAAATATATTTCCAATATAGATGTTGGTAAGCAGTTGTTAACTGGAGATTTGGGTTTAGAACATACATTAAGTTTGGATCAATAGAATTTGAGTCTATGTATATTCGACTGTGAAGAGATGGTAATTAAATCTGAGGGAGCAAATGAGTCACAAGGGAGAATTCAGAGAGAAAAGAGGACCTGAGACAAAGTCACAGAAGACATTTATACCTAAGGTGTGGACAATGTTTCAGAAGAGTGGCAAAGTCACAAATCTAAGGAGAAAAAAGAAAATCCTTATGAAGAGAAAAATAAATTATGTCAACAACTTCAGAGAAGAGAGCATATGAAAGATGAAGATTGAGAAAAGGCCATATAGTTTGCCATCAAGCTCATTTTTGACAGTATTTTCTTTATTTCTAATTAAGTGTCAAGACATGTTTAGCATTAATTTTATAAGATTTTAGTTCCAAATTTTCTCCTATCCTCCCTACCATCCTCTCTTCTTAAACTGGCAGGCAGTTTGATATACATTGTGCATTTTTGGAAAACAGAATAGTAATAGTATTGCTCAATCAAAAGTAATCCACAGTTTTAAATCCCTTCGGTCAAAGTTCCAAATTGCTCTCCAGAGTGGTTGGATCAGTTCACAACTACACCAATAGAGTATTAGTGTTCCAGTTTTCCCACATCCTCTCCAATATTGATCATTTTTCATTTCTGACATATTAAGCAATCTGATGGATGTGAAAAACTTCTTTATTTTAATTTGCATTTCTCTAAGCATTAATGATCTGGAGCATGTTTTCAAATGACTATAAATAGCTTTATCTCCTTCATTTAAAATTTCTTCCTTATCCTTTGATCACTTGTCAGTTGGAGAATGGCTTGTATTCTTATAATGTTTTATATCTTTTAGAAATAATGCCTTTATCAGAAACATTGACTGCAAAAATTGTTTCCTAGTTTTTGGTTTCCTTCTAATTTTGTTCGTATTGGTTTTCTTTTGTTTTTTTTTTTTTAGGTTTTTTTGCAAGGCAAATGGGGTTAAGTGGCTTGCTCAAGGCCATACAGCTAGGTAATTATTAAGTGTCTGAGACCATTTGAACGCAGGTACTCCTGACTCCAAGGCCGGTGCTTTATCCACTACGCCACCTAGCCACCCCTGTATTGATTTTCTTTGTGTAAAATCATTTCATTTTATTGTTATAAAAATTATCCATTTTACATTTCATAATGCTCTCTATCACTGGTTTGGTCATAAATTCCTCTCTTCTTCATAGATCTGATAGGTCAACTATTCCTTGCTCTCTTAATTGGTGTATCACTGTTTTATGCCCAAATCATGTAACCATTTCCAACTTACTTTGGAAGAGTTTGTGAGATCTTGGTCTATGCCTATTTTCCAGTTTTCCCAACAATTTTTTTTTTTTTTATCAAAACTGGAGTCTTTGAGTTTATCAAACAGCGGACTGATATAATTATTTAATACTATGTCTTATATACCTAACCTATTCCACTGATCCACCTCTCTATTTTTTTTTAGGTTTTTGCAAGGCAAATGGGGTTAAGTGGCTTGTCCAAGGCCACGCGGCTAGGTAATTATTAAGTGTCTGAGACAGGATTTGAACCCAGGTACTCCTGACTCCAGTGCCTGTGCTTTATCCACTACGCCACCTAGCCACCCCTACCTCTTTATTTCTTAGGCAGTGCCAAATAGTTTTGATGTTTGCCACTTTATAATATAGTTTTAGATCTGATATAGCTAGACCACCTTTCTTTGTATTTTTGTTCTTTAATTCATTCATATTCTTGACCTTTTATTCATCAAGAAAAATTTTGTTACTATTTTTCCTAACTCTATAAAATAATTTTTGATAGTTTGATTGGTATGACACTGAAAAAGTAGATTTAGACAGAATTGTCATTTTTATTATAGTAACAACCAAATTTGATTTTGATTCATTGGTGTTTCATAAAATCATTAGCATTTTCCCAGGGCTATACCAAAAAACATAGAAGTCTGGCTTTTAGAGGCTGCCTGATTCCCTGGGGTTACTCTGAAGCTTGGTGGAGTGACTCTGGCATATGCCTGCTTGATTAGGCACCTCTAGTTTTGGTTTGCCCTATTTGCTTAGGGTTGTGCTGAAGCTCATGGAGATCTGGCTATTGAAAGATGTTTGTTTACCTAGGGAACTACCCTGAAGCATATGTTGTTTCTAAGAGTTGGAGTCTGCCAGCTGCAATATCTATGTTGAGGCATGAAAGGGTCCTCTTGTTAGTGGTCCTGCTTGACCACTGGGGTTCAGGATCTTAAGCAGGTTTGCTGAGGTGGGGCTTGCTGCTGGCCTCCTCACATCCTTCCTGCCCTGGACTGTGCTTCACTTTTGATCTTCCTTGGTGTTCTTTCAACGATTTTGAACTAAAAGATTGTTTTACCCTGTTCTGCTATTCCAGGATTTTTGGCGGGTGCTATTTTATAGTAATTTGGAAGTGAATATGGAGGAGTTATGATGATTTACTTCTTATTCCACCATTTTGTCTCCTGGAAGTCCTTCTCTTCAAACTAAGTTTTAAGCTTTGAGAAATTTGTCTCCTCAGAATGGTGGGTTCAGGAGCCATGATACAAAGGACTGATAAATGAGTAGGGAAGTAAATGTGACTTTTCCTAGTATGATAATAAAAGAGAGGAGGGATGTAGAAGAAACAAAACTTGAGGATTTCAAGGGTCAACAAAACTTGGGTTTTGTCTGGGTTGTTTTGTTTTGAGGAATAGGAGAATCTATGAATTTTTAAAGTGGGATATAAATAAAAACAATGAATGCAAAAAGCCTAAAGTTTGGATGGGAGGGGAAGATGATTAACAAGATAAACCCCTGGAGGAATTGGGAAACTATAGAATTATGACAACTAAGAGTAGTGTTAATTTTAGGCAGGAAAGCTTCCTCTTCCTACAAGGGGAAGAAGAAGATAGATGATGTGAGTAGGGGTTTTGAGGTGTATTATATAGATGACGAGGGATTTTATGAAGGATTATTTCAATTTTCTCACTAAAATAGTTGGTCATAAGCTAAGAGGAAAGTGAGTGAGAAGATGAATTAGGCTCTTGAGGAAAAGGAGAAGGGTTGGAACAGCTGCTAAGAAAAGTGATAGAAAACCAGTCTGGGAATAATTAAATTTGTGATGAATAGTGAAAGCCTACTTGAAATTATATGATGTGAATTTCTAGTGTAAAGAGTCAATGTGATTGTATGACTTTATCTAGAATCATTCAGTATGTTGGACTATACTTAGTTTTTAGAATTCTTCACAGCTGGAGACCATGCTCTCTTTTCAGTCTCGTTGGACATTGCTACCCTTCCCATACTCTGAAATGCATTCAATTTGGCCTTCTCTCTGTTCCTCATTCACAATACTCCACTATGGTCTTTGTGATTTTCCCCTTATTTCTTGAATGCTCTCCCTCCTTCCTGCCAAAATGCATGCCCTTTTGACCTTGAAAAGATACATTTTCTTCTGCATTTCTTTTTATACTCCCATATGTTAGTCTGTTCCAAATTCCATTTGGTTTATCTACTTTGAATATATTTGTGTTTAATAATTTTGCATTTATGTTGTATTTATTTTTATATATACTTCTTATCTTCCATATATTAGAGTGTAAGCTGATTCAAGGAGGAATTGTTTCTTTCTCAGTATTTGTTATCACCAGTGCCTGACATATAATAGAGAAATAATAAATATTTAATTATAGTTGTTGAGAAATATTTGGTGACTGTTCATATTGGCAAAGACAAGACTCTGTCTTAGGGATTGGTCCCAGGGGATAGACTTCAGAAGGGCAAAATAGTAGAGGAACATGCAGAAATAAACTATTTAATGTCAAGACTGAAAGGATAAGTAAGTGGGACCAAAGCAAGGCAATTAGAGCCATAATACACACACATACACAAACACAAACAGACACACACACACACATACACACACACACACGTGCACATACATAGATAGACAGACAGACAGACAGACAGACAGATAGATAGATAGATAGATATTTACAAATGCATATAATCAGATAAACATATAATACAGGAGGGAAGAAATTTTGGGGGGGGGTATTAAGAATAATGTGAATCAGATAGTGAACTCCATGAGAAAAAAAAAAGGGAGAAGGGTGTTATGAGCCCCCAAATTGTGAAGAGTTTTCTGCATAATTAATTCCCTCACAAAAGAAGAAAAGTTGTCATATCTGTGATTCAAGGAGATAAGAGAAACATTTTAATCAAATTATATTCTATGGAAGTTATATAGGAGAACTAAACTATTCTAACATTTCTTCTCAAACTTACTGCAAACAGAAAATCTCCATTGATAAATCCCCCATAAATATAACTACAGAGGTTTGTATTTTCATGGAGCTATCAAGGTGAAAATCCTATTATATCCCCACTAAAACTAAAGACTTAATTCAAAACCTCATTCTTCCATAATTAAATGCAAAAATTTGATAAAGACTTTTTTTGCTATAAGGATGTTAAGCATAATGCAACCCCTCTCTGTATGTCAATTTTAATTGCCTCCTTGATTCATATCATGATTACTTTCTAATTTTGTGTGAGGAGATGGAGATACCCTAATAAGTAAATTTGTTCCAGTCTTTCATTTTTCACTCTTAATGCTTCTGTTTTAAATCATTCCTAGTAAATAGCAAATTTTTGAGTGTTTTTCCCTATTATTCATCCTGACTTTCTCTTTTATTTAATTGGAAAATTGAATTCATTCACATTTAAGATGATAATTGTTAGGTCTATGCTTTATTCTTTTTGATTAATTCTGTATTTATTCTTATTTTCTCCCTATCTTTTAAAGTACTCACTTAGTTCTTCTAAATAAGTATGGATATACTAATTTGATCTCAGACTTTTCCCCAAAGTTTTCTTATTTTCCTGGTTCTGATTTATCTCTCCTCTTCTAGGTTCTTTTGGTTCCCTTAAATTTTTCTTACATTCTGTCCATTCCTTCTTTTCACATAAAGAGCTGCTATGAACATTTTGGAACATGGAGGACTTTTAGCATTTTTTGCAATTTCTTCTGGATATAGTCCTAGAATTGGAATTGTTCAGTTATAGGGTAGGATCAGTTTTATTGCTCTTTGGACATAGTTCCATATTGCTCTCCAGAAAGCTTGGATCCTTTCGCCAGCAACACATCAATGTCCCAATCCTCCCACAACCTCTCCAACATTGATCATCTTCCCTTTTTCTCATCTTGGTTAATCTAATAGGTGTGAAATGATGCCTCATTGTTGTTTTAATTTGCAGTTCTCTAATCAATAATTATTTGGAGCACTTTTTATATGATTATATATAGCTATAATTTCTTCATTTGAAAACTGACAATCCATATCCTTTGACCTTTTATCAATTTGTTAATGACTTGTACCTTTATAAATATGACGCAATTTACTATATGTTTTACAACTGAGAACGTTATCCAAACTTCTAGCTGTGAAGATTGTTTCCCAGCTTTCTGCTTTCCTTCTAATTTTGGCAGCATTGATTTTATTAGTGCAAAAACTTTTTAAATTTAATACAGTCAAAATTATTCATTTTTCCTTTTATAATGTACTCTAATTCTTGTTTGGTCATAAATTTATCCCCTTTCCATAGATCTTAGAGATAGAGTATTTCTTGGTGCATGAATTTATCTATGGTGTGTGATGCCTGTTTCAAAGGTTTGCTGCTTTACTCTGTTTTTCCCTCTATATTTCAATATCCTAATAGACTATTCTTAATTAATATTTTCATTTATGATTTATATACTTAAATGATTCTTGTTCCCTCTTTTATCCCTCATATGGAGAAGGGTTTCTAAAATAGCAAATTGATACTCTCTTTTCTATCATATTTCCATATTTTTGTTTTTATAGATCTCACTCTTTCCTCCCTTCTCCATACTTTTCTTGTGATGCATGAATGCATGTTTGGAAGAAAGCAGGATGATTATTCTGTGTTACTTTATGCCTATAAATGTAATTGAAAGAGAAAATACAGTACTTTGATTCCTCTGAGTCCTGAATCCTAAGGACTCATTTCATTCCCATTTTATTTTAATAATTTATGTCTTCAAATCCTGGACACTGATGATCCACAGTAATCAATACCCCATGCACCACTATTTTATGGAAAGGAAAGAATTCTTAGGCATTCCAACAATTGATTGTCAAAGCTGGCACCAAAACATTATTCTGTAAAAGATTTATTATGAAATCCCAGGCAATCTTTCCACTTCATTGGGATATATATTAATGATGTCCCAGTTTTCTCTCTTCTTGGCCAAGATTAGTCTCCCACCTCCACAGGTCATCTTGCCTCCTTTCCGCTTGTCTTATTCTTCTCTTCTACTGTAACTACCCTCCCCCAAATTATCACTGCTGGATCTGATTTATCTCTTCTCTTCTAGGTTCTTTTGGTTGCCTTCCTGGTTCTGATTTATCTCTCCTCTTCTAGGTTCTTTTGGTTTCCTTAAATTTTTCTTACATTCTGTCCATTCCTTCTTTTCACATAAAGAGCTGCTATGAACATTTTGGAACATGGAGGACTTTTAGCATTTTTTGCAATTTCTTCTGGATATAGTCCTCGAATTGGAATTTTTCAGTCAAAGAGTAGGGTCAGTTTTATTGCTCTTTGGACATAATTCCATATTGCTCTCCAGAGAGCTTGGATCCTTTCACAAGCAACACATCAATATTCCAATCCTCCCACAACCTCTTCTTTTACTATTCTGACATTTGCCTCTCAATTTACTTATTCTTATTCTATCTTTATTTGCATATGTAAAACATTTTTCTACTGTGTCTTATATTCCCTCATACTGTAAAAATAATATTTCTTGGAATTCTACAATGCCATATATATGAATGTATGTGTATATATGCTTATTCATATATAGGTATATACACAGGCATATGTATACATACATATGTACATGCATATATTTCATTCATATATATTTATCATAATATATATGTATATATATGTGTGTGTGTGTGTGTGTGTGTGTGTGTGTGTGTGTGCACAGAGAAGTACCTATTAACTAGGGCTAGTGTACTCTAGCCTCATGAATTTGACATTTGCTAGTTGTATGACTCTGGGCAAGACACTCAACTCACCCCTCTATGCACACCTCCCCCAAAAAAGACTGGAGTACCATACAGGGAATAAAATTTACTAATAAGGAAACCAGTAGATGAAGTTTTCAGAGAAATCCAGATAATATAAGCTTTGATCGGGTCAGCTAGCTTTAGGTTGGACTCTGGGCCAACCAAATCTAAGATGTAGACAATACGCATAATACTCATTTAATAAATGTTAAACGAATGAATCAATTTTTTCTTGCATAAGAATTGTTGATGGACAAACCTTCTAAAATCCACTTAAAAGGGACTTATAATCCAAAAAGAGGAAATGTGTGTTTAATATTTAAATCATTATGAAACACCTAATACGGTACATAGTTTACAGTAGGCACTAAAAATATCTGATGAATGATAAATGAATGAGCAAATAATGGAAAGATGGAAGAGGTATTAGTGAATTTTCTAGTAAAATATATTCAATCTATAGGTAAAGAAACTGAAGTTTTAGAGAGGGGAAAATCATTTGGACAAAGTATAATGCCAAAAAGAAGAAAACAATAAGACTATATTTTAAGCATCCTGATGATTATTCTACTGTTTGACTTTACTTTTATATCTTAAGATCAACATCTTTTAGATTATCTTGATTTCAGTTCATAGTTACCAAGTTCATAAGTCTTGCCATATTTTTCACTACTTTTGAAAATATCTCCATTAACCTTTCTCAGAGGAAAATTGTATTCCACTACAATTTTTTGAAAACAAAAACTCATTCAGATAGACTTGCAGGTAAGATGATGGAGAGAAGCTAGATACTGTACTAAGGTGTTCTGGCTTTCCCTCAGAACTAATATGAAATGAGCCTCTTAACAGACTTCAAATCCACAAAATCCAGAAAAAGCAGAGGAGAAGAACATCAGCCAACAAGTTCTGTCTCAGGGGAACATGGTTGAGCCTGGGACAGAGAGACAGTGCAGGGGTGATTGGATGAGACCCCTACTAACCTCAGAGAATTCTCCAAGTCCTTGGCTTTGTGAGCAGACAGGAGAGCAGAGAAGTGGGTGGGGTAGCTCCAGCATGACAGCTAGACACCAATCTGGTTAGTTCCACTGAACTGGAAGACCAGGACCACGAGACTATATTTTCAGCAGAGTACCTGTGTTTCCACTTGAGCCCTCCCATCCCTGTGAGAGAAAGGGACTCTTCCCAGAACAAACACAGTAACAACCTTCCCACTCCACTCCCCAGGCTCAGGTGTGGGCAGCAGATCTCCCTCAGTACTGAGATTAACTAAAAATCCCAAGGACGCAGCCCACATTGTTCAAGGATAATTCAGACCTTGCTGTTCCCCCCACCACCCAGGCCTAAGGAGTGGACCACAACTCAGGGTCAGAGACACTCCAGAGAAAACCTCTACCACTCCACCCCCTACTATCTGGCTCCCTTGTAGTTAATAAGCCCAGTGAATAAAGCCTCTAAGATTTTCAAAATCAAAATTCTGTGAACCAGCACTGCCCCACACACAAAATCTTAGGAAAATGAAGAAAGGCCAGTGAAAAGGGGTACCCATTGAAAGCTACTTTGAAGGAAAAGAAGCTAACTTAGAGAGAGCCAGAACTTCTGAGGATAATATGAATTGGTCTACAATCCAGAAAGACTTCTTGGAAGAGATCAGGAAGGAGTTAAGAATCAATTGGAAAAACTTGGAAAAGAAACTCAAGAGAAAATAACACCTTGCAACAAGAAAACAAATCCTAAGAAAATACAAATGGACAAATTCAAAAGGAAAATAATTTTCTCAAATACTCAATTGAAAAAATGCAAAAAGAAAATAATTATCTCAAAGCCTCAATTGGGCAAATAGAAAACTCCTTCAAAAATATAATTGACCAATTAGAAAAGGAGATGCAAAAGGTAAATGAAGAAAATTATTCTCTAAAAAAAAGGAATTCAAACTGCAGAAACTAATGAGTTCATGAGGAAGAAGAATCAATTAAACAAATTCAAAAAATCGAAAAAATAGAAGAAAATGTAAAATGCCTCATTTGAAAAATCACTGACCTCAGGAATAGATTTCGGAGAGACAACCTAAGAATCACTGTACATCCTGAAAATCATTGAAGAGAACAAAAGATCAGACTCAATATTACAGGAAGTAGTAATAGAAAAAATTGCCTTGACATCATGGAAGCAGAGGGTAAACTAGTTAATGAACAATACATTGCTCTCCTCCTGAAAGTGACCCCAAAATGAAAAAAAACAAGGAATTCTGTGACCAAATTCCAGAACCATCAGATAAAAGAGAAAACCATGCAAGCAGTCAGAATGAAAAACATTAAATACCGAGGAATCACAGTAAGGATTACAAAGGACATGACTACATCAGCATTAAGAGATCAAGGGCCTGGAATGTGATATTACAAAGAATAAGGGAGCTTGGAATGCATCTAATAATACACTATCCAGCAAAATTGAACTTTCTCTTCTGGGGGAGGGATGGATATTCAAGGGGGAAAAGATGGTCATTTAACAAATTCAGAGATTTTCACCTTTTCCTGATGAAAAGACCAGAGCTAAATAGAAAATTTGGCCTTCAAACAGGAGATGCCAGAGACACATGAAAAGTAAAAACAGGGAAAAAACTATGATACAATAAGAAGAAACTAGCTATATCTCCACCTGGGAGAAAGATTCTCATAACCCTTGAGAATTGTCATTCTATTAAAGAGAATATACTGAGCCAGAAGTGATAGACACTCATGAATTATCTGCATCTGTGATGGAATGATTTAAAAACAATAACTTCTTAAAAAGGTGGGACAGTATAAAGATGGGAAGATGGAGGAGATCAAATGGTATAAATTACATTACATAAAGAGTTACAAAGGACCTATTGCAATAGAGGGGGAGAAGGGAGGAGGTAAGAACCACCTGAATCTTACTTTCATCAGACTTGGCTTAAAGTTAACCTACACACACTCAGTTAAGTTAAGAATCTTATCTTACACTTCAAATATTAAAAGGAGAAAGAAGGAGGGGGAGGAGAAGAGGAACTAATAGAAGGAAGGGAAGGAAGAAGGGGCAAAGGGAAAGGGTAAATAAAGGGGAGGGGGTTGATTATAGTGGGGCAAACACACGAAGGTGGTGAAATTCAGAAACAAAATACTGTGGAATATGGCTAAAGTATAAAAGGGGAAAAGTACAAAGGGAGGACAGCTTGAGCATGAAAGGCAAGAATGAGTTAACAATAACTTTGAATGTGAATGGGATGAACTCTCCCATAAAAGGCAAGTGATTAACAAAATGGAATAAAAATCAGAATTCTACAATAAGATGCTGACAAGAAACTCAGTTGGAGTAGACAGATACATATATAGTAAAGGTAAAAGGTTTAAGCAAAATATATTTTGCTTCAATTTAAGAGAAAATAGCAGGGGTAGCAATTCTCATCTCAGAAAAAGCAGCTGCAAAAATAGATGTCATTAAAAAAGATATCCTTCGAAAAGGTAACATGGACAATGAAGCAATTTCAATTCTAAAATGTATGTTCCACGTGATATAGCATACAAATATTTAGAAGAGAAGTTGAATAAGTTACAGGAAGACATAGACAGAAAAACTCTACTGTGTGGAGACTTCAAAGTCCCATTCTCAGATGTAGATAAATCTAATCATAAAATAAACAAGAAGGAAGTTAAGGGCATGATTAGAATGTTAGAAACCCAGCTATGTTTGGTGGTTGGAGGAAACTGAGTGGGGATAGAAAGGAATATACTTTTTTGCCTGTGGCACATGGAACTTACACAAAAATTGACCATGTACTAGGCAATGAAAGCTTTATACTCAAATACAGAAAGGCAAAAATAGTGAATACACCCTTCTACAATCATAATGCAACAAAAATCACATGCAATGAAGGGTCATGGAAACATAGACCTAAAAATAATTAGAAACTAAATAACCTCATTTTAGTGAATGAGTGGATCAAACAACAAATTTTAGAATGAATTATTTCATGCTAGATAATTACAATAAGGAGACAAAATAACAAAACTTATGGGAAAAAGCCAAGGCAGTTGTCAAGGGATGTATTATATCTTTAAATGCTTACATGAATCAATTATATAAAGAAAAAATCAATGAACTAAACATAAAACTAAAAAAATAGAGAAAGAACAAATTAAAAACCACCAATTAAATTTCAAATTAGAAGTTCTGAACTTTAAAGGAGAAATTAATACTAATCAATAGTAAGAAAACTATGGAACTTATAAATAAAATCAAGAGTTGGTTTTATGAAAAAAGCAATAAAATTGATAAACCTCTGGTTAATTTGATTAAAATAAAGAAAGAACAAAATCAAATTCCTAGTATCATAAATGTAAAAAGTAAATTCACTACCAATGAGGAGGAAATTAAAGTAATAATTCGGAATTATTTTGTCCAAACATAGGCTAAGAAATTTGATAATCTAAGTGAAATTGATGAATATTTATAAAAATATAAGTTTCCCAGGTTAAATGAGGAGGAAATTAAATACCTATATAACCCTAAAACAGAAAAAGAAATTCAACAATCCATTATTGAATTGCCTAAAAAAAATTCCAGGGTCATGTGGATTCAAGAGTGAATTTAAATCAAACATTTGATGAGCAATTGTTTCAAATTCTATATAAATTCTTTGGAAAAAGAAGAGAAGAAGGAACTCTGCCTAATTCTTTCTATGACACCAATATGGTGCTGATACCTAAACCAGGAAGAGTCAAAATAGAGAAAGAAAATTATAGCCCTATCTTTCTGATGAATGTAGAAACAAAAATCTTAAATAAAATCTTAGAAAAGCAATCACAGCAAGTTATCTCTAGGATAAAACAAAATGACCAAGCAGGATTTATTCCAGGGATGCAGTTTTGGTTCAATATTAGGAAAATTGTTAGTATAATTAATTATAACAATAACAATGATTATCTCAATAGATGCTGAAAAAGTCTTTGACAAAATACAGCACCCATTCCTACTTAAAACACTAGAGACCATAGGAATAAATGGATTTTTACTTAGAATGATGAGCAGTATCTATCTGAAACCATCCACAAGCATTGAATTCCATGACAAGTTTGCCTGTTACCATCATTACTGTTCCATATTGTGTTAAAAATGTTAACTTGAACAATAAGAGAGAGAAAAAGAAATTGAAGGAATTAGAATTGGGAAAAAAGAAGCAAAACTCTCATTCTTTGCAGATGCCATGATGGTATACCTAGAGAATTCCAAAAAATCATCTAAAAATCTACTAGAATCAATTAGTTTCTTTAGCTAAGTCACAGAATATGAAATAAACCTCACAAATTCTCAGCTTTCTGATATATTACTAGCAAGATACAAAAAGAGCTAGAAGGAGAAATCCCATTCAAAGTAACTTCAAACAAAATAAAATATTTGGGAGTCTACTTACCAAGGCCAATTCAGAAATTCTATGGACACAACTCCAAAAACATTTCTCACACAAATGAAAGAAGTTTTAAATAACTGGACAAATATCAACTGCCTATGCATAGGCTAAGCTAATAAAATAAAAATGACAATTCTACCTAAATTAAACTACTTATTTATTGCCCTACGAATCAGAATTCCAAAATATTACTTTAATGAGCTAGACAAAATTGTAAGTAAATTCATATGGAAAAAGTAAAAAGTCAAGAAATTCTAGTAATATAATGAAAATTGTGCAAAAGGCAGTGGTTTAACCCCACCAGATCTAAGATTGTATTGCAAAACATCAGTCATCAAAACTGTCTGGTACTGGCAAAGAAACAGAATGGTAGATCAGTGGAATAGATTACATGCAAAAGAGACAGCAGGAAATGATTGTAGTACTCTACTATTTGATAAACCCAGAGAGACCAGCTTCTGGGATAAAAACACTCTCTTTGATAAAAAAAAAAAAACTACTGGCAAAATTGGCTGTTAGTATGGCAGAAACTTAGATCAGACAAACATAAGTTCAAAATGTGTACAAGATTTAGACATAAGAGACAATATTATAAACAAACTAGGAGATCAATGAAGAATTTATCTGTCAGATCTATGGAAAGGAAAGCAGTTTATGACCATGGAAGAGATGGAGAGCATTATTAAAAACAAATTGTTTGGAATACATTAAATTAAAAAGCTTTTGCCCAGAGAACACTACTGTGACCAAGATCAAAAGAAATATACTTAATTGGGAAACAATTTTTACAACTGTTATTTCTGTAAAAAGACTCATTTCTAAACTATACAGAAAACTAAAACTAGTTTATAGAAAAACAAGCCATTCCCCAATTGACCAATAGTTAAAGGATATGTGGAGGCAATTTACAGATAAGGCAATCAACGCAATGCTTATTCATATGAAATATTGCTCTAAACTTTTACTGATTTTTGAAATACAAAATAAAACATCTCTGAGGTACCACCTCACACCTCTCAGACTGGCCAATAAGACCAGAAAGGACAATGATCTACATTGGAAGGCATGTGGGAAATCTGGGACACTAACTCATTGTTGGTGGAGCTGTGAACTCATCCAAACTTTCTGGAGAGCAATTTGGAATTATGCCCAAAGGGCAACAAAATATGCATACCCTTTGATCCAGCAATACCACTACTGAGTCGATACCCTGAAGAGATTATGAAAAGGGTGAAAACTTCACTTGTACAAAAATAATCATAGAGCCTTGTTTGTGGTGGCCAGGAATTGGAAGCTGAGTGAGTGTCCTTTAACTGGGCAATGGCTTAACATATTGTGGTAGAAGTAATTTATTGAACACAATTGTTCTATTACAAACCAGGAGGGTTGGGAATTCAGAAAACCTGGAAGGATTTGCAGGAACTGATGCTCAGTGAGATGAGCAGAACCAGAAGCATGTTGTACATCATAGCAACAACATGGGGTTGATGACCAATCTTAATGGACTTGCTCATTCCATCAGTTCAACAATCAGGCACCAATTAGGGGTGTCTGCAAAGGAGAACACGATCTGTATACAGAGAAATATTGTGGAGTTTGAACAAAGATCAAAAACTATAGCCTTTAATTTTTTTTAAAAAAATAAAATTATCTTATTATGAACTCTTCCTATTTCTAATATATTTTTTTTCCTTAAGGATATGAATTCTCTCTCTCAACACATTCACTTTTGATCAATGCATAGCATGGAAACAATGTAAAGACTATCAGAGTACCTTCTGAAAAGGAGGAAGGAAGATTACAGAAAAATAGTAAAATTAAAAAAATGAACAAATTAGAAGTTTAAAAAAAGATTTTCAGGAAAAAAACTCATTCAGACACTACCCCATTGATGAATATCCCTCAATTTCCAATTCTTTGCTATTACAAAAAAAGCCACTATAAATTTTTTGTGAGTTTTATTTTTTTTATTATATCTCTTTGGGATATTGACCTAGTGATGGAATTGATAGGTATGCACAGTTTTAGAGTCCTTTTAGTCTAGTTCCAAGTTCTTCTCTGGAAGGATTGGATAGATTCACAACTCAAAAGCATAAAAATGTACCTATTTTCATCAACCTCTCAAACATTTGATATTTCCAAAAGATGTGAGATGCTAGGTTAGAATTGTTTTACTCTTTCTCTATTCAATAGTTATCTAATGAGTTGTTTTCTTATGACAATGAAGAGTTTTGATTTCTTCTTCTGAAAATTACAGTTCTATTTTTGAGTATTTATTTTGGGGGGAATGCCTTTTATCTTTAAAAGTGTGACTCATTTTTATACTCAGTATGAATTAGAGATACTATGTCTTTATTGGAGAAACTGCTGCTTCAAAAATTATTTTTATATTACTTCATGGCAATGATATATTCTAACATAATGCAATTTCCCTGATTATCTGCTTTAAATACATATATATATATATATATATAATTTTTGATTATCCAAGATTATGACTGCTATTCCTTCCTCATGTATATAAGCTGAAAAATGTTACATTTTTCTCCAAGCCTTTTTAAAAAATCTAGAAATATCTTTCTATTTCGAGCATGTGACTTGTATATAAACTACTGTATTCTAGTTTCTAATCTATCTTCTTATCCATTTCTGTTTTGTGAGTGAACTTGTTTCATTTATATTCACAATTGTGATCACTAACTATATTTCCTCCACTTCATTTTTTCCTGTTTCCTCCCCTTACTCTTTTTTTAATTTTCTCATTTCTCAAAAGCCTATTTTTGCTGGGGGCAGTGTCAAGATGACAGAGTAACGATAGGGACTCTTGTGAGATCTCCACCACACACTCCAAATACCTTTACATAAAGAATGGAATCAAATTCAAGAGTGGAGAACCCACAAAAAGACCTAGTTAAACAATTTTCCAACCAAAGACAACATAGAAAATCTGTGGGAAGGATCTGTTACCCTGGAGTTAAAAAGAACCCACTGCTCTGGCCATGCCAGAATGAACTGGCTGTAGCCATATAGGAACAGACCAGTGCTTGGGGGCATCAGGTTCCTGGCAGTGGGGGCGGTTTTCAGATCTCTCAGCCCAGGGACTGCCAAGAACAACTTGGAAAGTCAGCAGAAAAACTCTGTCACACTGGAATGAGAGTGAAGCCCAGTATAGTGCAAGCCCCAGGGACCAGGGGCAGGCCTGGGGAGACAGCTTACAGCTGCTTCTAGAGCACTCAATCCATGGACAATAATGGGGTTGGAAAAATTGCAGAGGTCTCTCTGCTATGGCTAAGGCCATACTCATATCTGGGGCCACTGGCTCAGGGAAATAGTTTTAGTGCCATTGCAGAGCTTGGACTCTACTCACAGTTCTAGGGCAGAAAGGAGTGCTCATGATCATCTGCCTCTCAGAACATAGGCCAGGAGAGCACTCAGATCCTCTTATAAGACCTTGGAGGAATTAAAGTCTCTGGGAGAGGTTCTAGAAATAAGGGTTTTGCAAAAACTCTCCTCCATCTAGAAAGTACAGCCCCACCTTAGGAAAGAATTAAAATCAAGTCATAAACTGGGAGAATGAGTGAACAATAGAAAAGAAAATCCAACCATAGACATTAACTTTGGTCCTATTGGAGGATTGAAATATGCATTATACCAAAATAAGGTCAAAATGAGCAATAGTTCTATACCTAAAGAGCGATACCATGGATAAATTAATAGGCCAAAAATATTCTATCTCTCTGTTGTATGGAAAAGGGATAAATTTATGACCAAACAAGAATTAGAGCACATTTTGAACTACAAAATGAATGATTTTGACTATAATAAATTAAAAAGCATTTGCACTAATAACATTAATGGCGCCAAAATTAGAAGAAAAACAGAAAGCTGGGAAACAATCTTCACAACCAGGAATTCTGATAAAGGTCACATTTCTAAAATTTATAAGGTCATTCCCCATTTGGTAACTTTTCAAATGAAGAAACTAAAGCTATAAAGAATCATATGAAAACATGTTTCCAATCATTATTGATTAGAGAAATGCAAATTAAAACAACAATGAGGTATTGTCTCACACCTATTAGATTAGCCCAGAAGAGTAAAAGGGAAGAGGAGGAAAAGGGAAGACGATCAATGTTGGAGAGGTTGTGGGAGGACTGAAGCATTTATATATTGCTGATGGAGTTGTGAATAGATCCACCCTTTCTGAAGAAAAATATGGAATTATGCCCAAAGATCAATAAAACTGTTCATACGTTTTTACCCAGCAATTCCAAAACTAGGATTATATCTAGAAGAAATTGAAAAAAAATGAGAAAAGTTCTATGTGTTCAAAAATATTCATGGCAGCTCTTTTGGTAGTGACAAAGAATTGGAAATTGAGGGGATGCCCACCAAGTGAGGAATAGCTAAACAAGTTATGGTACATGAATACTATGGAATACTATACTTTCTTATAGAAATTATGAATGGTCAGACTCTAGAGAAACATTGAATGACCTGAAGGATCTGATGCTGAGCAAAAGGAATAGAGTCAAGAGAACAATGTACACATCAACAATATTATGAGAAGAACAACTTTGCTGGAAGCAACTCCTCTTGACTGTCCAGAGCTAGGACAACTCTATTAGACAGTTAATGTTCTATATTTTCTCCAAACAGAGAAATAAATAAACAAGACAAAATAAAATAATCAGGGGACAAAAGCACCTCTACCGAATCTGATAACTTTATAAAAATATCTCTTATGTATCTCTTTCCCTTAATCTTAATTCCTCATGCCTAAAATTACTAATTTAAAAATATGTTTAACAAAATATGTAAGTAAAATGCTAACCTGATTGTTCCCTAATGAGGGGAGGGAGTGGGAAGGAAGGATGGATGGACATTTTGAAACTTGGAAATATGCATGGACAAATGGATGAAAATAAAAAAAAGAAAGAAGATAACCAAGTCAACGTTTCTATATCCAAAACCTCCAAGAAAAATATGAATTGGTCTCAGGTTATGAAAGAGTTCAAAAATTTTTTAAAATCAAGTAAGGGAGACAGAAGAAAATTTGGGAAGAGAAATGAGAAGGGGCACAAGAAAGCACAGTGGATAGAAAAGCAGCTGTGGAGGCAGGAGGACCTAAGTTCAAATCTGATTTCAGACAATTAATGATTGCCTAGCTGTGTGGTCTTTCACAAGTTACTTAACCCCATGGCCTTAAATAAATTTTTTGGAAAAAAGAAAAAAAAAGTGAAGTGAGAGCAATGTAGGAAATCATGAAAATCAAGTCACCTGCTTGATGAAAGAGATGCCAAAATACACAAGGAAAACAATATCATAAAACACCAGTTTAGGTCAAGTGAAAAAAGTAATCCAAATGAACCATGAGGAGACGAATAGCTAAAAGAACAGAATTGGTCAGATAGAAAAGGAGAATTAAAGCTCTCTGAAGAAAATAATTTCTTCAAATGTAGAATGGAGCTAAGGGAAGTTGATGACTTTGTGATAAATCAAGAAGTAATAAAACAAAACCAAAAGAATGAAAAACTAGAAGAAAATGTGAAATAGTTCATTGGAGAAGCCACTGACCTGAAAAAAATTTCCAGGAGAGATAATTTAAAAATTATTGGGCTACCTAAAAGTCATGATCAATAAAAAAAAATCCTAGACTTCATTTTTCAAGAAATAATCCAGGAAACTGTCCTGATATTCTAGAAGCAGAGGGTAAAATAGAATTAGAAACAATCCATTGATCACCTGCTGAAAGAGATCCCAAAATGAAAACTGTCAGGACAATTATAGTCAAATTTCAGAAATCCCAGATCAAGGAGAAAATATTACAAGGAGCCAAAAAGAAACAATTCAAATACTGTAAAACTAGAGTCAGTATTAGACAAGATTTAACAGCTACTACATTAAGGGATTATAGGGCTTGGAATATGATAATTCAGAAGGCAAAACAGTTTGGATTACAACTAAGCATCAGCTACCCAGAAAACTCAACAAACTCTTTCAGGAGATAAGAAATTCCATGAAATAGTGGATTTAAAAACACCCAGAACTGACAGAAAGTTTCCTCTTCAAGTAAAAGATTTGGGAAGCATAGGGAGGGCAGACAGGAAGGACAAATACTGAGGGACTGAATCATGCTGAACTGCTTGCATTCCTGCATGGGAAGAGGGTACTGATAATTCACATGAACCTGCTCATTTATTAGGGCAGTTAGAAGGAGGATATATAGACAAAGCCTAAGAAGGAGTTGAATTTGAAGGTATCATGCATTAAAAAGATGAAGTCAATGGCAATTGAGAAAGGAATGTACTAGGAGAAAAGGAAAGAAGAGGTAAAGTGGGATACATTATTTCACATAAAAGAGGCAAGAAAAAGTTTTTTGCAGTAGAGTGGAAGAGGGGGGAAGTTGATGGAGAGTGAGTGAGATATTCTCATCAGAAGTGGCAGAGAGGGAATAACATAAATACTCAATAGAGTACAGAAATCTGTCATATCCTAGAGAAAAATAGGAGAGGAAAGGGACAGAAGAAAGGGAACAGGGAAAGAAAGGGGGTGTAGGTAATAGAAGAGAGGGAAGATCATGGGAGAGCATAGCTAGATACAAAACACTTCTGAGGAAAGACAGGGTGAAAGGAGAAAGTGAATAGAATGAATAGTGTGGGGGAATAGGATGGACATAAATACAAATAGCAATAGCATTTGTGAGAAAAATTATGAAGGAAGTTGTCTGGTGGACTTATGATAAAGAGTACTATCCATCTCAAAGACAGAGTTGATGGTTTCTGAATATATATATACTAAAGCCTACTTTTTATCCTCACTTTGTTTTTCTTTAAATTTCTCTTTCTTTTTTTTTAGGTTTTTTTGCAAAGTAAATGGGTTTACGTGGCTTGCCCAAGGCCACACACCTAGGTAATCTTTAAGTGTCTGAGACCGGATTTGAACCCAGGTAATCCTGACTCCAGGGCCAGTGCTTTATCCACTGTGCCACCTAGGCACCCCTAAATTTCTCTTTCTTTATGGGAAGGGGAGTTATGTATGCTTTTAGCACACGATTTTTGTGGTAATGTTTTTCATGGCTAGATATTTTAGCCTACATCAAGTAACTTGCTTCACAGGTTACCCATATCTTCTGTGCTGTGAGTTCCCAATGCTGTTGAAGTACAGTGTCCTGCTTCAAGTAGGCTTCTACCTCAATGCCAAAGATTCCTCCTACAGACCACTTGAATTTTTTTAGGCAAGATGGCATTTAACCCCATTGTTTATTGATTTTACTGCTCCAAAATTTGATTTAAGGTTTTATTTTAAAGTTATTTAGAAGGAAATGTCTAGCCATGAAAAAATTACTACAAAGATCATGTTGTAAAAGCAAACAAAATCCCCCTTACCATAAACAAAGAGAAATTTCAAGAAAAATAAAGTGAGAGGAAAAAAAAGACTTCAGTATATATTTCAACTTCTTGGATCCCCAGGTATTAATTTTTTCAAGGCAAAGGAATAATACATATATATATATATATATTATATATAATATATATATATATATATATATAATATATATGATACACAACAAATATACATATATATATATATCTGTATACACATCTATATCTAATATATGTGTATATACATATATATGATGAAGTTTATATGTGTGTTTCTATATCTTTATGTGTCTCTATATATTCTAGTGGCTATTCTATTGCCACTCATTGCATCTCTTTCCCTTTTCTACCAGGTTACCTCTAGTCAAATGTGATAGTCATTGATTTTGCCAGCCCAACCCATGGGAAGCAGGGAAAAAGCCTTCTAACAAAATGAAAAGCATTCTAATGCTTTGAATTCAGTCAATATTTATTACAGTATTTATGCTTTTTTAGCTATTACATATATGAAATTTTGTTATCATTTTTATTAGGTCCCTATAATTTTTGTAATGTGTCACAAAGTTTCTGAGTGTTACATCCCAAATCATTTTTTTCTCATGAGTCCTGAAAATTTTATTGCCCAATTTCACAAATATGTGTGTGCACACACACATATATAAATATAATATGTGTATATAAATTCATATATATGGATGCTCAGTTATAAATTACTGACTGTTTTCTTCACTACTAGTTAAAGCAAATCAAGAGTCAACTGTATTTCCAACCATGAAGACAAAAGAAAAAAAATGCCTAGGGTTCCAGATCACATCTACCACTCTATTGTGAAAATTCCTTGAGGATATTTCTGATAATTCCCTGAATTATACTGTTCCTTTCTCTGTATTCCATCGGTCTGTGATAGCATCTATGATTATAGTTGGCAGAGAAATGCATGCTACTAGAGAAATCTTTGTCCAGAACTTCAAGCCTTAATGAGCAGAATCTCAGGTAGTTTCTTTACATATGTGCTGACATTTATAGAATTATAGGTGTAAACTAAAAGGGAATTTAGAAGTCAACTTAGTCCTATTTCCCCATTCTACAGATGAAGGGGTTAAACCCCAGAGAGGATAAATTCATTTCTCAGGATAACATAAAATGAAGCCAGGAAGCAAGCAAGGAAGAAGGAAGAAAGGAAGGAAGGAAAGAAGGAAGGAAGGAAGGAAGGAAGGAAGGAAGGAAGGAAGGAAGGAAGGAAGGAAGGAAGGAGGGAGGGAGGGAGGGAGGGAGGGAAGGAGGGAGGGAGGGAGGGAAGGAAGGAAGGAAGGAAGGAGGGTGGGAGGGAAGGAAGGAAGGAAGGAAGGAAGGAAGGAAGGAAGGGTGGGTGGGAGGGAGGGAGAGAGGGAGAGAGAGGAAGGAAGGGAGGGAGAAAAGATGGGAGGCTGGGAGGAAGGGAAAAATTTATCAGGGATTTGCTATGTTCCAGGAATTGTGATAAGTGTTTTACAAATATTATCTTATTTAATCCTCACAATACTATACATGCTATTATCATCATATTTTTACAAATGAGGAAGCTAAAGCAGACAGATCTAAGAGACTTGGTGAGGCCATATGGGTAAGTATCTGAGGCTATATTTGAACTACTGACTCCAGGTATAGAATTCTCTCCATTGCACCACCTAGATTTTTCTAGATGGCTATATCTGAACTTGGTTTTTTTTTTTTTAGGATGTATGAGTAGCAATCTATGTGTATAGTAAGTGCTTAATGCAAATCAGTTCAACAAACATTTATTAACTTTGGTTTCAGAACATAAATAATAAATGCTTTGAGATTAAGGTGATAATGGTGATTTTATTAAAACCTACTATCTGGATATATGTTTAATTTTTTCTTTTCCAAAGATTTGGGATATTTTTAAAATGAGTTTATAGTTTAGATTGCTATGAGGCCATGCTGTTTTACTCTGTTTAGTTGGGATTGTGAGTGGGAAGAAGAATCTTCCTTTATTTAAAGTATTTCTTGGGGAACTGGTAGACAAATGAGAAAAGTGTTAGAAATAGCATCAAAAGAATTATCTGTGTACTCAGTGGATTTGTGACAAGTTTGCTCATATTTTTCTTAGGAGGAAAAATTACCAATATCAAAGAATTGATGATTAATTATGCAACATTTTCATTTTGTGATGATGTACACACTAAGAGTCAACTAAATGCATTTCCTTTGTCCTGGGTAGAATTTAACAGTATAAAGTGTTCTTTATAAAACAAACAAAATAGTCACAGAACACAGAAGTCTTGCTTCCTTACCTTCATTTCTTTTTTCTACTCCTAACAATTGGAGAGGAAAACATTTTCTCTACTTTCCCTGTGGGAAAAGTCCTTACATTCCCTTTACCTGTCCTCTGCCACCCCGACACTCATCTACTCAATCCAACTCCTCTGCAAAAAATCTCTTCAACCCCCACTTCACAAAAAAAGTGCATTAAGATCTTTCTGCAGGCAAAACCCTTTACTATGACATTTCATCATTGTATAAATAAGACTTTGGATATTTGTACTTCATATTATTGGAATGCAAGCTCTAACATGTCATAATACCATAGATTTTAAAACTTTAAGAGAACTCAGAGGATATTTCATCAAACCCTCTCATTTTATAAAAGAAGAAACTGAGGTCCAAAGAACTTGCCATTTTCAGGCCATAAACAAGTCATTGTCAAAGTAACCAAATGTAGTAAATAACAGAAACATGATTTGAACCTGGTCCTCTGACTCCAAAATGAATGCTCTTTCTAGTACGTAATTTCCTTTATTGGTTGAGTTATGGTTGGAATGTCTGAGGAAGAGTATACTTAATTTAGGAATAGTTTATCATTAGGTTGATCACAAAATAGTATTATTTCTAGGAATTTAAAATCTCAAAATCAATCTAAGTGGCAAGGAAAGAAGATATATAATCTTCATTTGTGGAAAGAGTGCCTGCCTTCATTCATTCATTCTTTGATTTAATAATTCAACAACCATTTATTATGTAGCTACTACATGTAAGGTCCTGAGTAATATGTTGAAGGAAAAAAGAAAAGAGGAAAAAATGACTTGGGTCTTGCCCTAAAGGAACTTGTAGTCTAATAAGACATTCAAAATATATACACAGATATTTATAATACAAGTTAAGAAATGATTAATGCAACTTTTAAGGTTGGGTAAGGTTGACCATTGTTTTCCTGCTAAAGGTAATGTATCTTTAGAGCAGATAATAGGCTCATCAGTGGAGTGGTTACACCAAAGAATGGCAATAACTTGGTTGAGTTCTTCTTGATACTAATTCAGTTCCTCTTTTGTCTACCCCAGTCTGCCTCTCTGTCAGATGCATAGGAAAGGCTAAAAGAATGATGTAAGAGAAACTAGGAGAGAGTGATCATTGTTGTATTGAATGGTGTGGAGCAAAGCAATTAATACAAGGTTTATGTAGAAGGTAGCACATGAATTGGATTTTCAAGGAGAAAAGGGATGTCAATGTTCACAGCTGTGGGGAATTCATCTGTGGCATGAAGCATTTGTAATAGCATGATCTAAGGGGAGGAAGATTGACACTAGTAAATCTATGGAAGGAAAGAGTTTTTCTGGGATATTTTCATCATACCAATAAATAAGCCAACATAATTATAGATGCACTTTAACTCTGACTTTTTCCTGGCATTTTTACTCAATTCAGAAGATCAAAGGCCCTGCAATCCATTTAATCCAGTTCCTCAAGTAAATGTGTTAGGACACCTTTCATTGTAGCTATGTTAAAAGAAGCAATTCTTTCAGATGCTCCTTTGATGACAACAGGGGCAAACAACAACAACAACAAAAATCCAATCTTTTTGCCATCATTTTCTTTCATTTGTTTATTACTTTATGTTTAATAGTTTTCTAAGAACCAGAGACTGATCATTTGGGATTCTGTGATCCTTAAATACCTAAAACCGGAACTCTGAACATTCTTTCTAAGACTGAAAAACATGGGAAAAACACTTACACCCAATTGTAATCATAGATTTCATAGTTCTAGACCTAGAAATGACTCCAGAGAGCAACTAATTCAACTAGTTCTTTTACAGAGACGGAAACTAACATCCAGATGGCAAGAATGGTAAGCAACAAAAGTCAAATGCAAAACCAGGTACTCCATCTGTAGAGTCACATTCTTTTATATCCTTTATTGTGCCAGTACATTCAGCAAAAGATATAACACGCACATACCATAGCATCCATGAGAAGTGTTCACTAATGTTTTGATAGTCACAAACTAGCCATGCTGCTATTTAAGGTGTGTATTCCTTTTGTAATCTATAATATTTAAGGTTTGGAGATGATAGATTATAGTAATTAAAACTTAAGAGCTGTTCAGAAAGGATGACATGATCAGGGAAATATTGCAATTTTTCACCCTAAACTGGAATCTGTCAAAGGTCATGAGCTTTTGAAGCCACTTCTGAATCCAGGAGACTAGAGGAGGAGAATTCTGGAGAAAGTGATTTAGGGAAATACATTAATCGGGACATTTGTTAAATATCGATTATATCATAGGCACTGTACTAAAGGTTGATAGCACATTAAAATATATATAGAGAGAAATAATTCCATATTTTTGATCCAGGAAGTGCCATCATCTGGTTTAATAAGAAAAAAATAAGTAGCTGAAGTTACATTCTCTGAAGATCCCACAACTATTCATGAAATTCAAAGGATAAGACTTTAGAATTGTAGAAGTTCTTAGGAATCATATAATCCATCTCTTTTGTGTCACAGATGAGATCACTTATATATCAAAGAACTTTTGGTTGCTCAGAAAGAGGGGTGAAGGAGGGAGATTTTACTCCTTTTTTCTCCCATTTTTGTCATTATTCACCCATAGTTTATTAGGCATCAAGTGACTGGTTCAGTGATTGACCTCACACCTCCAGTCATTGCAGTCTCATGCTTATTCCAGAGAACAAAGCATCAAGGGACCATGAATTCTGGTACCCTCAGTGGCTCCATTCAAATGGGCAATTTCTAGCAGAATAATCAAACCAGGATAAACCTTTAGAGAGGTCACTGAGAGAAAATATAGAAAGATCCATGAGTCATGGTAATGGTCTATAATTAAAAGAAAAAAGGAAAAAGATTGACACAGCTGTTCTGTTCTGATAAAGGAAAAATAGGTAAAATTCACTTCACAAACTCCAGATGAAAATGATTAAAAATAATTTTGGGGGCAGCTAGGTGACTCAGTGGATAGAGCACTGACCCTGGAGTCAGGAGTACCTGAGTTCAAATCTGGCCTCAGACACATAATAATTACCTAGTTGGGCGGCATTGACCAAACCACTTAACCCCATTTGCCTTGCAAAAACCTGAAAAAAAAAAAAAAAAAAACAATTGGACTGTTTACTGGGATGGAAATGATATCCTTAGAAGGGAGACTTTGGGACCTTTGGCCTTTGGCCTTTTAAGGCACTTTAATAAACTTGAATGGGATTCTTAGTGGGAAAGAGTAGGTGTGAATAGTGTGAATAGTGTGAAACTTTGGCAAGTAATATGACACTTGAGATTTAGTTAAATAATAAATCCTTTAGTAAAATCCAAACCTATTTGGTATCTGATATTGATTTCTCTTTGATAGACAGTGGGGATACATCAGGGTTCATGAACTTCAGCTCTACCACTGACAGAAGTAGTTGAAATTTTGTTGGTCAGCTGACTTCTCCCCTCCCTTTTGTCTTGGAGGTCTGAAGATCAATTTCATTCTTGTTGCTTTCCCCCATTCTTCAGTCTTGCCTGAAACTTAGAAATTCAGCTTTATGTGAAAGGGAAATACTCTCTGGTAGCTGAAAAAGAGGGGGAAGTCAACCTTACTAACCAGGATATATTCAAGGTGTATCTAAATATGAAAAAGTTTGCTTAAGAGATGAATCATAGTACAAGGAGACAAACAGAACTCTGTCCCAGGGTTCATAAATTTAAAAATAATGGTGTTTTTTCAGCAAGTAGAAACAAGGTAAATTTCTAGAAAGCAAGGATAAATAGCAAAAGAAAAAAGAAAAGAAAAAAATGAAAGAAAAGGAAGCAAAGAAACCATCAAATAGCTATTCTCTCTAGACTCCATGATCTCCAAATTTGGTCTTACCCAACTTCCCCTCCTTTAACAGCAGCAACAGAGCAATGATATCCTGAACTCTCTACCATAGAGACAAATGCCCCTTTCGATGGTCTCTAATGATTTTTCCTTAGGGTCACTTCCCGAGATCTCCCTTGTTTCTCAAGTTTGGCCAAATCTTAACCAAACCACCAACATCACCATAGCATAAAATATATTTGTCCTAGGGATAGTTTGGTGAATATTGGACATAAGCATCAACACTGCTAGTTAATATTTTCTACATTCTTATCATATTTTTACATATTCCATTACAAAGGAAATGCATCATGATAAAACAGAAAGGATAATCAACTAGGATTCAGGAATCATTGCTTCAGTTCCCATCTCCAACACATACTTCATCTAGAGGTATGATTCTGGGATCTGAGTTGTACAATTTTGGGCAAGTTTAATAGTTTTCAATCCTCAATATCTACATGTATGTAAGAGGTAAAATAATAGTTCTTGAGGGTTGAAGTGTGTTTTTAAACCTTAAAATATTACAAAAATTGTTTTATATATTACAATGCAATGCATATTATTTGATATCTTTTTTCACACTACTGACCTTCACATAGTCTAACTTTCAGCTAAAATGGTCTGATTGCTTTCAATTTACATTATATTCCATCTCCACCTTTTGCATATGATAGCTTTCATACATGAAATTTTCTAGCTCCCCATTTCTTAATAGAATCCTTAATTTTATTCTGGTTTTAACTTGAATGCTCCCTTTCTCATAAGGTCTTTTCTTCATGTTCCTCCATGCTATTTTTAGTGCTCCAACTGTCCCTTAAAATCATTTTTATTTTTATTTGTATATATTTAGATTTCCTTATCTGTAAACACTTTAAACATGTCATTTTCCCAAGTAGAATATAAGATCCTTGAAAACAGGAATGGTTTTCCTTTTTCCTTTGTATTTATAGTGCAAAGCACAGCACAGAGTATGAAATAATTCTTCATTCATGTCTGTTGAATTGAAATATTAGGTTATTTTATGAACTCCAAGCAGGAACTGAAATTTTTCCTTGAAGAACTAATATCAAAGTCATCTACTAGAGACATAATGTTATGTCCTCATTTAATTTCCTTTTTTCTTTGTTTGTTTCCTTACAATACTTTTCCTTCAGAAATCTCTTTCCTCTCCTCTGTAATGAAAAAGCAATAGTAGCAGCAGGTTTCCTGTAATATAGGCTTGTTTTGTTTTCAGTCTTTTTTATTATTTAACTTGTGCCTACAGGGAGTGAGTTGATACCCTATTGCACAAGCCTTTTGGAACAGATAGACAAACTTATCTAATAGTCAAGGGAATTGTTAAGAATCACAACCATCTAGAAATTCCAGGTCAGGATTTGTTTGGGCTGGAAGATTTAATTTGCCAGAGTGCTAGGCCTGTCAAAAGTTTCTGCAGTAACCACTTGGGTCCTCATAAAGCAGAAACAGCAAGGAGGAAAATGAGATCCTAGATCAATTTCTCTGTTTGGAGACCTTAACTTATACACACACACACACACACACACACACACACACACACACACACACACACACACACACACACACACACACACACACACACACACACACACACTCAAACAACAGCTCACAACCTCCCCACACACACACAAGGACAAATTCTAATATAATTGCCCTGAAAGATTAGCCAAGAAGTCCTATGAAGTTGTTTATAAGAATCATAATGAAATGAATGGAGCTACTACATCCCTAAGGTGGTGAGTGAAATAATTTCTTAGAAAAGAAACTTGCTAGTGTTATGAATTGAATTGAACTGAATTGAAAGTAATTGAAATGAATTGGATCCATAGATGCAAAAACATTTATCTCCTGTTTACTATGCTCAAGGCAGGCTAATTCCATGATAAGATGACACACTAACCTCTAAGTAATTTGAGGAGCTGAAAAGACTTCTGTCTAGGCTCCAAATGATACCAATTGGAGCTATATACCTAAATGTTCCAGTGTGTTTCTGACCAAGTATTGGGGCCTTGGGGTCAAAATGTCCCTTTTGGAAACAGACATATGAGCTTCAAGTATCATGTAAACTTGAATCCCATTAATGACAGAGTCCTGTGGAAACTGTCAAACTGCTCACATGTCCCTGCCTTCAGGGAAGGTAATACTGCCTTGCATTCCCTTTTTAGCCAGTCATTTGGAGAGCCAGGATAAGGTATTTGGGGACTAGAGTTTGACAGGAGCTGGAAGAAACAACTTAAGAGCAGACACCAGAGCATTTCACCTTTCTTGCCTATAGAAATTGAAGTCCTCCAGTCTTTCTGGGACATGTCTAACAGGACTCAAAGCAGTTTCTTTTGGCCCCTCTATACCCAAGAGGGAATACTAGCAGTTATTAGTCTTTAGGGATGAAACCAAGCACATATGTCTATAAAGACTCTTGAGAAAAGCTTCATAGAGTCAATATGGTGCCCCTTCACAGAGATGATATCAGTCTTTATTACTTTTATAAGTTTACATAATAATGCCTTGAAAAATATAAAAACTTACATGCATAAGAGTGTGAGCTTTTTCCTATTTTCTATATTTGCATTGAAATTAAAATCATTAGTAGACCCAAATGACAAGTGACATAAAGTAAAGTAATGGTTGCATAAAGAAATTAATTAAGTGAATACTACATGGGGATTACTAGATTTCAACCATGGTTCAAATAATCTTGTTCTTCAGTGTCCTGTGGATAGTTTTAAAAGCATTCATTGATTCAATTAAATTCAGTTCAACAAATATTTAATGAGGGTGTTCTATGTCAAAGTCTTCTGCTAGGTACTTGGGAAGCAAAAATTGAATAAGCTTTTTTTTCCCCTATTGCCCTCAAAGAGTTTCTAATCTTACAGAAGAGGGAATCACATTCTGGAATCTGCAATTTTAGTCATTAATTTAGGAGCAAAAGATCAGAGTCGGGGTCATACATTAAAAGAGAACTCTTGCGATGACATCTACATCTCTCAGTCAGGGAAAATACAAGAATTTTAAGTTCACTTGTCACTTCAGTGATGCTGTAACATTTTCATAATGATGCATCCTTTTCAATATGTGAGAAAGTATAGAAGTAAATGACCAGAGAAAATTTTGAGAAGGTTTTACAAGTTGTCTGTTATGGTCTGGTTTTCCCTCATGTCTCCTTCTTACTTATTTAGTTACTTGCCTTAAAGGTTTGTCATTGAGGAAGATTGCCCAACAGTGAAAATCTTCTTGAACACAGATATTATGACTGTGCATAAGCAACACAAGGATATTATCTCAAGAATGATCGTGTTCTTTATTATCACAAAAGACTTTCCATATCAACTAAATATAAGAGGAGAGGAAGAGATAAGGAGGGAGAAGAAGAGATGAGAAAACAGGAAGAATGGGGGGTGGATGGAGAGAGCAAGACAGACTGACAGACAGATACAGAGAGATGAGAGAGAGAGAGAGAGAGAGAGAGAGAGAGAGGAGAGAGAGAGAGAGAGAGAGAGAGAGAGAGAGCATGAGAAACTATTGAAAGAAAGAAAGAAGTGTAAGACAGAGCCTAATTAGAGATATTTTGATAGAATGGAAGGTTCACTGGTAGTAATGAATTTACCTCAAACAGTTAAAACCTCAATTCATAAAATCAAGTTAGACAAGTGAACAATTCACTAGCATTGTGGTCTAGTGTTATTCTACCAAGAGTAGTGAAACCTCATATCTGGTTTGTTTCTTGACATTAACCAGGTGAGTGATCTTGGTAAAGTTATACCTTCTACTCTGTGCCTCAGTTTGTTCAACTTTACAATAAAAAAGGTTGAACTAGATAATTTTCACAGAATGAAGCAGAGAGTCAACGTTATGCCATTGATCAAACACTGGTCTAAATGGGAACCCATCACATCTCCATTCCATATTCTATTTCTTTTTTGTTTTTTTGTTTGCTTTTTAGGGTTTTTTGCAAAGCAAATGGGGTTGAGTGGCTTGCCCAAGGCCACACAGCTAGATAATTATTAAGTGTCTGAGAACGGATTTGAACCTAGGTAGTCCTGACTCCAGGACTGTTGTTTTATCTACTATGTCACCTAGCTGCCCCTTTCCATATTCTATTTCAGTTAGATAATTTTCCAGTTAAAATATACTATTTCAGTTATATTTAGTTTAAATACAAATCTTATGAATTATTAATATTTATATATGGCTTTAAAGTTTGCATATTGATTTATAAATAGTATCACACTTTATCTTAACAAAAACCTTAGAAGGTAGATGTTCTTGCTGTTCACATTCTATAGATGGAGAAATGGAGGCAAGCTGAGGTTATGTGACTTGCTCAGGGTCACACAGTACTTGCCTTATTCCAGATTTGATATAAGATTTTTCTGATTCCAGGCATAATGATCTATTCACTGGGTCACCTAGCTGCAGCAGGTTAATGAAGCAAAACAAAGCTTTTTTCTGGACATCATATTTAGGAAAGACAATAATTATCTAGAAAATATACTGAGGAGGATAATCAAAATTTTGAAGGGCTTCAAAATTATACCACTTAAGAATCACTTCAACATAACATAGATGGAGATTTAAAGGAGAATTGGATAGGGGAAATGCACAGTGGCTTTCCTCAAGTCTAGGAAGATCAAGTAGACTGGTTCAACTTGGTCTCAGAGGGGAGAAGTAAGAACAATACATAGAAGAGGAGATTTAAAATCTCATACAAATAGTCATCCAAAAGTGGACTGGGCTGCCTCATTGGAAATCTTCAAGCAAAGTTTGCATGACCACTCATGTAGGATTTTGTAAGGGGAAATCTTTGTCAGGTACAGGTTAGAATAGAGGCTTTATCTGAGCCTTTCCCAAGCTGGGATTCTGAGATTTGATTGCTAGTCAATCACAAAGACAAAAGTTTAGTTTGAAAGCTAGTAGCTTTTTCAGAAGACAAAATTGTAGCAATTTAAACAAACAATTTCATCAGTAAAGGTCAATTAGATTGGGATTAGGGATACAAGAAATAATAGCCTCATTTAAAAAGAAAAGCTTTCAGAAAAAATGGATTTTCTGCTGTTTTGTTTAAGGAAAAACTTTCCCCAAAGCCACAGAAGTATTTTTAATTGTTTCAAGAAATTAAAGGGAGGCAGAGATGGAGGTCTGTTCTCATTAAATAATCATGGGAGAGTAAAGCTATATCAAAAAGTGCAAAATCTATTCCTTATTGAGACTCTCTTTCTTTGATTCTGTCTCTGTCTTTCTGTCTGTCTCACTGTCTCTCTCCCTCTGTCTCTCTCTGTCATCTCTCTTTCCCACCCTCCTTCTCACTCTCCCACTCTCTCTCTCTCCCTCCTTCCCTTCTTTCCTTCACACCATTCTGGGAGGTACACAAAATAGTCATATTTGATGTTGAGGGTAATCTTAATATTTCTTGGATGAGAGTTTGGCTTGTGGGTTTGACTCCCAACTCTGAAAATTTACTTTTATTTCAAAGTCCCCAATCATTCAAAGTCCTTTGTTTCTATGACAAAGTGTCAGAGGTTGATCAAGAAAGACTCTGTATCAATTTAATGACCTTAAGAGAAAGGGACCTTTATTTGAAAGCTGTCATGGTTCATAAGGATTCTTGTTGAAGACAAAAGACAACTACTGGTTAAATCTGAGTGATTAAGGTTACCCTAAGATTAACTGGTTGGTTGAAAGTATTGCCTGGTAGTTTCTAGGATCTTGGTTTCAAATCACAGTTGCCTCCAAAATAGTTGGTTTGCAATAAATTTATGAGAGTACAAGTTCTATTGTAAAGAACAAACCTTACTTAATTATAGCCTGTATAAAAAGAAAATAGACCTTTCCTCCTCCTCCTCCTCCTAATCCTCCTCCTCCTCCTCCTCCTCCTCCTTCTCCTCCTCCTGCTCCTTTCTCCTTCCCATCTAAATTCTTTTCTTTTTTTTTTTCCTTTCTGGATGTGTATTGTTTTTGAAATCATAATTGGGCCCAGTACTTATAGGAACTTATAAAATGGCTCAAAAAATGTTGTTGAAGGTTTTTTATTTAGTTGACCTCTGCAAACCACTAGTATTGATAAAATCCCCTGAATTAAAAAATACTCTCTAGGCTGCAAGAAATCCTTATATTGTTAGTGCTCCCCAAATGACATGACATGGACTCGCCTGGTTATAGTTTTTGTGCTCTTGAACTTAATCATAATTGTTGAAACATGTTTATGTAATAGAATAGAAGGAATGAACTGAATAGGAGAAAATATAAAATACAATGAAATTCTTTAAACATAAAAAGTTTAAAAATATCTTCTTAGCTTTTTCCAATACTAAATAAATAATAAATTCTACTCAAAACATATCATCTCTGGTAAGTAGAGTTCATTTAAAAAGGAATTGAGTAAGTTCATTTCATATAACTTTCAGTACTTTCCCAGTGTATGCCATTAAATATCAGCCAGAATAAAGTACCAAAGTCATAACCTGATTCCTTAATGAGTTTCCCATAAATTTGGTCTATTCATTAGAGGTCAAATTCCTATCCACTAAGAGTGAATATCAATGCATTATATAGTTCAACAAGGAATATGATTAAAACAACAAAATGGCATCTCTCTAGAATCTCAGAAAATTGCCATTTTAGAAATACATATCTGATGACTCTTACCATAACTTTCAAAATAGTATGGACATTTCTTTAGACAGTGACCCAATATGCAGAAATTAATGATTTTAGTTATCTGAAATCTGAAAATAAGATCAATAGACATTAACTCCAATTGATATTTATAGATTTTTTTCCTCCAGTAATCTTTACCCTGCAACAAACGCCTTCAAATTTAAAAGAACATACTGGATAGTATCCCCCATTGCAACTCAGACCTTTAATTGGTCAAATGCCAATTTGGTCAGGGATAATAAAGCTTTTTTTCCAAAATAAATTCACTTGTCTTAAAGGATTTGAGATAGGACCTAAAGTTTGAGGCAAAAAGAGTAACTTTTCCTCCTTGAAAAAAGCCATAACATTTAAAACTTCAAAGTCAAGAGTAAAATTTAATTTGCTTCTACAGTAAATTAGATGAAATAGGTCCTTGGAGCACAATCATTTATTCAGCAGGGTAGCAAACACTGAGACTTTTTGCCATCTTTCCTATTCATCCATATTCTCCCTTGACCAAGAGAATATGATTTTTTTAGTTTGTTTAAACAATGTAAAACTACTACAATAAGTTTCAAAATTTGGGGTAATTTCTGAATGTAAAGAGAATTGGAATTAGAGTCAGAAGAATTTATTTGAATGATAATATCATATATGCTCATATTTTGCATCATTGATCTACCTTTATTATAAAGGTGGAAGAAACACTTCACTGTCAGTTTTTTGAAATAAATACTGATGATAAGTTTAATTCAAATTAACCTGCCTTTCAGGTTTTTTATCCACTTAATTATATCCATTGTATAAATGTTCTCCTGGTCTAAGATTTTCTGATTTCTTCAGAGCTGTCTTTATTACAGTACTACCATTGTGGAAGTACTGTAATTTATATACATAAAATTTATATACTAGAAACTTTTCAGTCAGTTACTAATTGATTTTAATCAGTTACCAATTTCCTTCCAGTTATTTGCTTCCACAAAAAGTACTATGAAGTTTCTTCCTCCTCCTCCTGCTTCTTCATTAATATCAACAGAGATTTTTTTTCCCTTTTACATTACTCTCCTCAGTATAAATGACTAGTAGTGTAATTCTTGGACCAAAGAGTATGCATAATATAGTGATTTTTTGGCAAAGTTGGATCTTGTTTACAGAACAATTGAACTTATAACCAGCTCCAATAATATGTCCAATCTTCCCAAACCCCCAATATTTAACCTTTTCATTTTTTAGTGTCTTTGTCAATTAGGTGGACATGAACTTAAGCTTCAGAGGTGTTTTGATTTACATGTTTTTTTTAACTTATATATAGCTCTAAATTTCATATAATTAAGAGAGTATTTTTTTAAAGTTGGCCTGTTTATATGCTTTGACTACATCTCTATTGGAGATTTCTTGTTTGTTCTTTTGTAAATACATGTAAACATATAGAAAATATAAATATATTTTATGTATATACTTCTGTATTTCTGCACATAAATGTATGTGCATGTACAAACATGTTTGTGCCTACATGCACAAATATGTGCATATGTGTATATGTGTGGAACATTGTGTTGTGTACATGTATGTGGAGTCTGCATTTATATGCAAGAATGTGTTAAAGGATTTTAACTAAATGGAGAGTTGTAGACCAAAGCAAAAAAGAAGTGATCATATGAAATAAAATAAGCAATTTAAATTACATAATTTTAAAACAGGATAACTATACTGCTCAGTGGATAGTCAGAAAGACTGATCTTGCTATGTTCAAATCTGTCCTCAGACACTTCCAAGTGTATGATCCTAGACTAGTTAATTATCTGCTTGCCCCAGTTTTCTCATCTGTATAATAAGCTAGAGAAGAAAATGTCAAATTATTCTGGTATCTTTACCAAGAAAACTCCAAATGGAGTCATGAAGATTCAGACAGGTTTGAAACATGATTGTACAACAACAAATGTATATGTACACATATGTATAAATACATATATATGAATATATTTGTGCATGTATGTATAGATGTATGCAAACAACATGTGTATGTACACACATTTACACATATACATGCTTGCATGTATTTGGAATGTCTTTCTGTTCGTCTCAGATATTTAATAACAATGTGACCTTGAGCAAGTTACTTAAGATCTATTTGCCTAGAAGGTAGCTAAATGAAATAAAAAATTATCTTTAAGAAATTATTTTATACTGTACACCCTAACAGCAACATGGGGGCAATGATCAACCTTGATAGACTACCTCATTCCATCAGTGCAACAATAAGGGACAATTTGGGGCTGATTGCAATGAAGATACCATCTGCATCCAGAGAAAGAACTGTGGAGTTTGACCAAAGACCAAGGATTATTACCTTAAATTTAGAAAAAAAACTGATATCTTATTGTCTGATCTTGCTATCTCTTATACTTTATGTTTCTTCCTTAAGGATATGATTTCTCTTTCATCACACTCAATTTGGATCAATGTATACCGTGGATGCAATGTATACCATGAAAGCAATGCAAAGACCGACAAATTGCCATCTGTGAGGGGTGGAGGGAGTGATGTAAGATTAGGGGGAAAATTGTAAAACTCCAAATAATTAAAATATTTAATAAGAAATTTTTTAGCTATATATTTTATGCATATTAAAATTTTATAATTTCCTTTCATATAATAATGTATTGTTTTGTGAATGCATTCTTTGTGCTTCTAATAAATTGGAACCTATTATCCATTTGTTTTAATCTTCTTTATTTTCTCTTGTAGATTATGGACTGAAAGAAAAACATTTAATGGTTTTATGTTTCTTTATCTGTGCATGGATTATTTATTTCATAGTAGTTCAATTTTTAAAGGCATCACGCAAAGCTAAAAACCAAAAGTAAAAAAAAAAACTCTTTGTGTGTGTGTGTGTGTGTGTGTGTGTGTGTGTATGTGTATGTCTTTTTTTTTTATTACTCTGTAATCATCAAGAGTCATATCCATTATCTATTTTCTTTGGAGCCAGAAATTCTTTTTTTATCTTTCCAGTAGATTTTTTCTAAGATTAAGCAAGGGTTGTTTGAAAAGCCCTCAGAATTATTTAATTGTCTTCCTGCACATTAGTTAGTTTTTAATGGCCTTATATAGCATGTCACCAACTGCATATACGTCTAATCTTGGTATTTTATTAACCATTGTTCCTTTAAGTATAATGCAGTTTCTTTGGTAATATCTCCTAATCAAATGAATCTTTATTGATGTCTATTAGGGAACTGTTTCCTTTCCTGGAAGGAGTTAGCTAAGACTTAATAGGACATGATTTAAACCCACCATTTTTAATTCTATGATTCTTTATGTTTTAAAGGACAAGATAGTTGTTGGTGGTGGTAGTAGCACTGGTGGTAAAGATTCATAGATTTGTTCTTTGCTACTTTGGCTTTTCATAAAAACAATTATGCACAAGTGTTGGGGGTTTTTTATTTTGCTTTGTTTTTTTTTTCATCTATTTCTTAATATATTGTCTCACCTGACATAAATTTATAGGAAATTATATCAGACTGGAATTTTCAAGTCACTATCTTTATTTATTAATACATACTTCTCTTACTACATAGTTTCCTTGTTGCCTTTCTGTGGCTCACTTTCTTCATATATTAAATTAAATTAGATAGTTGAAGTAGATGATTTCCATTCCTCTTTTACCTTTGATTTCCTGACATTATATGATTTTAATAGTCTAGTAGAGTCATAACTAGAAATTCTAACATTTACTGCATATAATCAGGACTTGTTCAAGATATGATTTTTTTTTGCATAGTTGGTGTAGATTGAAGAGAAATGACTTGGGAACTGAAGAAGTGGCAAGCCAGTGTGAGTGAACTGGAGGTTCACTGATGACAATGACAATGATCTGGATTAATAGATTTTTCATTAAAGGAGGGAATAGAAAGTGACTGAGTTGACTGTGACATAATCATCAGTTGACCATGAAAATTATATCTCTTGATTATAGCCCTACTTATTTTTGGTATTATACAATGTATTAATTTCCAAGTCAGCTTAGTAGGGTTAGAGCACTTATATAGGTAGTCATGAATCAGGAAACAACATAGAGCCTGGGGAGTGGCAGTCTGAGTCAATAGGTGACTTGGGGTCATCAATCTTAAGGAGAAGGAAGTTTAGACCTAGAATGTTGATGAAAACTTCTGAGTTATTCCCATTTTCTATGTCTAATTTGCATGGGGTCTCTGAAGGCAAAGCCCTTTCTCTGCCTTCTGGAATCAAGCATTTAGATTTCAGTCATTCTTCATGATACCTGGTTTCCAGAAGCAACCCTGGCTGAAAGAAAGCCCTTATAGATAAACTGCATGCCATACCTAGCAGTTTCAAAGACCTGTTGGGCTAGAAAGACAATTTTTTTGATAAAGAGAGTTAATATCTTGGATTGAAAAAGATGATCATATTCACTCACTAAATGAGTGACTAGATAGTCAAGTTCTACAGGTTAAGAAATCATTTTAATCAAAAGTAACTACAAAGCATGACAGAATTGTGAAAGATTTATTATATATTAATGTGTGTATATTCATATAGTTAGCATGCTTACATATAAGCAATTAAATATTTATGTATATATACACTGTAATATACATATATCTATATATGTATTGTTTAGATAATTAAATAGATGGATATATCTATATTTCTATATATCTATATCTATGTGTGCATATATGTGCGTGTGTGTGTGTGTGTGTCCCAAGACCAGAAAGAAGAAAAGGAAAATCTTTAAGAGTGAATCAAAGAGATTGGCTTTGCAGTTTGCAGGCTGAGAATCTCAAATAGCAATGCTTTATAAGCTGAACTTTGAAGATTTAACTCAAAACAGTACTTGGCAAGATTTAATTTTTTATTAGATTTTGTTATTCAGAAACTAATGAGAGAATTCAAATATTTTATAAAGGCAGGGTTTTCAAATTTTTCCCTTGAACTCCCTCCACAATGTCTACTCTAAGTATCCTCAAAGGCTCTGAAAATGATGACTTACTTTTAAAAAAAGTAAAGTGAGAATATGATTGCCAGATGGGGTTGCTGGCTCTAATCACTGATATTATCCTAACCAAAAAACACTGAAATATAAAAAACTGTTCTCAACATTTTTTTCTGTAAGAATTTAAGAGTGTACTTTTGTGGCCCATGGAGCCCATTTCTATCTACAGTATTTTGACTACTTCTATTTTTGACAGAAAATTTCAATACTTATATTTTGAAATCTTCAGAAGCAATGGAAAGGAAATGGGTATTAAAGGTGAGGAGGGAATGCAAGATTAAACTCAAAGGTACCCTAATAACAAGAAACCAAACCTAAGGGATAAAAGACATGGAAAGGTTTCTTTTGAAATGAAGATACTAGAAATAAGTTGCTTTCAGGTAGAAATTTAATTAGAGCTGTCTGTCACAGTAATTACATAAGGTTAGACAGTATAAATCAGCAGAACAGTATATTAGGATAGTGACTGTCCTGAATGTATTGATTATATTGGATTTTTGACTGTCAAAACATATTACTTTCTTCCCAATCAAAGCAGCATAAACCTGGTCCTGACTACTACTTTAATTGCAATAGAACATCACAAATTATTCTACTCTGTGCCAGGACCTTAAGGCCAACCTAGAGGTTAATGTTGCCCTAGTGATTCCCCCAAAAGCAAGCAATATTTCTGAATATCCATACACCTCAATGTTATATGCTTAGTGGCAAAATTCTATCCTTTAGGTTCTGACATTTTTTTCTAAAGTCATATTCACCATCTCAAATCTTCCTTCCACCTACCCTGTTGTCTCCAAACCCTTGTCCCCAACCATTTCCCATTGTATCTTATATTCTGTTATTCATTTTTGAATCATTTCTTTTCTCTCTCATTTTATTCCGTTTGGCCTCCTTATTTTCTCTGCAAAAAAGTATTACCTATGAAGCACCCAATGCCCTGGGGACAACCTCATATCAGAATGTCTTCTTGTTTCTGTTTGTCTTTGATAGGATACAAAAGCAAAACAATAAAAATGTTAATAGCACCATTCACATGTTTTATCTCATAGGACTTCACAGAGGACAGGAGGGCAATAAAGGCAGTAAGAAAGTTAAAAAGAGAAAGAATAATTTAAAGCACTCCAGGTTAAGAAGACAGATTTTTCAATATGAGAGTTGAGAAGGACCTAATTAAATGGATAATGCTAAGTACAATAAACAAGGATTACAGAAGTCAAATGATTTATCTCATTATAATTCAAATTAAATGAGAGTCAATGGCATCTTCTGACCCAAAGATTATTAGAATCATGGTGAATGGCTTATAATGACAAGTAAGTTAGTACTTGTTACATCTTATTTCTAAGGTTTTGGTGATTAGTAAGGCTGGTGGATAGGTAGTGTGTCATATTGACCTCCTCTTGGGGACCTCAA
This sequence comes from Macrotis lagotis, assembly GCF_037893015.1. NCBI lineage: Eukaryota > Metazoa > Chordata > Mammalia > Peramelemorphia > Peramelidae > Macrotis > Macrotis lagotis. Next base: position 266,916,385 of record NC_133658.1, on the reverse strand, counting down.
TGTGTGTGGCAGTGGGGGGGGGACAGGAAAGAAGATCACTTCATGGGGAAAAGGGTGTTGTGAAAGTGTAAGATCCCTAGATTCTAATTTTCCCAATGCTGTTAACATGGTTCATGGTTTGGGAAAATGCTTTTGCTCTCTGTCTGTTTTCTCTTCTACAGAAAGAAAGGAACTTGAACTTTGTTATCTCTGAGTTCCATTTTATTTCTCAATAGGGTAGAATTCTGAACATTGTGTGATGGCTTCACAAGGTCAGTGAATTTCTTGGGAGAGATGATTTAGTTTATACTCAATTTAGTTTGTTTTGAAATACTTCAATATGTTAAGTATCTCTGGTTTCATCCATAAGGACATAAAAACATTTAACAAATTATTTCCTGCAAAGGTTCTTAGACTGAGAATCTGAAACTTCATGTACATACACTCATATATAATGCATATATATGTATATATAAATACATATTTGTATTTGAATATGTAGATATTTGTATGAGTGTTCATATGTGTGTATCTATATAGTAGCTATATTTGAACACCACTGATTTCTTTCTGTAATCCTTTCTATTTTATCCATTTAAAAATATTCTCAGAAGAGGTCCACAGGTTTCATTAAGCTGTTGAAGGATTCCATGACTGGAAGAAAATGGAATGCAGCCTCCCAAAGGGTGTAGTTTGCAACATATTTTGCTTTTTATCTTATTACTTATCAGAGAATGAATTTATTTAATTCAATTCAATCAATCAAAAATTACTTGAAAAAATGATACTGTCAGCTGAAAGAAAATTAAAATTTTTTGGTATTACATGTAACATGGAATCAACTGGTGAAAATTTTGAAATGTATAATCACATATGTTCACATGAAAATTATTACCTGTTGGATAAGGAAAATGAATAATGTGGTTTCTAATAGCATAAACAGTATTACAAATTTAAACGTGAAGTAATTGTTTTACAATTAAGGAATACCCAAAACATACATTGTTAAAGACATTTTAATAATGTGTGCATCGAATCACAGGTTTTTCCCCCCCCAAACAAAGCAATTCAAATAAGTGATTTAGTGCTGGGAATAAACTATGGATTTAATTTATACATTCATTAATTGTACAATTAAACAGAATACTAATTGACTGTAGAATTATAGCTAAATGGAACACTGCACCAGGGTAATTAGTTCTAGTTCTGTTTTTCATTGTGAACATAATTTCTGCTAGTCTCACCCTACCCAATTAATTTTTGTTTGGTTTTATCGATACATAAATCATTCTACCACAAAAGACTGAATTCCCACAACATAGGTGGATTGTGATATGCCTGCAGTAAAAAGGTTATCCCTTTAAAAAAAGACCTCAGATTACACTAGCCAGGTATTTGTAGATGCTTTGCAGGTATGTAATTTCCAATAAATAATCTTCCACTGGAAGAAGGAAACAATGTACTGTAGGTCAGAAATGATTTCGTCATATTTTTGTCAAAGTGTGACATGATGGAGGCAATGGCTTTGAATGAAGTACTGATGATTTTCACAAACACCTCTCCAATTAGTGGAGCATGAACATAAAGTATCACACTTAGCATTTTTCTCAGTTGTCATATTGGAATCACAGGGACTTCTTTTTTAAAACAGCAGTGATCATTTTATACCTCTGTGAATCAGAAACAAGAAAGCAAATATGAAAAGAAGAAACCAGGTGAGTTCATTTCTGTGAAAAACAAATGGTTCTATCTCTGATGAGATCCCACAGGACTTGTAGGTTATAGATTTTATCTTCAATGTTATCCTCCGGAGTTAAGAAGATATGACCCTAGAATAACCTAGTTTCTTTTAAAAATAAGTAAAGGTGATATAAGTGAAGTAGATTACTAGCTAGATATTTGTAGATGTTTTGCAGGTATGAAATTTTCAATAAATAATCTTCCCCTGGAAGAAGAAAACAATTTACTGTAGGTCAGAAGTGATTTTATCATCATTTTATCAAATTGTGACATGATGGAGGCAATGAGTTTGAATGAACTACTGATGATTTTCACAAACACCTCTCTAATTAGTGGATCATGAACATAAAGGTGAAATGCATCCTAGACTTGGAATCAGGAGAGATGTAGTTTCAATTCTCAGTTCTAACACTAACTAATTGAACTCACCTATTCTAGTTACTTGATCTGCCTGTAATGTACTTCCCTCATCTTTAAAATACTGATTATATTCTATAGGATTTTTAATGAGGAAAAGGGTTTGTGAAACTTAAAACTTTATAGAAATGTTATTATTATATTTTCCCACATCTTTCATGCTTCCTGTTAAAAGAGTTTCTTGTTATTAATGAATATAAGGGAATTGTAGAAAGGTGATTGCATAAGAGTCATAGAAATATCCTTTTATTGTCCAGTTGCCAGAATGGAATTGCGTCTTGGATGAAGCCAAAATGGCAGAGTCGGTAGTAACTCATATAAACTCCTCCAAGATTCACTTCCAAACAATTTTAAAATAATGCTTCAAATAAAACTCTAAAGTGGCAGAGTCAAGGTCAAATTGAGACATTTTCCCAACACAAGATAACTCAGGAGGTAAGTAATAAAAATAGTAAGAAGTGTATAACTCAAAAAGGATATTGGTCCAGAACACAGTACAGCAGCATGAGGAGCATGTCTTAGAGGCAGCTGCAACAAAAGCTTTGGTGGTTCTCAAAAACATAAATGATAAGAGAGCGGGATTACTGGTCAGAAATATTTCACAGAGGGATTCTCTGCAGGCACTGGTGTCAGAACCCTGTTAGTTTTGAATTTCAATACATGATAAAAAAAAAAAAAGCAGTAACAGCCCTTGTAACCAATAGAGGCACATTCACAGTCCCAAGGTGGAAGAATTCCTTTGGTCTCTCATGAAAAGGAGTCCAGGTCTCAGTTCAAAAGCATATAGGATTGCTAGCACTTGTGGTTGCAAGGAAGCAAGGTCTCTTCCTGGGCAAAACCCAAAGAACAAGCCAGGAGAGTAATGACTACATCTCAAACCAGCTTGACAGCATCAAAAAACTTACAGACCCCCAGAACAGGCTGAAAACAGAAGCAAGAAAAATCTGAAGATACTGACACCATTGTCCCCTTAAACCCTGGAGCAGAGTGTAAATATCAACATAAAGATAAAACTTAAGAAATAGGCTTATAAAATGAATAAACAACAAGAACAACAAAAGAAATCAATCTTAAAATGTTATGGTGACAGCAAAACTCAAGACAGAAAAACAGAAGACTTTGATAATCAAAATGTTATAAACAAAGCCTCAAGGAAAAATATGAAATGAATACAAGGGCCCCCAAAAAATCTGGGAAGAAATCAAAAAGTATTTTAAAAATCAAATAAGAGAGATCGAGGGATAGTGGGGGAAAATGAGAGTAATGCAAGAAAATTAGGAAAAGAGAAGCAACATGCCAAAAGAGCTACATAAAATATTGAAGAAAATGACACATTTATAAAATAGTCTAATAATAAAATAACACAAAAATATAATAAAAAGAAAAACTCCTTAAAAACTAGAAGGGAGATACAAAATCTCACTGAAGAAAATCAACCCTTAAAATTTTAAATTAGCCAACTGGATAATAATGAGTTCATGAGACAACAAGAAATAATAAAATAAAGTAAAAAGAGTGAAAAACAAAAGAAAATATGAAATATTTCACTGGAAAAATAACTGACCTTAATCAAGAACAAATAATTTAAGAATTATTGGACTATATTACCACTATGAATAAAAAACATTATATTTCAATAAATTATCTAGGAAAACTGCCCTGACATCCTAGAACCAGAGAGAATATAGAAACTGAAAGAATTCACCTGTCCCCTGAATGGACTTCTCAAATGAAGATTGTCTGAAATTTTATAGCCAAATTCCAGTCTTCCCAGATAAAAAGAAAAAGCTTCAAGTAGTCAGAAAATCAATTCAAATATCATGGAAACACAATAGCACTTCCATGTTAAGGGATAAGAAGACATGATATATAATATTTTTCAGGGCTAGAAGCTAGGAATACAATGGTGAATAACCTACCCAATCAAAAGGAATGAAATATATCAGGGGAAACATGGAGATTTAATGAAATAGAAAGTTTTCAAGCAGTCCTGATGAAAAGACCAGAGCTGAATAAAGGAAAGTGACTTTCAAATATAAGACTCACGAGAAGCATTTTTAAAAGTCAAGAGAAATTATAAGGATCTTAATAAGGTTAATCTGTTTACATTCCAATGTGGGATATTTTGTTATTACTAAAAACTTTCTCTTTATTAGAGTGATTAGGAGTATACCCAGAACACAGATGTAAATTGAATATCATGGGATGAGATAAAGAAATTAAGGAATGAGAAAGAGGGATGTACTGGTAGAAGGGGAATGGAGAGGAAAAAAAGGAAAAAAATATCTTATCTTAAAGAGGCATAATTTACAGTGAAGGGGGAAATGGAAGTAGAGGGGTCATGATGAGCAATGCTTGAATCTTATACTTATCAGAATTAACTCCAGTAAGAAATAATATACACATGAAGTTGAGTATAGTAATCTCTCACTCAACAAGTTATTAGGAGGAGAAAAAGTAAAAGAAGGTCAACGAATTTGGTAGGAAGGAAGGCAGTAGTCAAAAGGAAAACAATCTTTTGGAGATGTACAAAATGAGTCATACACAGAAAGAGAGACAGAGGCAGAGACAGACAGAGACAGAGAGAAAGAGACAAAGACAGAAAGGGAGGCTGAGACAGAGACAGAGAAATATGAAAAAAGTTTATAGCAACTTCTTTTGTGGTGACAAGGAATTGAAAGTGAGTAGATTCCAATCAATTGAGTAATGATGGAATGAGTTTTTGATATGAGATTTTGATAGAATGCTATTTTTCTGCAAAAAATGCAAGGAAGATGATTTCAGAAGCATATGAGAAGAACCAATGCGAAGTGAAGTGATCAGAACCAGGTGAACTTTGTATACAACATTAGGAGTATTGTAACAATAATGAACTGTAAATAACTTGGTTATTCTGATAATTGAAGACAATTCCAAAGGACATAGGATGAAAACTGTTATTAACCTCCAGAGAAAGAACGGATGCAGAATGAAGAATACTTTCTTTTATTTTGTTTTTCTTGGTTTTTTATTTTTTTACTATATGACTAATATGGAAATATATTTTAATTAATTTCAAATGCATAATATAATTGCATTTCTTGCCTTCACATTGCATGGGGAAGTGATAGAAGAGAGGGAGAGAATTAAGAGTTTAATATTTTAAAATAATAAATATAAAAAGAAATATTTTTTTAAAAAAAAGACAATAGGATAGACAGCATTTTGAAAGTCAGCAGAATTTCTAGGCATATATGACAAGGCATCCTTCCTCATAACACATTCACATATTGAATAGTTGCTGTGCATAGGGATCCTGTAGTTTAAATTGTAATAAATATATTTCAGTGAACCAAGCAAGGAATCATAAGAAACTAGACATTCTGAAAATAAGTCAGTAGATAAGAAAGAATGCACTTCTGGCCAAGATGGTGAAGAAAAGTCAGGCAATGTTTTGAGGTTTCCTGCCTTTCCTCAGAGCTGACATGAGCCAAGACTCATAACTGATATGGGAACAACAGAGCCCAAATAAAAATAGATGGGAACAACTTCCAGCAATGTCTGTCTGGTGGGAATATGTATGTGTCCAGGGAGGAGAGCAGAGTCCCAGCCCATGGGTGGCAGGATGAAGCTGGAAAGGACTTTCCTAAGAACCAGAGGGCAAAATACTCATTGAAAGAATACATTGATCCTGTCCTGAAAGGGATCCCAAAATGTAAAGACCAAGAAATATTGTAGCCAAACTCCCGTATTATCAGATTAAGAAAAAATCCTGTAAACCGCAAGAAAGAAGCGATTCTCAACATTAAGGGATCAAGAGAGCCTGGATCACAATCAAAAATCCACTATCCAGAAAAACTGAGCCCTCTTTTTCAGGGGAAAAAAATTAATGAAATGGATGATTTTCTGTCTTCCCAGATGGAAAAGATCAGAGCTAAACAAAAAATTTTATCTTCAAACAGGAAACTCAAGAGATACATGAAATGGTAAATAGGGAAAAAGAAGAAAAAGCTGCTTCCAATAAGATTAAACCAATTACATTCCCTTCTAGGAGGAAGATTTTCATAACTCTTGAGAATTGTAACTATTAGAGGGAATATACTTAGACAGAAGGTATGGACATTCTTGTTATGTCCATGACTTTGACAGAATGATTTAAAAAAAATATTTCATGAAAATGTGGTGACAGTAAAGATCAAAGGAAGAAGAGGAAGTTTGAATGGAATAAATTATATCACATAAAGAAGTTTAAAGGATCTATTACAATAAAGGAGAGGAAGGGAGGAGGTCAGAACTGCCTGAATCTTACTCTCATCAGATTTGGCTCAAAGAGGGTTTAGCATAAACACTAAGTTGAGTTTAGAAATTTATCTTGCCTTTCAAGTATTAGGGGGGGAAAGGAAGTGGAGGAGGGATGGAGGGACTGATTGAAGAGACAGAAGGAAAAAGGGGAAAGGGAAAGAGGAAAGAAAAGGGAGGGGTGATAAACATATAGAGGGAGGCAGTATTCAAAAGGAAAATACTGGGGCATAGGGAGAAGGTGGAAAAAAGGGGAAAATGCAAATAGAAAAAAGATAGCATGGAAGGCAATAAAAGGGGTAGTAATTATAGCTTTGAATGTAAATGGATTAATTCTCTCATAAAAATGAAAGCTGAGAGGAGAGCAGATTAAAAACCAGAATCTCACAATAAACTGCTTACAAGAAACACATTTGAAGCAGAGAGATACCTATAGAGAAAAGGGAAAAGGCTGGAGCAGAATATATTAGGGTTCAACTGAAGTGAAAAAAGCAGGAATAGCAATCCTTATCTCAGACAAGGCAGCTGGAAAAATAGATCTCATTAAAATAAATAAAGAAGTAAAATATATCCTTCTAAAAGGTACCATATACAATAACAAATCTTTCAGAAATCTTATGATTATCTCTACAGATGCTGAAAAAGCTTTTAACAAAATACAAACTCATTTGAACTGAAAACACTAGAGATCATAGGAATAAATGAATTATTCCTTAAAAATGAAAAGCAATATTTAACTGAAAGTATCCACAAGCATTATATGCAATGAGAAAAAGACAGAAATATTCCCAATAAGATCTGGGGTGAAACAAGGATGCCTATTACAACCACTATTAATCAATATTGCACTAAAAATATTTGCTTCAGCAATAAGAGAAGAAAAAACATTGAAGGAATTATAAATGATAATGAAGAAACAATACTCTCACTTTGTGCAGATGATATGATGGTATACCTAGAGAACCCAAGAAAATTAACTAAAAAATTACTGGAAACAATTTAACAACTCTAGCAAAGTCATAGGATATAAAATAAACTCACATAAATTCTCAGCATTTCTATATATTACTATCAAGATACAAAAGCAAGAGATAGAAAAACAAATCCCATTTAAAATAATTTCAGACAACATAAACTTCTTGGAAGTCTACCTGACAAGGAAAACTCAAATACTTTATGCGAACAACTATAAAAACTATTTTCACACAAATAAAATCAGATTTAAATAGCTATTCAAATGTCAATTACTCATGTGTAGGTCAAGCTAATATAATAAAAATGACATTTCTACCTAAATTAAATTTCTTTTGTAGTGCCATGGCAATCAAACTTCAAAAAGATGACTTTAGTGAACTAGAAAAAATGGTAATTAAATACATATGGAGCAGTAAAATGTCAAGAATATCAAGAGAATTAATGAAAAAGTGCAAATGAAGGATACCTAGCCATACCAGATCTAAAGCTATACTATAAAACATCAGTCATCAAAATTGTCTGGAAATTGCGTTGTAGGTTAGTGAAATAGATAAGGTGCAAAAGAGACAACAGGAAGTAACTATGGTTTTTCTACTGTTTGATTAACCAAAAGGTTCCAGTCTCTGTAATAAGAACTCACTGTTCTATAAAACTGCTGGGAAAACCAGAAGATGTTATGGCAGAAAGGAGGAATAGACCAACATCTCACACCCTATACCAAGATAATATCAAAATAGATGTGGTATTTAGAAATAAAAGCTAATATAAGTCAATTAGGAGAATAAAGAATGGTTCACCTGTCAGATCTATGGAAAGGGGAGCAATTTATGACCAAAGAAGGGTTAGTGAACTTTATAAAAAACAAAGTGGATAATTTTAATTAAAATTTAAAAAAATTTGCCCAAACAAAACCACTTCAACCAAGATTAAAAAGAATGTGTAAAATCAGGAAACAATTTTTTCATCTAGTTTTTCTGACAAAGGGCTCTTTTCCAAAATATATAGATAGGTGTGTCAAATTTATAAATGAATAAATCATTCTCCAATTGACAAATAGTGAAAGGATATGCAAGGTCAATTCACAAAGAAATCAAAGTTTTCAATAGTCAAATTAAAAATTGTTCTAAATCATTGTTGATTAGTTAAATGCAAATTAAAGCATCTCTGAAGTACCTACTCATACCTCCCAGAATGGCCAATATAACTAGAAAGGATAATGACCAGGAAATGTGAGAGATCTGGAACATTAATGCATTGTTGGTGGAATTGTGAACTGATCCAACTTTCTGGAGAACAAATTGAAATAATACACAGGGGGCAAAAAATTATACATATACTTGATCTAGCAATGCCACTACTGGATGTATATCCTAAAGAGATGATTTAAAAGGGTATAAACTCCACGTGTACAAAAATATACATAGCATTGTAGTGGCGAAGAGTTGAAAATAAAGTAGTTGGCCATCTATTGGGGAGTAACTGAACAAAATGTGATATATATATATATATATATATATATATATATATATATATATATATATATATATATATATATATACATATACATATATATATGTTTGTGTGTGTGTGATTAAACACTATTGTTCTATAAGAAATCATGAGGCATAGAATTTCAGAAAAGCTTTGAAAACTTACATGAATTGATTCTCAGTCAGATGAGCAGAAGCAGAAGAACATTATTGCACACTATCAACAACATGGGTTGATGATTAACCATGATGGACTTGTTCATTCTAGCAGTGCAAAAATCAGAGACAATTTTAGGGGACTTGTAATGGAGAATGCCAGCCATATTGAGAGAAGGAGCTGTGTAGTTTAAAGGAAGACCAAAGATTATTATCTTCAATTTTTAAAATGTCTTTTTTTAAAAATATATATAAATATTTTATGTTTTCCAATTTCATAAAATAGTAGCTTCTATCAATCATTTTGGCAAGGTTTTGAATTTTATAATTTTTTCTCTCCCTCCCTTCCCTTCCCTTTCTCCCCACAAAAGGCAATCTGATATTGTTCTTTACATTTGCTTCCATGCATAGATGGAAATAGAATGTATTGAGAGAAAAAAAATCCATAAGGAAGAAAAAATATTAGAGATAGCAAAATTAGGTAATACATAAGACAACTTTTTAAAAATTGGAGATAATAATCTTTGGTCTTCCTTTAAACTCCACAGTTCCTTCTCTGGATACAGCTGTTATTATCTATCATGGGTCCCTTAAAGTTTTCCCTCATCATTGCACTTGTGGAGTGAGCAAGTCTATCAAGGTTGATTGTTGTTGTTAAGCTATATAATATTCTCCTGGTTTTGCTCAGCATCAATTCATGCAAGTCTTTCCAAACTTTTCTGAAATCGCATCCCTCTTGAGTTCTTACAGAACAATAGTGTTTCATCACATACATATACTACAGTTTGTTCAGTCATTCCCCAATTAATGTACATTCCCTCAATTCCCAGTTCTTTGCCACTATAAAATATATGTTATGAATAATTTTGTACATATGGAGTTTTAGTCTTTTTCACAAGCTCTTCAGGATATAGACCCAGCAGTGCACTCCTGGATCAAAGGGCATGCACATTTTTATTGCCCTTTGATCATAATTCCAAATTGCTGTCCAGAAACACTGGATCAGTTCACATTAGTGTCCCAGATTTCCCACATTCCCTCCAACATTGATCATTATCTTAACTGGCTATATTGGCTATTCTGAGAAGTGTAAGGTACTACCTCAGAGATACATTAATTTGCAATTCTCTGTTTAGTAATGATTTAGAGAAATTTTTCATATGCTTATAGATAGCTTTGATTTCCTCATCTGAAAATTGCCTTTGCATATCCTTTGGCCATTTGTTAATTGGGGAATGGCTTGTTCTTTTAATTAATTGGACTCAGTTCTCTATTTTAGAAATGAGTCCTTTGTTGGAAACACTAGCTGCAAAAATTATTTCCCAAATTTATTACATTTCTTTTCATCTTTATTACAGTGGCTTTGTTTATGCAGTTTTTTAAAATTTAATGTTATCAAAATTATCCAGTTTGTTTTTATAGTGTTCTCCATCTCCTTCATAGTCATAAACTTTCCATAGATCTGACAGGTAAACTATTCCTTGTTTGCCTAGTTTTTTATGACGTTGACTTTTATGTCTAAATCAGGCAACCATTTTGAACTTTTCTTATAAAGTGTGAGATGTTAGTCTAATCGTAGTTTCTACCATACTTTATTCCAGTTTTCCTAGCAGTTTTCATCAAAGTGAGTTCTTATCCTAGAAGCTAGACTCTGAATTTGTCAAACAGAAGATTAATATAATCATTTCTTTTTTTTTAGATTTTTACAAGGCAAATGGGATTAAGTGGTTTGCCCAAGGCCACACAGCTAAGTAATTATTAAGTGTCTGAGGCAGGATTTGAACTCAGGTACTCCTGACTCCAGGGCCGGTGCTCTATCCACTGTGCCACCTAGCTGCCCCTAAATCACAGCTGCACCTAACGTGGGGCTCAAACCCATGACCCTGAAATTAAGAGTCTCATGCTCTACCAACTGAGCTAGCCGGGTAACTAATATTATAATCATTTCTTGCTGCCTCATTTGCACCTAACATATTCCACTGATCCACCACTCCTTTTTTAATCATTACCAGATGCTTCTGATGACTCATACTTTATAATATAATTTCAGATCTGGTAAGACTAAGCCATTTTCTTTTTTTTCCATTAAGTCCCTGTATATTCTTGACTTTTTGTTCCTCCATATGAATTTAGTTACTATTTTTCTATCTCAATAAAGTAAATTTTGGAATTTTTACTGATAATGCACTAAAACTTAATTTAAACAAAGTTGTTACTTTGGCCTATCCAAGAGCAGTTGATATTTGGCCAGCTATTTATATCTGGCTTTATTTGTGTTAAAAGTATTTTATAGTTGTTTTCATAGAGTTTCTGAGTCTGCTTTGACAGCTAGATGTCCAAGTATTTATGTTGCCTGAAGGTATTTTAAATGGGATTTCTCTTTCTAACTCTTGCTGCTGTATCTTGTTAGTAATATATAGAAATGCTGAGGATTCATGTGAATTTATTTTATACCCTGTAACTCTGTTATGGTTGCTAATAGTTTCCAGAAGTTTATTTAGATTTTTTTTTCTAAGGATCCCTAGGTATATCATCATTTCATCTACAATGAGTGAGAGTTTTATTTCTTCATTATCAATTCTAAATCCTTCAGTTTGGTTTTTTTTACTTATTGCTAAAGCTAACATTTCAAATACAATTTTGAATAGTAGTGGTGGTTACAGGCATCATTTTTTCATCCATGATCTTATTGGGAATGCTTCTAGCCCTTTGCATATAATGCTTTGTTGATGGTTTCAGATAAGTATTGTTTATAATTTTAAGGAACAATTTGCTTATTCCTACACTGTATTATTTTTAGTATGAATAAGTACTTGTCAATGGCTTTTTCAGTATCTATTGAAATAATCACATGGTTTCTGTTGTTTCTTATTGATATAGTCAATTATATTGATAGTTTTCCTAATATTGAATCAACCCTGCATTCCTGGAACAAAACCTGCTTAGTCATAGGGTATTATCCTAGTGATCATTTGCTGTAATCACTTTGCTAAAATTTTCTTTAAGATTTTTCCATCCATATTCATTAGACAAATTGGTATATAATTTTCTTTATCTCTTTTGACATTCCTGGTTTAGGTTTCAACACCATAATGGTGTCATAGAAGGAGTTAGCTAGAGTTCTGTCTTCACCTCTTAGTCCAATTAGTTTATATAGAATTGGAAACAATTGTTCCTTGAATGTTTGGTAGAATTCATCAGTGAAAACATCTAGTGCTGGAGATCTTTTCTTATGGAGTTCATTAATGGCTTGTTGAATTTAATTTTTGGAGATGGTTATTTAGATATTTAAATTCTTCTTCATTTAGACTAGGCAGTTTATATTTCTGTAAATATTCATCCATTAGCTTATCAATTTTATTGGCATTCAGTGGACAAAATAATTCTGAATCATTACTTTAATTTCCTCCTTGTAGCTGGTAAATTCACATTTTTCATTTTGATACTAGTAATTTGCATTTCTTCTTTCTTTTTTAAGCAAATTTGCCAAAGGTTTATCTATTTCATTTCTTTTTCCTAAAATCAACTCTTGGTTTCATTTATTAGTTCAATAGTTTTCTCGATTTCAATTTTGTTAATTTCTCTTTTCATTTTTAGAATTTCTAATTTGGTATTTAATTGGAGATTTTTAATTTGTTCTTTCTCTAACTTTTTAGTTGCATGCTCAGTTCATCAAGTTTTTCTTTCTCTATTTTACTCATATAAACATTTAGAGATATAGTATATCCTCTAATAATTATTTTGGCTATATCCCATAAGTTTTGGTTTTTTGTCTCATCATTGTCATTGTTTTCGATGAAATCATTAATTCTTTCTATGATTTCTTGTTTGATCCACTCCTTTTTTAAAAGGAGATTACTTCGTTTCCTATTAGTTTCCTATTAGTTTCCTATTAGTTTTAGGCCCATCTCTCCATGGCCCATTATAGTATATGATTTTTATTGCATTGTGGTCTGAAAATGTAGTATTCACTATTTCTGCCTTTCTATATTTGATTGTGTGTTTTTAATGCCCTAGTATATAGTCAACTTTTGTGTAAGTGCCTTGCAGGAAAAAAAAGATATATTCCTTTCTATCCTTGTTTAATTTTCTCCAATGGTCTAACATGTCTAGGTTTTCTAATATTCTATTTACCTTCTTAACTTCCTTCTTGTCCGTTTTATGGTTAGATTTATATAAATATGAGAGAGAGGTTAAGATCTCTCAGCAGTAGAGATTTGCTGTCCATATTTTCCTATAACTCATTCAGCTTGTGCTCTAAGAATTTCGATGCTATACCGCTTGGTGCATACATATTTAGTATTGAAATTATTTCAGTAACTATGGTACCTTTGAGGAGGATATAGTTTCCTTCCTCATCTCTTTAAATGAGATCTCTTTTTGCAGCTGCTTTGCCTAAGATGAAGATTGATACCCTAGCCCTTCTCACTTCAGCTGAAGCATAACACATACTGTTTCACTCTTTTAACTTAACTCTGTATTTATATGTCGGCTTCAAATAAGTTTCTTGTAAGCAGCATTTTGTAGGATTCTCATTTTTAATCCACTCTGCTATCTACTTCTCTCTTATGGGAGAGTTCCTCCCATTCACATTCAAAGTTATAATTACTGATTGTTTATTGACCTTCAATGCTAACTTTCCTCTGTTTGCATTTTCCCCTTTTTTCACCTTTTCTCTATGCCCCAGTATTTTGATTCTGAATACTCCCTCCTTTTGAGTGTTTCCCCCTTCTATCCAACCCTCCCCTTTCTTTCCCCTTTCCCTGTAACCTTCTTCCTTCCTTCCCTTCATTTTATCAGTTACTCCTTTCCTACCTCCTTCCCCTTTCCCCTCTTAATACTTGAAAGGTAAGGTAAGTTCCTAAACACCAATGAACATGTGTGTTAATCCCTCTTTGAGACAAATCTCATGAGAGTAAGATTCAATCAGTTCTCACATCCTCCCTTCTTCCCTTCTATTGTGATTGACACTTTGCACCTCTTCATGTGATATAATTTACCCCAATCAATCTCCCCTTTCCTCCTATCTCTTTACTGTTCCCCCTTTTTAAGGAGATATTTTTCAATCCTTCCATCAGAGCCATGGACAAGTCATGAGTATCAATTACTTCTGGTTAAGTATATTCCCTCTAATACAGTTGCAGTTCTCAAGAGTCTTGAAAATCTTCTTCCCAGGTAGGCATATAGACAAGTTTCTACTTCCTGGATAACAGCTTTTTTTTTCTTTTCCTCTTTTTACATTTTCATGTATTTTTTGAGTCTCTTGTTTGAAAATCAAATTTTCTATATAGCTAGGGTCTTTTCATCAGAAAAAGTTAGAAGTCTCCTATTTTGTTAAATGTCCATCTTTTCCTCTGTAAGAGAAGGCTCAGTTTTGCTGAATGGTGAATTTTTTACTTAATTCCAAGTTCCCTTGCTTTCTGGAATATCATATTTTAGGCCCTTTGATTCCTTAAAGTTGATACAAGAAGACTCTGTGTAATCCTGACTGTAGTTTCTTTGTATTTAAATTGTTTCTTTGTATCTGCTTTCAGAATTTTCTCCTTGATCTGGTAGTTCTGGAGTTTGGCCACAGTATTCCCTGGTGTTTTTATTTTGGACTGCCTTTCAGGATGGGATCAATGGAATCTTCCAATGACTATTTTCCTTTCTGGTTCCAGGATACCAGGGCAGTTTACCTTCACCATATCCTGAAGTATAGAATCTATGCTTCCTTTTTTTAACAAGGTTTTCAAGAAGTTCTATGATTCTTAAATTAGTTTTCCTGGATATATTTACCAGGTCTGTTGTCTTGCTAATGAACTATTTTATACTTTTGTCTTTCTTATCATTTAATTGAAGTTATTTGTGTCTCATGAAGTTATGAGTTTCCACAGATTCCAATCTTAATTGTTTATTCATTTGGTATTAATATTTTATTTTTTCCACATATACACTATAATAGTTTTTTGTAAGATTTTTTTCTAAGGTTTAGAATTTTACAATTTTCCCCACCCTCCCCAATCCTCCCACAGAAAGCAGTCTGATAATCTTTAAATTTTTTCCATGTTATACATTGATCAAAATTGAATGTGTTTGGGGCAGCTAGGTGGTGCTGTGGATAGAGCACCGGCCCTGGAGTCAGGAGTCCCTGAGTTCAAATCGAGCCTCAGACACTGAATAATGACCCAGTAGTGTGACCTTGGGCAAGTCACTTAACCCCATTTGCCTTACAAAAATCTAAAAACAATTGAATGTGTTGAGAGAGAAATCAAATCCTTGAGGAGAAAATAAAATGTTAGAAACAGAAAAATAATGTAGTACATGAGATATTTAAAAAAATGAAGGTATTAGATTTTGGTCTTTGTTTAAAGTCCACCATTCATTCTCTAGATAGAGATGGTATTCTCCATGGCATGTACTCTAAAATTATCCCTGATTATTTTAATGATGGAATGAGCATATCCATTAAGTTTGATCATCATCTCCATGTTGCTGTTAGGCTGTTAGGATATAAAATGTTCTTCTGGTTCTGCTCATATTACTCAATATCAGATCATGCAAGTATTTCCAGGCTCCATTGTAGTCCCATCTCTCTTGGTTTCTAAAGAAATAATAGGTCCCATAACATGTATACACCACAGTATGTTAAACCATTCCACAATTGATGGCCATTCACTTGAATTCCAATTCTTTCCTACCACAGAGAAGGCTGCTATGAATATTTAATTACAAGTGATGATTTATCCTCTTTCATTTTCCCTTCAGGTTATAGGCCCAATAATGGTATTGCTGGGTCAAAGGGAATGCACATTTTTATTTTCTTTTAATTTTTAAAAAAAATTTTTTAACCATAAGTACTTTCTTTTTTTTATTAAAGATTAAAAATTACAATTTTTGCCCCAATCTTGCTTCCCTCCCCCCCTCCACGGAAAGCACTCTGTTAGTCTTTACTTTGTTTCCATGTTGTACCTTGATCCAAATTGGGTGAGATGAGAGAGAAATCATATCATTAAAGAAGAGAAGAGAAGTCTAAGAGGTAACAAGATCAGACAATAAGATATCTGCTTTTTTTCAAAATTAAAGGGAATAGTCCTTGAACTTTGTTCAAACTCCACAGCTCCTTATCTGGATACAGATGGTACTGTACTTTGCAGACAGCCCAAAATTGTTCGTGATTGTTGCACTGATGGAATGAGCGAGTCCTTCAAGGTTGAACATCACTCCGATGTTGCTGTTAGGATGTACAATGTTTTTCTGGTTCTGCTCATCTCACTCAGCATCAGTTCATGAAAATCCCTCCAGGCTTCACTGAAATCCCGTCCCTCCTGGTTTCTAATAGAGCAATAGTGTTCCATGACATACATATACCACAGTTTGCTAAGCCATTCCCCAATTGAAGGACATTTACTTGATTTCCAATTCTTTGCCACCACAATCAGGGCTGCTATAAATATTTTTGTACAAGTAATGGTTTTACCCATTTTCATCATCTCTTCAGGGTATGGACCCAGTAGTGGTATTGCTGGGTCAAAGGGTATGCACATTTTATTGCCCTTTGGGCATAGTTCCAAATAGCTCTCCAGAAGGGTTGGATGAGTTCACAGCTCCACCAACAGTGTAATAGTGTCCCAGATTTCCCACAAGCCTTCCAACAATGAACATAATCCTTCCTGGTCATATTGGCCAATCTGAGAGGTGTGAGGTGGTACCTCAGAGAATCTTTAATTTGAATTTCTCTAATAATTAATGATTTAGAGCATTTTTTTCATAAGGCTATGGATTGCTTTGATCTCCTTATCAGTAAATTACCCTTGCATATCCTTTCACCATTTGTCAATTGGGGAATGGCTTTTTGTTTTAAAAATATGACTCAGTACTCTGTATATTTTAGAAATGAGTCCTTTGTCAGAATCATTAATTGTAAATGTTCCCCAATTTACTACATTTCTTTTGATCTTGGTTACATTGGTTTCATCTGTGCAAAAGCTTTTTAATTTAATGTAATTGAAATCATCTAATTGGTTTTTGGTGATGTTCTCCAACTCTTCCTTAGTCATAAACTGATCCCCTTTCCAAAGATCTGACAAGTAAACTAGTCCTTGATCTTCTAATTTGCTTATAGTATTGTTTTTTATGTCTAAGTCCTGTAACCATTTGGAACTTATCTTGGTAAAGGGTGTGAGGTTTTGATCTAATCTAAGTTTCTTCCATACTAACTTCCAATTATCCCAGCAGTTTTTATCAAAGAGGGAGTTTTTATCCCAATGGCTGGACTCTTTGGGTTTATCAAACAGCAGATTACTATAATCATCTCCTGCTTTTACACCTAGTCTTATTCCACTGGTCCACCACTCTATTTCTTAGCCAATACCAAACATAACAGTTTTGATGACTGATGCTTTATCATATAATTTTAGATCAAGTAGGGCTAAGCCACCTTGTTTTGCACTTTTTTCCCATTAAGGTCCTGGGAATTCTTGACTTTTTATTTCTCCTATGAATTTTTCTAATTCATTAAAGTAATTTTTTGGAATTTTGATTGGTAGGGCACTAAACAGATAGTTTAGTTTTGGTAGAATTGTCATTTTTAATATATTAGCTCAACCTATCCATTAGCAGTTGATATTTTCCCAGTTATTTAAATCTGATTTAATTAGTGTGATAAGTATTTTATAATTATTTTCAAAAAGTTTCTGAGTCTGTCTTGGCAAATAGACTCCCAAGTATTTTATATTGTCTCAGGTTACATTGAATGGGATTTCTCTTTCTAGCTCTTCCTGCTGTATCTTGCAAGACATATATAGAAAAGTTCAGGATTTAGGAGGGTTTATTTTATGTCCTGCAACTTTGCAAAAATTGCTAATTTTTCCAGTAGTTTTTTGGATGATATCTTCGCATTCTCTAGGTAGACCCTCATGTCTTCTGTAAAGAGTGAGAGTTTTGTCTCTTCCTTCCCAATTTTAATTCCTTTAATTTCTTTTTCTTCTCTAATTTCTGATGCTAACATTTCAAATGCAATATTGAATAGTAGTGGTGATAATGGGCACACTTGTTTCACCCCTGATCTTATTGGGAATGCCTCTATCCTCTCCCCATTGAATATAATGCTTGTTGATGGTTTCAGAGAGATACTGCTAATTATTTTAAGGAACAGTCCATTTATTCCTACACTCTCTAGTGTTTTTAATGGGAATGGATGCTGTATTTTGTCAAAAGCTTTTTCAGCATCTATTGATATGATCATATGATTTCTGATAGGTTTGTTGTTCATATAATTGAGTATAATTGAGATTTTCCCTAATATTGAACCAACCCTGCATTCCTGGAACAAATCCTACTTTACCATAATGTATTATCCTAGTGATAACTTGTTGTAATTGTTTTGCTAAGATTTTATTTAGGATTTTTGCAACGGTATTCATCAGGGAAATAGGTCTATAATTTTCTTTCTCTGTTTTAACACTTCCTGGTTTAGGTAACAGCAACATATTGGTTTCATGGTAAGAATTAGGCAGAGTACATCTTTTCCTATTTTTCCAAAGAGTTTATATAGAATTGGAACCATTTGTTCCTTAAAAATTTGGTAGAATTCACTTGTGAATAAATCAGGGCCTGGAGATCTTTCTTAGCAAAGTTAATAATGGCTTGTTGAATTTCTTTTTCTGAGATAGGGTTGTTTAAGTATATAATCTCTCCCTCATTTAACCTGGGCAATTTATATTTTTGTAAATATTCATCCATTTCATTTAGATTATCAAATTTATTGGCATAGAGTTGGGTAAAATAATTTTGAATTATTGCTTTAATTTCCTCCTCATTGGTGGTGAGTTCACCTATTTCATTTATGATGCTAGTAATTTGGTTTTCTTCTTTCTTTTTTTAATCAAATTGCCCAGAGTTTTATCAATCTTATTGGTTTTTTCATAATACCAACTTTTGGTTTTATTTATTAATCTCATTATTTTTTGCTTTTGATTTTATTAATTTCTTCTTTAATTTTTAGAATTTCTATTTTAGTTTTTAATGGGGGATTTTGATTTGTTTTTTTCTCTAATTGTTAGTTGTATGTTTAGTTCATTGATTTCCTTTTTCTACAATTTCTTCATGTAAGCATTTAGAGTTATAATATATCCCCTGAGAGTAACTTTGAATGAATCCCATAGGTTTTGGTATGTTGTTTCATTATTATCATTATCTAGGAGAAAATGGTTAATTCTTTCTATAATTTGTATTTTGGTCCCCTCATTTTTTAAAAAGAGGTTATTCAGTTTCCAATTTGTTCTGGGTCTATATTTCCTTGGCCCACTATTGCATATGACTTTTATTGCATTGTGTTCTGAGAAAGATGTATTCACTATTTCTGCCTTTCTGCAGTTGATCATTCAGTTTTTATGTCCTAGTACATGATCAATTTTTGTATAAGTTCCATGTACTGCAGAGAAAAAGGTATATTCCTTTCTATGCCCATTCAGTTTCCCCCATAAGTCTACCACATCTAATTTTTCTTACAATCTATTTACCTCCTTAACTTCTTTCTTGTTTCTTGTTTCTTTTATGATTCGAATTATATAGATCTAAGAGTGGGAGGTTGAGGTCTCCCACTAGTAGAGTTTTGTCTTCCTGTAGTTCTTTCAGCTTCTCCTCTAAGAATTTGGGTGCTGTCCCACTGGGTTTATTTATATTCAATATTGAAATGATTTTATTGTCTATGGTACCTTTTAGGAGGATAAAGTTTCCTTCCTTATCTCTTTTAACACTATCTATTTTTGCTGCTGCTTCTCTTCCTCCATCCTCCTCCCCTTTCCCCCTTTTAATACTTGAAAGTATAGATGTTTTATAAGTTAACTGAGTATGTGTAGGCTAACTTTAAGCCAAGTCTAATGAGAAGAAGATTCAGATGTTTCTCATCTGCTCCCTTCTTCCCCTTTATTACAATAGGTTTTTTTTGTACCTCTTAGTGTAATGATATTTACCCCATTCTATCCCCTCCCTCCTCCTGTCTCTTTCCTGTCCCCCTTTATAAGGAGGTGTTGTTTTTTAGATCATTCTATCTAAGACACAGAAAATTCTGAATGTCTGTCCCTTCTACTTCAGTATATTCTATTGAATAGTGTCAAAATTCCTGAGAGTTATTAGGGTCTTTCTCCCAAGTGGGGTTAAAGCCAGTTACATCTCTTTAGATAGCAGTCTCATGGATAGATCATGAATGTCCTTCTTTTCTGGTTAGGTATATTCTCTCTGTTAGAGTTACAATTCTCAAGATTTATGAGAGTCTCCCCCCCCCATGCTGGGATATAGCCAGGTTCAATTTACTGGATTGCATTTTTTTCCTTTTACCTCCCCCACCTTTATTTTTTACCTTTTCATGTGTCTCTTGAACCTCCTGTTTGATGTCTAAATTTTCTGTTTAGCTCTGTTCTTTTCATCAGAAATTTTTGGAATTCTTCCATTTCATTAAATATCCATCTTTACTCCTTGAAGAGAAGGCTCAGCTTTGCAGGAAAGTAGATTCTTGGCTGCATTCCAAGCTCCCTTGCTCTTTGAAATATCTCATTCCAGGCCCTTCGATCCCTTAATGTTTATGAAGCCAGGTCCTGCGTGATACTTACTTTGGCTCCTAGATATTTAAATTGTTTCTTTCTGGCTGCTTACAGGATTTTCTCTTTTATCTGATAGTTCTGCAGTTTGGCCACAACATTCCTTGGTGTTTTCATTTTAGGATCTTTTTCTGGTGGGGATCAATGTACTCTTTCAATAACTTCTTTGCCCTCGGATTCCATGATATCAGGGCAGTTTTCCATCACTAGATCCTGTAATATTAAGTCCAGGCTTTTTTTTCTTTTCAATGTTTTCAGGAAGTACTATAATTTTCAGGTTGCCCCTCCTTGATCTATTCTCGAGGTCAGTGGTTTTGTTTATGAGGTATTTTAAATTTGCTTCTATTTTTTTCTATTTTTTGATTTTGTTTAACTGACTTACTGTCTCATTAGTTTCTGTAGACTCCATTCTTTTTTGGGGGGAGGAGTTTTCTTCATTAACCTTTTGCAACTCCTTTTCCAATTGGTCAATTCTACTTTTGAAAGAGTTTTCCATTTTACCAAATGAAGTTTTGAGAGAATTAATTTCTTTTTGCATTTGCCCATTTGAAGATCTGAGGGGATTATTCTCATTTTGTATTTGTCCAATTGAGGATCTTAGAGATTTATTCTCATTTTGTATTTGTCCAATTGTACTTTCTAAGGTTTTGTTTTCTTGTGGCAAGTTATTAATTATCTCTCCCAAATTTTTAAACTCTTTCCTTATTTCTTCAAGGAAGTCTTTCTGTGCTAGAGACCTGATTGTATTCTCCTCAGAGGTTCCAGGTCTCTCTGAACTTGGGTCTTTCCCTTCCAAGAATTTTTCTATGGATCCAACTTTCCGCTGACCCTTCTTCATTTTGCTAAGACCTGAATTGGGGATGGACTGGTTTACAGGGGCTTGGAATTGCTAAAGCCTTTACTCACTGAGTGCAGTTCCTCTGGCTGGGTAGTAGGAAGTGTTGGTTGCTTTCTTTGGAGTGTCTGTGACCTTGATCATGGTCTTCTCCCTTTGCTTGAAGGGAAGATTTGGAGCTATTGAATTCCTTTGCCTTCAATCAATGGTGGGCTTTACCCTGGCCTGAGGTCATTCCTCAGCTGGGCAGGTTCTTCTGCTCACACACCTGGGCCCACCCGAATTTGGCTAAAGCTGCTGCTGGAGACAAATCCTGTGGTAGGTATTCTTTCTCCTGGCTTTTCTTTCTGGGTTTTGTGGGTCAGATTTCTTTTAAGAGGTTTGTTTCATGTGATAGATGGGGAAGAGATCAGGAGACTTTAGAACTTTGCCTATCTTCTCTCCACCATCTTGGCGGGAAGTCCAATACACATTTTTGTTGCATTTTGAGCATAATCCAGATTGCACCCCAGAAAGGTCAGGGAAGTTCACAGCTCCACCAAAAATGTGTTAGAGTTCCAGATTTTTCATATCCCTTCTGATATTGAAAATTTTCTTTCCTGGTCATGTTGGCCAATCTGAATGGTGGGAGATGGTAACTCATATCTGCTTTAATTTGCATTCCTGTAATCTATAATGATTCAGAGCATTTTTATATGACTATGAATATTTGTGATTTACAAATCTGTAAATTACCTTTGAATATCTGTTGACCATTTGCCAAATGGGGAATAACTTTTTTTCATATAAATTTGACTCATTTCTCTATATATTTTAGAAATGATCCCTTGTCAGAAATACTAGTTGCAGGAGGACTTCTGGTCAAGATGGCAGAGAGAAGACAGGCACTGTGCTAAGGTCTCCTGGTCTTTCCTCATATATAATATGAAACAAACCTCTAAACAGAAATTCAATTGACAAGACCACAAAAAGAAGCTAAGACGAGAATATCTATGAACAATGTCTGAGTCCTGTTGTCATGGGTGAGCCAGATTCAGAGAGCAGAGAGCCAGTGGGGGTTGGATGAGAGCAGGGCTAACCTAAGATCAGTCAAAGAGGCTTTGACTGACGGAGTTGCAGTCTGAGGAGTTTCAGAGGGTTTAGCTGAAAGAGGTGGTCAGCAGTGCTCCAGAGGGGCTGGAGGGTGGGTTTCAGCCCGGAAATTGTGGAGTGTTGCTGTACATCAATCTTCCAGACTCTGTTGGTATGGAGGACCTTGCTATACATTTCTGGGGAGTACTCTTGCCAGAACAAACACAGTAACAGCTCCCTCCCCCCAGGCTCAGGCATGTACAGCACAGCTCCCTCAGGAGAATAGGGAGATTTACTTTCTCACCCCAGGGTCCAGCCCACATTGCTCAAGGATAAAAATATCCAGCAGTACCACACATACCCTTCAGGCCTATGGAGATGGCCACAAATCAAGATCACAGAAACTCCAAATAAAACAACTAGCACCCCCTACTTGCCAGGCTACTTGCAGTTACTAAGCCACAGGAGCAAAATCCCTAACACCCACTACTGACTGGCCTACTTGAAGTTACTAAACCCAGTGAGAAAACCCTCTAGGGATCTCACCATCAAACTGTGAAATAACCCCTCCCCAACACAAGATCATAGGAACATGAAGAAAGGCTATAGAAATGCTGGGTCTATATAAAACTACCTATAAGGTAAAGACCCTAACCCGGAGAGATCTAGAAATTCTGTAGAAAATATGATTTGGTCCCCAAACAAGAAAAACTTCCTTGAAGAAATCAGGAAGGAGTTTAAAAATCAATTGAAAATTTTGGGAAAAGAAACACAAGAGAAAATTGAACACTTTGCACCAAGAAAACAAATCTTTGGAAAATAAAATTGGACAAATGCAAAAAGACAATAATTCTCTCAAAACCTCAATTGTACACATGGAAAACTCCATCAAAAATAGAATTGACAATTGCAAAAGGAGTTCTCTAAAAAAAATGAACGTAGTCCTGTGGAAACTAGTGACTACATGAGACAACAAGAGTCTGTTAAACAAAACCAAAAAAGAAAATAAAATTTAAAATACCTAATTATCAAAATCACCGATCTTAAGAATACAACCAGAGAGACAATTTAATAATCCTTGGGCTCCTTGAAAATATTGAAAAGAAAAAAGCCTGGACTTAATATTACAGGATGGAAAATTGCTCTGATATCATGGAAACAGAGGGCAAGATAGTTATTGATAGAATACATCTATTCCCTCCTGAAAGGGAACCCAAAAATGAAAACAGTAAGGAATATTATGATCAAATGCCAGAACTGTCAGATAAAAGAGAAAATCCTGCAAGCAGCCAGAAAGGAACAATTTATATACTAAGGAGCCATAGTAAGTATTACACAAGACCTGGCTTCATCAGCATTAAAGGATTGAAGGACCAAGAATACAATATTTCATAGACCAAGGGAGCTTGGAATGCAACCAAGAATTCATTATCCAGCACAACTGAGCCTACTCTTACAGGGGAAAAATATGGACATTTAATGAAATAGGAGACCTCCAAATTTTTCTGATGAAAAGAGGTGAGTGAAATAGAATATTTGAACTTCAAACAGGAGACCCAAGAGACACATGAAAAAGTAAAAAAAAGAAGAGTAAAGGGGAAAAAAAAACCCAGCTATCCAATAAGATGAAACTGGCTATATCCCCACCTGTGAGAAAGACTCTGATAAATCCCAAGAAATATAACTATATTACAGAGAATGTACTCAGAAAGAAATAATGAACACTAATGACTTAACCATGACTCTGATAGAATTATTTAAAAAGGGTATCTCTTTAAAAAGGGGTACAGTAAAGAGACAGGAGGATATAAGAGATTGAATGACTTAAGTCATATTACATAAAGAGGTACAAAGGATATATTGCAATAGAGGGGAAGAACAAAGAAGGAGAAAACTGCCTGAATCTTATTGTCATCAGATTTGGCTTAAAATTAACATACATACATACATACATACATACACTTAGTTAAGTTAAGAAACTTATCTTTCAAGTATAAAAAAGGGAAAGGGGGAGCGGTGGAAATGAGGAACTAACAGAAGAAAGGGAAGGAAGGAAGGAAAAAGGGAAAGGGGAAAAGGGGGGAGTTTGGATATAAGGGGAAAAACACACTGATTATTGTGTAATTCAAAAAGAAATCCTGGGGAATATGGATAAAGTGACAAAAAGGGAAAATACAACTAGAGGTAAGATAGCATGGAGGGTAATAAATAGTTAATAATTGTAACTTTGAATGTGAATGGGATGGACTCTCCTATAAAAAGCAAATGAATAGCAGAGTGGATTATAAGCAGAATCTACAAGATGTGCCTTACAAGAAATACATTTGAAGCAGAGATATATATGAGTAAAGGTAAAACGTTGGAGCAAAATATATATTTGCTTCAGCTGAAGTTTAAAAAGCAGAGGTAGCAATCCTTATCTCACATGAAGCAGCTGCAAAAATAAATCTCATTAAAAGAGATAAGTAAGGAAACTATATCCTCCTAAAAGGTACCATAGACAGTGAATCAATTACAGTGCTAAGTATGTATGCCTCAAGTGGTATAGCATACAAATTCTTACAGAAGTTGAATGAGTTACAGGAATTCATGGACAGCAAAACTCTACTGGTGAGTAACCTCAGCTTCTCCCTCTCAGATTTAGAGAAATATAGTCATAAAATAAAGAAGAAGGAAGTAAAGGAGGTAAATAGATTCTTAGAAAATCTAGGGAAGATAGATCTTTGGAGAAAACTGAATTGTGGTATAAAGGACTATACGTTTTTTCCTGCAGTACATAGCACGTACACAAAAATTACCCATGTACTAGGACATAAAAACCTAATAATTCAATGCAGAAAGGAAGAAATAGTGAATACATCCTTCTCAGACCATAATGCAATAAAAATCACATTCAATAACAGGACAGGGAGACACAAACCTAAAACGAATGGTAAATTAAATAACCTCATTGTAAAGAATGAATGGATCAAACAAAAAATTATAGAAAGTATTAATGATTTCATCCTAGATAATAACAATAATGGAACAACATACCAAAATTTATGGGATACAACCATGGCAGTTGTCAGAAGATAAATTGTATCTTTAAGAGCTTGCATGGAAAAATTAGAGAAAGAGGAAATCAAAGAAACCAAACACGCAAGTAAAATATTAGAGAAAGAACAAATTAAAAAAACCTCAATTACATGTCAATTTAGAAATTCTAAAACTTAAAGGAGAAATTAATAAAATAAGAAGCAAGAAAACTATTGAACAAATAAAGATCAAAAGTTATTTTCATATAAAAACAATACAATTAATAAACTTCTTGTTAATTTGATTAAAAACAAGAAATAAGAAAAACAAATTGCTAGTATCATAAATGAAAAAAGATCAACTCATCACCAATGAAGAAGATATTAAAGTTATGATTTCCAATTGTTTTGCCTAACTCTATACCAATAAATTTGATAATCTAAGTGAAATGAATTGATATTGATATGTACCAAAATATAAGTTCCCCAGGTTAATTGAATAGGAAATTAAATACTGAAATAAACCTATCTCAGAAAAAGAAATTCAACAAGCCATTTTTAAACTCCCTAAGAAAGAATTTCCAGGGCCAGATGAATTCATACGTAAAGTCTTTCAATCAAACAACTTGTTACAATTCTCTATAAACTCTTTGGAAATATAGATGAACATGGGACTCTATCTAACTCTTTCTATGACTCCAATTTGGTGCTGATACCTAACTCAGGAAGAGTTAAAACATAGAAAGCAAATTATAGACCAATCTCTCAGATGAATATAGATGCAAAAATATTAAATAAAACCTTAGCCAAACGATTACAGCAAGTTATCCCAGTACAACATACTATGCATAAGTAGGATTTATCCCAGGAAAACAGGATTGGTTCAATATTAGGAAAACTGTTAGTATAATTAATCATATCAATAACAAAGCTAGGACTTCCGGCCAAGATGGCAGAGAGAAGATAGGCACAGTTCTAAAGTCACCTGACCTCTTCCCCATCTATCACATGAAACAAACCTCTTAAAAGAAATCCGATCCAGAAAACCCAGAAAGAAAAGCCAGGAGAAGAAACATCTACCTCAGATTTCTCTCCCGCAGCAGCCTTGGACAAATCTGGGCGGGTGTGTCTGGGCTCAGAGGGGGGATCAGTCCTGGATCAGCCAGATTAACAGCTGAATTGGAACCTGGAGTCTGAGGGCCCAAGAGCTGGTCCTGCTGGATCAGCTGTGGGGCTGGACAAAAGGGGCTTGAGTCCATGGGAAAGCAGAGGTGCTGGTGTTGGTGCTCTCCCCCTAGAGCTCTGGGACCAGGCTGGGGAAGTGTTCTGGTGCAGGAGAGCTGCAGACAACATACCTAGGCTCCTCAAGTCTGAGAAACTCTGAGGGCACTCCTCCACTGCATAGAGGTATCTCCTCAAACAAAGGCAAACTACTGCTGCCTCAGGCCCAGGTGTGTGAGCAGAAGAACCAGCACAGCTGAGGAATGACCTCAGGCCAGGGTAAAGACCGCCATTGATTGAAGGCAAAAGAATTCAATAGTTCCAACTCCTGCCTTCAGGCAAAGGGAGAAGGCCTCCCAACCAAGGTCACAGACACTCCAGAGAGGGCAACCAGCATCTCCTACTGGCCAGCCAGAGAAACTGCACTCAGTAAAGCCTTTAGTGATCTCAAGTCCACGTGAAGCAGCCCCCCCCCCAACTCAAGGTCTTAGCATAATGAAGAAGGGTCAGTGGAAAGGTGGATCCATAGAAAAATTCCTGGAAGGGAAAGACCCCAACTCAGAGAGACCTGGAATCTCTGAGGAGAATACAATCTGGTCTCCAGCACAGAAATAATTCCTTGAAGAAATAAGGAAGGAGCTTAAAAATTTGGGAGAGACATTTAATACCTTGCAACAAGAAAACAAAACCTTAGAAAGTACAATTGGACAAACACAAAAGGAGAATAAATCTCTCAGATCATCAATTGGACAATTACAAAATGAGAAAATTTCTCTCAGATCCTCAAATGAGCAAATGCAAAAAGAAATTAATTCTCTCAAAACCTCAATTAGTCAAATGGAAAGCTCTTTCAAAAGTAGAATTGACCAATGGGAAAAGGAGTTGGAAAAGGTTAATGAAGAAATCTCCTCCCCCGCAAAAAAGAATGGAGTCTACAGAAACTAATGACTCCATGAGACAGCAAGAGTCAGTTAAACAAAATCAAAAAATAGAAAAAATAGAAGCAAATGTAAAATACTTCATCAACAAAACCGTAGACCTTGAGAATAGATCGAAGAGGGGCAACCTGAAAATTATAGTACTTCCTGAAAACATTGAAAAGAAAAAAAAAGCCTGGACTTAATATTACAGGATCTAGTATGGAAAACTGCCCTGATATCATGGAATCCGAGGGCAAAGAAGTTATTGAAAGAGTACATCGATCCCCACCAGAAAAAGATCCTAAAATGAAAACACCAAGGAATGTTGTGGCCTAACTGCAGAACTATCATATAAAAGAGAAAATCCTGCAAGCAACCAGAAAGAAACAATTTAAATATCAAGGAGCCACAGTAAGGATCATGCAGGACCTGGCTGCATCAACTTTAAGGGATCAAAGGGCCTGGAACGAGATATTTCAAAGACCATGGGAGCTTGGAATGCAGTCAATTATCTACTTTCCTGCAAAGCTGAGCCTTCTCTTCCAGGGAAAAAAGATGGATATTTAACAAAATGGAAGAATTCCAAAAATATCTGATGAAAAGACCAGAGCTAAACAGAAAATTTGGACATCAAACAGGAGGTTCAAGAGACACATGAAAAGGTAAAAAAAGGGGGGGGGTTGGTAAAAGGAAAAAAATGCAATCAAGTAAGTTGAAACTGGCTATATCCCAGCATGGGGTTAATAAAAAAGATTCTCATAAACCTTGAGAAATGTAACTCTAACAGAGAGAATATACCTAGCCAGAAATGATGGACATTCATGACCTATCCATGAGACTACTATCTAATGGGATGTAGCTGGCTTTAACCCCACTAGGGAGAAAGACTCTAATAACTCTCAGGAATTTGGACTCTATTCGATAGAATATAAAGAACTAGAAGGGACAGACACTCAGAATTCTCTATGCCTTAGATAGAAGGATCTAAAAAAAAAACACTACCACCCTAAAAAGGGAGACTGGAAAGAGATAGGAGGAGGGAAGGGATTGAATGGGGTAAATCTCATTACACTAAGAGGTACAAAAAAACCTATGGTAATAGTGGGGAAGAAGGGAGCAGCAGAGAAACACCTGAATCTTCTTCTCATCAGACTTGGTTTAAAGTCAACCTACACATACTTAGTTAACTTATAAAACATCTAACCTTTCAAGTATTAAAAGGGGAAAAGGGGAGGGGGGATGGAGAAAGGGAAGGAGAGTGGGGTAAATAAGGGGAAATAACAAAAGGAAGGGAAGGGAAAAGGGAAAAAGGGAAAGGGGAAAGAAAGAGGAGGGTGTGATATAGGAGGGCAAACACACTGAAGGGGGTGGTTCTCAGAAACAAAAGACTGGGGTATATGGATAAAGGGGGGGAAAGGGGGGAAATACAAACAGAGGTAACATAGCACAGAGGGCAATAAAGAATTATTAATCATAACTTTGAATGTGAATGGGATGAACCCTCCCTTAAAACATAAGCAAATAGCAGAGTGGATTAAAAACCAGAATCCTACAATATGCTGCTTACAAGAAACTCATTTGAAGCAGATAAATACATATAGAGTAAAGGTAAAAGGTTGGAGCAAAATATATTTTGCTTCAGATGAAGTAAAAAAAGCTGGGGTAGCAATCCTTATCTCAGACAAAGCAGCAGCAAAAATAGATAGTGTTAAAAGAGATAAGGAAGGAAACTTTATCCTCCTAAAAGGTACCATAGACAATAAAGTCATTTCAATATTGAATATATATTCACACAGTGGGACAGCACCCAAATTCTTAGAGGAGAAGCTCAAAGAATTACAGGAGGACATAGACAGCAAAACTCTACTAGTGGTAGACCTCAACCTCCCGCTATCAGATTAAGATAAATGGAATTATAAAACAAACAAGAAAGAAATTAGGGAGGTAAATAGATTATTAGAAAAATTAGATATGGTAGACTTATGGAGGAAACTGAATGGGCATAGAAAGGAATATACCTTTTTCTCTGCAGTACATGGAACTTATACAAAAATTGACCATGTACTAGGACATAAAAACCAAATGATCAACTGCAGAAAGGCAGAAATAGTGAATACATCTTTCTCAGAACACAATGCAATAAAAGTCATATGCAATAGTGGGCCAAGAAGATATAGACCCAGAGCAAATTGCAAACTGAATAGTCTCATTTTAAAAAATGAGTGAACCAAATTACAAATTATAGAAAGAATTAACCATTTTATCCTAGATAATGATAATAATGAAACAACATACCGAAACCTATGGGATTCATTCAAAGCAACTCTCAGGGGATATATTATAGCTCTAAATGCTTATATGAATAAATTGGAGAAAGAGGAAATCAATGAACTAAACATGCAACTAAAAAAAATTAGAGAAAGGACAAATCAAAAATCCCCCATTGAAAGTAACATCAGAAAATATAAAATACTTGAGAGTCTACCTGCCAAGGAACACCTAGAAATTTTATAAAAACAGTTATAAAACACTTCTCACAGAAATAAAATGATATTTAGACAACTGGGCAAATTTCAATTGCTCATGAATTGATTAAGCTAATAAAATAAAGATGACAATTCTAACTAATTTAAACTACTTATTTTTTTTTAATTCAGCTTGTCATTTTCTCTTTAGTCAATTACTCTTTTTTTATCTCATTAGACTCTCTTCCCAAATTGTTTGATCACACCCACTAGTTAACTGAAAAAATAATAAGATGTATTAGATTCTATTGTTATGGCATGGAGACATTTTCTAATCAAGAAATGAAATGATTTGTGGTCTTATTCTCTTATTCATTCAGTAGCTTCCTCTAGTTATGCAGATCGCAAGCCTTTCTTGCCTTCCTCTCATTCTCATTTCACTCTTGTCCATGTTCTTCCAAAAATTCATTATAGGCAGTCCTCTCTGAGTGCTATGTATGTCTACTTGTCATGACAAGCCCCCCCAAAATATGTGTATGATTTTGTGGTTCATGTAAGTTTCAATCACAGCTGACTCTTTAAGACTCCATTTAGAGTTTTCTTGGCAAAGATACTGCAGTTGTTTGCCATTTACTTTTCCAGATAATTTGACAGAAGAAAGAACTGAGGCAAGCAGAGTTTAATGACTTGCTCAAGGTCTGAGGCTGAATCTGAACTCTGGAAGATGCATCTTCCTGACTCCAGGTCTGACAATCAATCATCTGTGTGATGTAGTGCCTCTAACCGTATGAATAAGTATTCTTATATTAAGAATTATCCATGATTTATGCTGCATGTGTAGCCTGGCCTACTGACCAAGGGTTCTTGAAGCAGGCATAGAAATTTTGCTGCCTATTTATACTACATTTTTTTTAATATTTCTTTATTTTTGTCAATCTATTATTACAAATTTTTTGTTATAACAGTAAACATAACCCCCTCAGAATAGTGAGAGAACAAAGGAATGTGCTTCAGATTTTGTTCAGATTTCAATGACACTATCTCTGGGGTGAGTTGCTTTAGTTATTATAAGTCCACCAAAGAAGTTGCTTCAATATTTTTCCCACAGTTGCTATTACTAGCTATATTTTCCTCCACTCTATTTTTCCCCACTCTCATTTATTTTATTCTCTCTCTCTCCTTTCATCCTGGCCCTGTTCAAAAGTGTATTGTATCTGAGTACCCTCTCCCACAATCTTCCCTCTCTTCTAACACCTATTTACCCCTTCCCTTCCCCATTCCCCCATATTCCATCCCTTTCTTCTCATTTTTTTTCCTCTAGGGTAAGATAGATTAGCTCACCCTATTTCTCTCTGAGCTATTTCTGATGAGAATGAAAGCTCACTCATTCCCCCTTGCCTTCACTCCATTCCATTGAAAAAACATTTTCTTGACTCTTATAGGAAATTTCTTAGCTTCTTCTTCAACTCCTTTTCCTTCCTCCCAGTACTTTCCTTTATCACCCATTGACTCCATATTTTTATTATATTATACAATTATATGTCACTCCTTCCTGTGCCCTGTCTATATATACTTCTTCCAACATCTATTATAAATGAGAAATTTCATGATTCATCAATGTCTTCTTCCCATGCAGGAATGCAAACAGTTCAATATCATTAATTTGCTCTTAGTTAATCCTTTTCATCCAACCCCTCTATGGTTCACCAGAGTCCTCTACTTCGAGATCAAACTTTCTGGTCAGCTCTCGTTGTTTCAATAGGAAAGTTTCAAAGTCCCCTGTTTCATTGAAAGTCCATCTTTTCCCCTGAAAGATGTCCAGTTTTGCTGGGTAGTTGATTCTGGGTTGTAAACCAAGATCTTTTGCCTTCCACAATACCATATTCCAATCCCTACAAGTCCTTAATGTAGATGCTGCCAGATGCTGTGTATTCCTGAATATAGAGTCTTGGTAGTTGTATTTTCTAGCAGATTTTAGAATTTTCTTTTTGATTTGGGAGTTTTGGAAATTGACTATAATATGCCTGGAAGTTTTTCTTTTGGGATCTCTTTCAGGAGGTTACTGGTGAATTCTCTCGATTTCTATTTTACCCTCTGCTTCTAGGATCTCAGGGCAATTTTGCTGTATGATTTCTTGAAAAATGAAGTCCAGGCTCTTCTCCTGATCATGGCTTTCAGTTAGCCAAATAATTTTTAAATTATTTCGTCTGGATCTATTTTCAAGGTTGTTTGCTTTCCCATGAGATATTTCACATTTTCTTCTAAATTTAGGCTTATTTGGAAGAGTTTTATTTCTTCCTGATTTCTTTAAAAGTCCTCAGCTTCCTTTAGTTCCATTCTGCATTTGAAGGAGTTACTTTTTTTCAGAGAGCTTTTTTATCTCTTTTGCCAGCTGGCCAATTCTGATTTTTTAAGGCATTCTTTTCCTCATTTGACTTTTCTTTTGCTTTTTTCCATTTGACTTAAAGTGGTTTTTAATATATTGTTTTTTTCAGCATTTCTTGTATTTCTTTCACCAAGTTGTTGATTTCATTTTCATGATTTTTCTTCATCACTCTCATTTCTCCTCCCAATTTAACCTCCATCTCCCTCAATTGTTTCTCAAAGTCTATTTCTGAGCTCAACTATAGTATGAGCCCATTTTCTATTTCTCCTGGAGGTTTTGGATATGGAAGCTTCAATTTTGTCAACATCTGAGTATGTGTTTTCATCTTCCACAGGACTAAATTAATTCTCTATGGTCAGATTCTTCTTTTTCTCTTGTTTACTCATTTCCTCTGCCCAAGACTTATTTACAGAATTTCCAAGGCTTTGGGATTTTTTTGGTGGGGACAGCCCCTTGGGACCTATATTCTTCCAAGGTCTTATGCTTTCTTGCCTGTGCTTTGATATGTAGAAGACCACTGTACTGCCCTCTGCCCTGGAGCTGTAAGGAGGAGTACTGCTGGTCTATCTTAGTATGGAAGCCCAAACTGCAAGCTGTATCTGAGTGTGGGCAATCAGCAGACTCCTGCCCCCAGGGAGAGCAGAGATATTTCTGCTTTTGCCCCTGGCCCCCTTATGATCTGTGGGCTGTGCTCTGGAGGTGCAGGCTTGTTTCTCCCAATATTCCCTGCAGGATCTGTGGCCAGTCCTAATTACAACCACACTCATTCTGGTCTAGCTGAATTCTCTCCCTGCCCCTTCAAGCTGTTCCCAGGCTGTGCTGTGACTGGGGCTTTGTCCATCTCCTGATCCTAGTGAAACACACCTTTCCCATGGAACTTCTAAGTTATCCTGGACTTGGAAAATCCATCACTCAGTCTTTCTGTGGGCTCTGCCCCTCTAAATTTTGGCTAGAGTCATAATTTGATGGCTTTTGGAATTCCCTGGGGAAGAAGTTACGGAGAAATGCTGCCTTCACACTGCCATCTTGGCTCCCACCCTAAGTAAACTACTTATTTAGTGTCCTACGGATCACAATTCCTAAAACTTAATGAGTTAGAAAAAAAATTGTAAGTAAATTTATTTGGAGAAATAAATAGTTGTGAATTTCCAAGGGATTTAATGAAAAAAAAAGTACAAAAGAAGGTGGCTTAACCCTACCACATCTAAAATTATATTATAAAGCAAGAGTCATCAAAACTGTCTAAGAAATAGTGGCTAAGAGGTGGCTAGGTAGTGCAGTGGATAGAGCACCAGCCCTGGAGTCAGTAGTACCTGATTTCAAATCTCTCCTCAGACACTGAATAATTACCTAGCTGTGCAGACTTGGGCAAGCCACTTAACCCCATTACTTTGGAAAAACCTAAAAAAAAAAAAGAAAATAAATAGTGGCTAAGAAATAGTGATGAATTAGTACAGTAGACTAGGTGCAAAAGTAATAGCAGGAAATGATTATTGTAATCTGCTGTTTGATAAATCCAAAGAGTCCAGATTCTGGGATGAAAACCTTTTCTTCAATAAAAACTGTGGGGAAAATTGGAAGTTAGTATGGGAGAAACTTGGATTAGATGAATATTTCATACTGTATACCCAAATAACTTCAAAATAAATACAGGATTTAAACATAAAAGATAATATTAAAAGCAAACTAGGAGATCAAGGAAGAGTTTATCTGTCAAATCTATGGAAATGGAAACAATTTATGACAAAGGAAGGGATGGAGAACATCATTAAAAACAAACTAGATGATTTTAATTATATTAAATGAAAAAGCTTTTGCACAGACCATACCACTGTAACCAAGATCCAAAGAAATGTAGTAAATTGGGAAACAATTTTTTCAACTAGTATTTCTGACAAAGAATTCATTTCTAAAATGTATAGAGAACTGAATCAATTAAAAAAAAGCCTTTCCCTAAATGGCAAATGGTCAAAGTAAATGAGGGGGCACTTCAGAGATGAGGAAATCAAAGCAATCCATAATCATATGAAAAATTACTCTAAATCATTACTTATTAGAGGAATGCAAATTAACACATCTCTGTGGTACAGCCTCACACCTCTCACACTGTCCAACATGATCAGAAAGGATGATGATCAATATTGGAAGGGATGTGGGAAATCTGAGATACTAATGCATTGTTGGTAGATCTGTGAACTCATTTTGGTTTCTGGAGAGCAATTTGGAATTATTCCTAACGGGAAATAAATATGTGCATACCTTTTGATATAGCAAAATAACTACTGGGGGTATGCCCTGAAAAGATCATGAAAAAGGGTAAAAATAGCACTTTTTTTTTTTAAATTAAAGATTTTATTTATTTTGAGTTTTACAATTTTACCCCTAATCTTACTTCCCTCCCCCACCCCCACAGAAGGCAATTTGTCAGTCTTAACATTGTATACATTGATCCAAATTGAGTGTGATGAGAGAGAAATCATTTCTGTAAGGAAGAAACATAAATTATAAGAGATAGCAAGATCAGACAATAAGATAACAGTTTGTTTTTTTTCTAAATTTAAGGTAATAGTCCTTGGTCTTTGTTCAAACACCACAGATGTTTCTCTAGATATACATGGTATTCTCCATTGCAGAGAGCCCCAAATTGTCCCTAATTGTTACACTGATGGAATGAGCAAGTCCATCAAGTTTGATCATTACCCCCATGTTGATTTTAGGGTGTACAGTGTTTTTCTGGTTCTGTTCATCTCACTCAACATCAGTTAATACAAATCCCTCCAGGCTACCCTGAATTCCCAAACCTCCTGGATTCTTTTTTTTTAATTAAAGATTTTATTTATTTTGAGTTCCACAATTTTCCCCCAATCTTACTTCCCTCGCTACACCCCCACACAGAAAGCAATTCGTCAGTCTCAATATTGTTCCCATGCTCTACATTGATCCAAATTCAGTGTGATGAGAGAGAAATCATAACCTTAAGGAAGAAACATCAATAAGAGAGATACCAAGATCAGATAATAATATAGCAGTATTTTTTTCTAAATTAAAGGGGATAGTCCTTGAACTTTGTTCAAAATCTAAAGTTCTGTATCTGGATACAAATGGTATTCTCCATTGCAGACAGCACCAAATTGTCCCTGATTGTTGCACTGATGAAATTAGCATGTCCATCCAGGTTAATCATCACCCCAGTGTTGTTGTTAGGGTGTACAGTGTTTCTCTGGTTCTGCTCATCTCACTGCACCAATTCATGAAAAACCATCCAAGATTCCCTAGATTCCTGGCCCTCCTAGATTCTAATAGAACAATAGTGTTTCATGACATGCATATACCACAGTTTGCTAAGCCTTTCCCCAATTGAAGGTTCCAATTCTTTGTCACTACAAACAGGGCTACTATGAAATTTTTGAACAAGTGATGCTTTTAACCCTTTTTTCCTCATCTCTTCAGGGTATAGACTCAGTAGAGGTGTTGTTGGATCAAAGGATATGCACATTTTTGTTGCCCTTTGGGTGAAGTTCCAAATTTCTCTCCAAAAAGGTTGGATGAATTCACAGCTCCACCAAAAATGTAAGTTTCCCAGATTTCCCACAACCTTTCCAACAATGATTGTTATCCTTTCTGGTCATATAGGCCAGTCAGAAAGGTGTGTGATGATACTTCAGAGAAACTTTAATTTGCGTTTCCCTAATAAGTAATGATTTAGAGCAATTTTTCATATAACTAAGTATTGCTTTGATCTCCTCATCTATAAATTGCCTTTGCATATTCTTTAACCATTTGTCAACTGGGTAATGGCTTTTTTAAAACTATGGGCTCAGTTCTCTCTATATTTTAGAAATGAGTCCTTTGTCAGAAACATTAGTTGTAAAGATTGTTTCCTAGTTTACTACATTTGTTTTGATCTTGGTTACAATGTTTTTTTCTGTACAAAAGGTTTTTAAATTAATGTAATTGAAATCATCTAATTTGGTTTTAGTGATGTTCCCCATCTCTTCCTTAATCATAAATTACTTCCTTTTTCATAGATCTGACAGGTAAAGTGGTCCTTGATCTTCTAATTTGCTTATATTACTGATTTTTATCTCGAAATCCTTTATCCATTTGGATCTTATCTTGGTATTGGATGTGAGGTGTTGGTCTAATCTAAGTTTCTTCCATACTAAGTTCCAATTTTCCCAGCAGTACAGCAGATTACTATAACCATTTCCTGCTATTGCATCTAGTGTATTTCACTGGTCCACCCCTCTTGGTATTAGCTAATACCAGACAGTTTTGATGACTGATGCTTTAAAATATAATTTTAGATTGGATAGGGCAAAGCTAATACCAGACAGTTTTGATGACTGATGCTTTAAAATATAATTTTAGATTGGATAGGGCAAAGCCCCCTTCTTTTGCACTTTTTTTCATTAAATCCTTGGAAATTCTTGACTTTTTATTTCTACATCTGAATTTACTTACAACTTTTTCTAACTCACTAAAGTAATTTTTTGGAATTTTGATTGGTAGAGCACGAAACAGGCAGCTTAGTTTTGGTACAATTGTCATTTTTCTTTTATTAGCTTTACCTATCCCTGAGCAGTTCATATTTGCCCAGTTATTTAAAACTGATTTCATTTGTGTAAGAAGTGTTTTATAATTGTTTTCAAAAAAGTTCTGAGTCTGTCTTGGCAAATAGACTCCCAGGTATTTCATATTTTCTGAGGTTACTTTGAATGGGAATTTTCTTTCTATTTCTTCCTTCTGTATTTTACTAGTCATATATGGAAAAGCTGAGGATTTATTTTATATCCTGCAACTTTGCTAAAATTGTTATTTGTTTCCAGTTTTTTTGGGGATGATTTCTTTGGATTCTCTATGTATACCATCATGTTATTTGTTGTTTTGTTTTGTTTAACAGGCTCTTGCAGTCTCATGAAGTCATTAGTTTCTGCAGACTACATTGTTTTTTTTTAGAGAGGAGTTTTCTTCATTTCCTTTTGCAACCCCTTTTCTAATTGGTCAATTCTACTTTTGAAAGAGCTTTCCATTGATCAATTGAGGATCTGAGAGATTTATTCTCATTTTGTATTTGTCCAATTGTATTTTCCAATGATTTGTTTTCTTGCTGCAGGTTAATTTTTAAACTCCTTCTTGATTTCTCCAAGGAAGTCTTTCTGTGCTGGAGACCAGATCATATTCTCCTCAAAAGTTCTAAGTCTCTCTGAGATAGGGTCTTTTCCTTCCAAGAATTTTCCTGTGGATCCACCTTTCTGCTGACCTTTCTTCATTTTGCTAAGACCTTGAGTTGGGGAGGGGCTGATTCACAGAGGGTTGGTGTTGGCATCCCTAGAGGCTTTACTCATTGAGTGTAATTTCTCTGGATGGCCAATAGGAGGTGCTGGTTGCTTTCTCTTGAGTGTCTGTGATCTTGATTGAAGCTGTTAAATCCCTTTGTCTCCAGTCAATGGTGTTCTTTACCCTGGGATGAGGTTATCCCTGTACCTATTGTCAGCTGGGCAGGTTCTTCTGCTCACACACCTGTGCCTGGGACAGTAGTCTGTAATTGTCTTTGTTCTAGAAAGAGGCCTCAGGGCATTGGAGGCATGGACTCAGAGTTCCTCAGACCAGAGGAGCCCAAGGATGGTGTCCACAGCTCTCCTGCACTGGCACTCTCCCTCCAACCCTGTCTGCAAGTTCCAGAGGTTGAGCACCAACACCAATGCCTTTGCTCCATATGAGACCCAAGCCCCTGTGGTCTAGCCCCACAGCTGATCAGGTAGGTCTGGCTCTCAGTCCCTCAGGCTCCCAGGCCTCCAACCCTGATGCTAATCAGGCTGACCTGAGGCTGATCTGCCCTCTGAGCCCAGAACCCATGGCTGTGGAAGACAAATCCTGAGGTAGATGTTCTTTCTCCTGGCTTTTAATGAAATGGAGGAATTCCAAAAATTCATCATGAAAAGACCACAGCTAAATAGAAAATTTAACAATCAAACAGTAGGTTTAAGAGACACATGAAAAGGTTTAAAAAATGGGGGGGGGGGGGGTAAAGAAAAAAAACTGTTATCCAATAAGTTGAAACTGGCTATCTCCCAGCATGGGAAAAAGATTCTCATAACTCTTGAGAATTGCAATTCTAACAGAGAGAATATGCCTAGCCAGAAGTGATGAACACTCTCATGGACTTAACTGTGAGACTGCTATCCAATGGTATGAAACTGGCTATAACCCTACTTGGGAGAAAGATACTAATAACTCTCAAGAATTGTAACTCTATTAGATAGAATGTATTTAGGTAGAAGTGATGGATACTCAGAATTTTCTATGACTCAGATAGAGTGATTTAAACACAATAATTCCTTAAAAATAGTGGACTATAAGGAAACAGTAGGAGGAAGGGGATTGAATGGGGTAAATCTCATTACATTAAGAGGTACAAAATACCTATGGTAATAGAGGGGAAGAAGGGAGGAAATGTGAAACACCTGAATCTTCTTCTCTTCAAACTTGACTTAAAGTTAACTTAAACACATACTCAGCCAACTTAAAAAACATCTAAACTTTCAAGTATTAAAAGGGGAAAAAGGAAGGGAGGGCAGAGAAAGGGAAGGAGAGAAAAAAGGGGAACTAAGAGAAGGAAGGGAAAGGTAAAGGGGAGGGGTGCATTCCATGTTATTCCCCTCCATCTGTATTTTCCCTCTTTTTCCCTTTTACCTTATACCCCATTGTTTTGATTCTGAAATCCACCATCTTCAGTTTTTTACCTCCCCCTTTATCCCGTTTTCCCTTTGCCCCTTCTACCTTCCCTTCCTTATGTTGATTCCCCCTTTCCTCCACCTCCCCTTTACCCCTTTTACCACTTTAAAGGTAAGATAAGTTTCTTGATTTAACTGAGTGTGTGTATGTTAACTTTAAATGCAACTGACAAGAGTAAGATTCAGGTGGTTCTTACATCTTCACTTCTTATCCTGTTTTGCAATAAGTCCTTCATACCTCTTAATGTAATGAGATTTCCCCTATTCAGTCCTCTCCCTCCTCCAATATCTTTACTGTCCTGCTTTATAAGGAGGTATTGTTTTTAAATTATTCTATCTGAGTCTCAGAAAGTTCATGAGTGTCCATCATTTCTGGCTGTTCTCTCTACTAGAATTACAATAATTGAGAGTTATTAGAGTCTTTATCCCAGGTAAGGATATATCCAATTTCATTTTACTGGATAACAGTTTCTCAAAGAAGTCATGTGCATCCATCTCTTCTGGATATTTAAATTCTCTCTAATAGAGTTACAATTATCAAGAGTTGTTAAATTCTTTCTTGCAGGTAGGAATACTGCCAGTTTCATCTTATTTGATAACAGCTTCCCTCCTCCCCCCTCCTTTTTAAAAAAAATTACCTTTTCATGTGTCTCTTCAGTCTCCTGTTTGAAGTCCATATTTTCTATTGAGCTCTAGTCTTTTCATCAGGAAAAGGTAAAATCTCCTATTTCATTAAATGTCCACCATTTGCCCTAGAAGAGAGAAGATTCAGTTTTGTTGGATATTGGATTCTTGGCTGCATTCAAAGCTCCCTTGCTTTTCAGAATATTAAATTCCAAGCCCTTAAATCCCATAATGTTGATGCTGCCAGGTCCTGTGTAATCCTTCCTGTGGCTCCCTGATATTTAAATTGTTTCTTTCTGGCTGCTTGCAGGATTTTTCTCTTTTA
The DNA here is from genome assembly GCF_037893015.1 of Macrotis lagotis. NCBI lineage: Eukaryota > Metazoa > Chordata > Mammalia > Peramelemorphia > Peramelidae > Macrotis > Macrotis lagotis. Next base: position 266,876,170 of record NC_133658.1, on the reverse strand, counting down.
TCTGATAGTGCTGGAATTTGGATACAATATTCCTTGGTGTTTTCATTTTGGCATCCCTTTCCAGAGGGGATTGATTTCTTTTTTTCAATAATTATTTGGCCCTCTGGTTCCATAATATCAATTAGTCCAATCTTCTTTCTCTTCAATGTTTTCAGGAAGACCAATAATTTTTAGGTTATCTATCTTCAATCTATTTTCGAGGTCAGTGGTTTTGCTGATGAGATATTTAACATTTTCTTATACTTTTTTCAATTTTTTGGTTTTGTTTAACCAATTCTTGTTGTCTCATGAAGTCATTGGTTTGCATAGACTCCATCCTTTCCTTATGGAAGAATTTTCTTCATTTACCTTTTGAAACTCCTTTCCAATTCTAAGAGTTTTCCCGTTGATCATTTAATGTTTTGAGAGAATTTTCTTTTTACATTTGTCCCATTGTGTTTTCCAAGTATTTGATTTCTTGTTGCAAGGTGTTAATTTTCTCTTGGGTTTCTTTTCTCAAATTTTCCAATTGAATTTTAAACTCCTTCCAGATTTCTTCAAGGGATTCTTCCTGTGCTGGAGACCAAATCATATTCTCCTCAGGGGCTCTACTTCTCTTTGTATTAGGGTCTTTTCCTTCTAGGAATTTTTCTATGGTTTCCCCCCATTCCACTGGCCTTTCTTCATTTTCCTAAGATCTTTTGTTGGGGGAGGGCTTGGTTCACAGAGATTTGATATTGAGAGCACTACAGGCTGAGTGTAATATATCCAGCTTGCCAGTAGGGTTTACTTGAGTCTTCTCACTGAGCAGTTAGTAGTGCATATTGGGGTACTTTTATCACTGGATGTAATATCTACTTCTGGTCAGTAGGAGGTGCTACAGGCTGGAAAATACTGTCTAGCCCTTCCTGTAAGTAGCACACTGTCAGTCCCATGGCCACACCTCCATTTTCTAGCTGTTTCTCACAGCAAATTGGTTCCCACAGCAAAGTGGTTCCCATAGTGAAGTGGTTCTAACAGCGAAAGTCCTCAGGGCTGATCTTAGATTAGTCTGGCTCTCACCCCTTCCCCACTGGCTGTCAGCACTCTGCACTTGCCACACCTCAGATCCCCGAAGACAGACCTTGAGGTACATGTTGCCTTTCTAGCTTCTCTTTCTGGATTTTGTTGATAGAATTTCCATTAAGAGGTTTGTTTCATATTGTTTATGAGGGAAGATCAGGAGACCTTAGCACAGGACCTGTCTTCTCTCTACCATCTTGGCCAGAAGTCTCTACCCAATCCTTAAAATGAGGTTTTTTAGTTTCCAATTATTTTCAGGTCTGTCTCTCCATGGCCCATTATTGCATGTAATTTTTATTCCATTATGATCTGAGAGGGAATTATTCACAATTTCTGCCTTTCTGAGTTTGGTTGTAAGGTTTTACTGCCCCAGTACATCATCAGTTTTTGTGTAAGTGCTATGTGCTGTAGAAAAAAGTGTATTCCTTTCTATCCCCATTCTATTTTCTCCAAAGGGCTTGGTTTTCTAACATTCTACTGGCCCCCTTAACTTCCTTCTTGTTTATTTTATAGCTAGATAAATCCGAGAAAGGGAGATTGAGATCTTCCACCAGTAGAGTTTTGCTATCTACGTCTTCCTATAACTCATTCAGCTTTTCCTCTAAGAATTTCAATGCTATGCCACTTGGTGCATACATGTTTAGTATTGAAATTGCTTCATTGTCTATGGTACCTTTTAGGAGGATATTATTTTCTTCCTTATCTCTTTTAATGAGATCTATTTTAGCAGCTGCTTTGTCCGAGGTAAGGATTGTTATACCTGCCTTTTCTACTTTGGATAAAGCAAAATATATTCTGCTCTAACCTCCTACCTTTACTCTATATGTATCTCTCTGTTTCAAATGAGTTTCTTGTAACCAACATATTATAGAATTCTCTGGTATTAGCTTGTATTTTATGGGAGACTTTATTCCATTTATATTGAAAGTTATATTTACTAACTCTTTATTGCCTCCCATGCTATCATCCCTCTTTGAGGTAGTTTTCAATGGATCCCATTTTCCATGGTCCTTTCTTCATTTTCCAAAGATCTTATGTTGGAAGAGGGGCTGGTTCACAGACCTTTGGCTTTGAAAATCCTAGAGGCTTTGCTCACTGGTCCTAGCCCCTGGAGGGGCTGCTAGAGACTTTTTCTGGAATGACTGTGACCTTGATTTTTGGCCTGCTCCCTAGTTTTGAGGGAGTGGAGGGAACAGCAGTGAATTTTTCTTGAACAATGTATGCTGGGTCCTTGGGCTATATAGTTAATTTTATTATTCACTCAATATTGAAAAAGATCTGTGGCCCACACCTGATCCGGGAGGGGTGGGGATTGGGGACTTGTTACTGTGTTTGTTCTGGAAAGAATCTCTTTCTCCCACAGGGATGGGGGACCACTAAACTGGAAAATAAAGGTCTCACAGTCCTGGACTTCCAGGCCAGTGGAGCTAATCAAATTGATATCTAGCCACTGTGCTGGATTTTTCCCACCTGCTACACTAGAACTCTTCTTCCAACCTTGCTGAAGCTCTTCTGCACACTCACAAAGCCAATTCTGCAGCTGTTGTCAAGTTAGCCCTGGGTCTCACCCCACTTCCCCTGTGCTGGCTCTCTGCTCTCTGTCCCCATGTTACCCAAATTCCCCTGAGACAAATGTTGTTGGTAGTTGTTCTTCTCCTTTGCCCTTTCTGGATTTCGTGGATCTGAATTCTGTTAAAAGGCGTGATTTATTTTAGTTCCGAGGGAAAGCCAGGAGACCATAGGATTGTGCCTGCTTCTCTCTGTCATCTTGGCCGGAATTCACCCAATCTTCTTTTTAGAGAAGTTTTCTTCACTTACCTTTTGCACCTCCTTTTCTAATTGGTCAATTCTATTTTGAAGGACTTGTTGTCTTTTTCCATTTGCCCTTTTTTTAAAAATTATTTTCTTTTTGAATTTGTCCTATTACATTTTTAACGGATTTGTTTCCTTTGCTGTAATTTTATCTTATAATTTTTTCCCCAAGTATTACATTCAATTTTTCAATTCCTTTCTGATCTTGCCTAAGAGGTCTTTCTTGGCTGGAGATCAATTCATTTTCTCTTTCAATGCTCCAGTCCTCTGAATCAGGATCCTTGCCCTCAAGGTAACATTCAATGGACCTCACTTTGCACTGGTATTACTTTATTTTGGGCCATTTCCCTAGGGTCTTGTGTTGGGGGAGGGCCTGGTTCACAGACCTTTGGTATTGAGATCCCTAGAGACCTTGCCCATTCTGGTGTGGTCCTTAGTGGGCTTGCCTGTAAGGGATGGCTGAAGCTTTCTCTAGATTGTCTGTGATATTGATTAGTAGCCCACTCCCTAAGCCTGTAGGGGATGGGAAGTTGAGGTAAGAATCTGGGCTATCCTTGCACAATGTGGTCTGGACCCTTAGGCTAGAAAGTTAATCAACTTACTCAACAATCAACTCCTGGGGAGATCTGTCACCCAAACATGAGTCTTGGGGCACTATCCAATGACCTGGGGAATGTTACTGTGTTTGTTGTGGAAAAAATTTTGCTATTCCACAGGAATGGGGAGGGAACTCAGCTGATAACAAGACTGAAAACATGGAGGCTTGTGACCCAGTGACTGTGCTGGAACTTTCCCCTCTGCCCATTGTCAACACACAGCAAATGCTTCCACTGCTATTCTCAGGTCATTCCCCTGGACTCACCCTGCCACCGCTGTGGTAGGATTATGCTCTTTGCCCTCAGCTTGCCTATGTTCTCCTGTGACAGAACTCTCTATGAGAAGTTCTTCTTGGTTCTTGCGTGGGTTCTGTGGATTCACAATCTGTTAAGATGTTTGGTTTATGTTAGTTCTGAGGGAAAACCAGGGGAGCTTAAAACAGTGCCTAGTTTCCCTCTACCATCTTGTCTTATGTCTTAGGTAATTTTGTTGTCTCTAATGTTTTCGTTCTTCCTTTTGGATCTGATTCTTCTCTCACAACATGTTCAGATTTGATCTATATTTAGCATGGATACAAATGTAAAGCTTTTATCAGATTTCTTTCTGTCAGGGAAAGAGGAGAGGGAAGTTAGAGAGGGAGAAAAATTATAAAACTCAAAACCTCACAAAAAATATTTGGTAGAAGCTGCCATTTTGGTATAGGCTACCAACAACCATTGTAGTTGGAAAATATTTATTTAATAATTAAGAAAGGGTGAGGAGATCCAGAGTTAAGTTAGAACAAGGTGGCAGTTTAAGAGATTAGAATCAAGGCATAGAAAGAGTAGAAATGAGCTTTGGTAGAAAATGGTTCTATCAGACAAGATCATCAATTCCACATTCATCTCAGAGCAGAAAATTTAGCGAGATTTTCCATTTATAATTCAAGGACTGAGGGAAGTTACAAGAAAAGGTATACAAAATCATTATCATCTTATAACCTATATCTTGATCACAGAAAAACTTTTTATACAAATGGAAGATGTCGAATGGATTTCCCAAAGCTTTAGAAGGTTGCTAGTCCAAGTTTTACTATATACTTAAAAGCAGTTTGTTGATAGTAGAAATTTGAATGTCTATGCTGAAATTGCACAGGAAATTTCCCCTCAGAAATACACTGATACTGATGCTTACATGCCTGTTTTCATTCACAAACAGGCTTTAATTTATACTACTCAAATTTCCTATTCATCATCTTCACTTGCACTATGCTTCTGTTAAGATCATTAAGTCTCTCTTTTTATCTCCATGCATTGATACAGACTAAACTATTCTTGGAATATTTTTGCCTCTCAATTTATTTTTTTATTGATTTGTTTGTTTTCTTAAAAGTCCATGATAAATCTTCTCCATATCACTAAGATGAAAGGAACACCTTTCTCTTCAAATCTTCCTAGATGATTTTGTCTGACTTTCCTGTCCTCCTCAAACTTTTCTTATGTCTGTTTGTGTGTGTGTGTGTGTGTGTGTGTGTGTGTGTGTGTTCCAAATTCCCCATAGTAAACTAAAAACTCTTTGAAGGCAACAATTGTACCATTTCCAACACCATATCCCCAGATCTTATCCCAGCATCTTATATACTAAATACTTATTAAATGTTTGCTCTAATGAAATGAAATGAAATGAAATGTGTGAAATGTGTTCTCTTTTCACAGGGCACAGTGTGCTGAAAGTAATAAAACTAGATTTCTCTTTAAATATTTTATAAATTCAGTGTCCTTTAATGGATCAAACAACCTCACAATTAGGCCAAATCACTGAGGGTTTTATTCTCTGTAGAGATTGTACAGTGCTTTCAATGATCTTATGCTGTTTCTTGCTGTGAAAGCTTGTGTTTTTAACACCTATATTTTCATGGGGATGCTATATTTTTGAAAATCACAGAACACCATGAACTCAGAAGAATCAAAATTACAGGTGACCCCAAAAGCAATGAAAAGATGCATGGTAGGTGTAAATACATTGCTTATATGCTATTTTCCCTCACTGCCAACACCTTATTTCATATACTCATTAGCACCTGCCTGAACTATGATAATAGCCTCCTAATATAGTCTACTTCCTCCACTCCTTTGTTCATCCAATCTGTCTTTCATTCCAATGCCAGAATAACCTCTCTTATTATCATCTTTTCCTCAGGTGTCTGCTCTGCTTACAAATCTTCAGCAACTCACTTTGCCTTGCAAAATTAAGTTCAACCTTCTTTTTCCGGCATTCAAGGTCCTCTGAGATGTGTTACTATTTTCATATTCCCTCCTTTTCTCATATTACCTATATCCACTTGTTTTAACCCAATTAAACTGTTCTGTAGCTATTGAACATTGAGTAAATGCTTCGGTCTCTGTACTTTTGCTCCTGATATTTTGCTCAGATAAATTCAACAAGCATTTATTAATAAAATAATTTCATCTAATATAATCTAGGTGCCTTGAAGTAAAGAACTATCTCACTGTTTCCTTTACTAGATATGAGATACAAGTCTAAAATGAGATTTTCCCTCCCCTGAATGAGTTAACATTTTACATGTGTTTCTTCATGTATGTTGACTAGTAAACACAGTTATAAAAACTGATTTTACTAAGGAGAGAGTACTGACCACTTGTCTAATCTGGAAAGGTCATGAGGTAGCATCTGAATCATAACATGACTTTTTTGTAAATAACTATACCCAATTCCCTTTCTGTGCTTCATAATTTTACTTATTGACTTTTTACATGAACTTTAAAGTGCCACTTCCTATGAAATCTTCTCTAATCTTTCATATTGGTAGCAAATATTTCAGTGAAACTCATACATTAAAATTTTATTTTAATGCAATTATTATTTGTCATTACATAACTATAATAAATAGTTGTGTTTATATATCATCCATTAATAGATGGTGAAATATATGAAGATAAGAATAATTTCTTATATCAACCTTTATATTTACCCCAATGCCTATCATAATGTCCAAAACAAGTGTTTAATAAATGCATGCTGATGGATTGACTATAAATTGTATTCTTAACTCTCTTCAATCTGGCTACCATCAAAATTTTTCTTTCCAATGTTATCAAAGATGTCTTAGTTGACAAATCCAATAGTTGTTTCTCAATCATCATTCTTCTCAAAATTTTGGCAGTTTTTGACACTGCTGACCATCCTCACTTTGATTCTCTTATCTTTAGGTCCTATTCTTTCCTGGATCCCATTTTTTCCTGGTTCTTTTCCAATTTATCTGATTATTCCTGTTCAGTCTCCTTTGTGAATCTATAAACAAATCAAAACCTTTCCTAGTGGGAGTCACACAGGTCTCTGTCCTGGGTCCTTTTTTCTTCTCCATACATTCTATTTCACTTGGTAACCTCATGAACTACAGTGGGTTTAATTATATGTTGATGATTTACAAGTCTACTTACCCAGTCCTACCCTTATTATTGACCTCTAGTCTTCATCTCAAATTATTTGTTTGACATCTGAAACTGGAAGTCCCTTGGACATCTTAAGTTTAACATTGTTTTTCTTCACAAATTCTCACCTCTTCTAATTCCTATATTACTCTTGAGAATAAATCTTTGATGGCATTGATCTCCATGTTATTCCTCAAAGGAGACACTCCATCTCTTAGCTGCTGGCACTTTCAATGGCTTTTCTCTATGCCCAGAATACTTTCTCTTTATCTTTGCCTTCTGGATTACCTCAGGTCTCAGGTAAAATTCTATCTTAAAATAAACCTTTCCTAATCACTTCTAAAAAAGTTATTTCTCTCTCTCTCTATTGATTATTTTCTATTTATCCTGTGTATACCTTGTTTTACCTAGTTCTTTTTATGTTTCTTGCCTCATTAGATTGTGAACTCCTGGAGGGCAGGGATTTTCTTATCATTCTTTGTATTTCCAAGACTTAGCATGGTGTCTAGTAAATATCAGGGACCTAAATACTGACCAACTGGTAGCAGAACAGTTGCTTAAGGATGCTTCTAAAATCAGCACATACTCTTATTCCCAGCTTTGCTGTGTTTTATAAGTCAGGGAGGGAAGAAATCATCAAAGAAGACAGTAAGTCAAGAAAAATTTACTAAGCACATACTCTTTTGCTAAACCATAGAGATATAAAGGTGAAAAATGATAGTTTATAGGTTGGGAAATCATAATTTAATGATACAGACAAAATGCAAATAATTTTGTATAAACAAGATATAGACTGGATAAATTGGAGCTGTATCAGATGGAACATACTAGAATTAAGAAGCAATGAGAATGACTTCTTTTTTAATTGGGATTTAAAAGAAGAAAGGAAGCAGAGATGGCAAGGAAGCTAGTTTAGGAAAGGAAGACAGTCAGTGAAGATATAGAATGAGGAGATGAAGCACCTTGTGTGAGGAACAAGCAGGAGGCTACTGTCACTATATCGCAGAATCCATGGCAGAAAAAATGGTATAATGAAACCATATTGTTAGAAAGGTCCAAGTTAGGAAGAGCTTTGAAAGTCAAGTTTTATATGTGACCATGGAGGTGTTTTAATGGAGTGGAAGACTGAAGGGTGAAGGGCTAAAATTGAGATCTCTCCTATCAGCCATCAGAGACCAAGGCGAAGGAATTTCCTGAGTACATGAAACTGAAGCATGTAGATCAAAGCATATTCTGTGGCAGGAAACTCTGGGGAACACTTGCTAAACATGTTTTGGAGTCTACACTTGGGGACTTGGCCCATCCCTGAGTGTTTACAACAAGACACTTAGAGAAAGTGATTGTACTCAGGATCTGAAGGTGTTTTTGTTGAAAGTCATAGAGTTCAACTTTGTAAACCCTTGAACCTGTGCCACTTTTTTGTAAGCACAATAAAGGTCTTCCTTGGGAAAGGGGTTTTTGGAAAATCAATCACTCCCTTCAGATTGGATGCTATGACAAAGGGATATTCCTAATTGGGTCTCCAAAGATTGTGTTGGGATTCAACTTCCCCAGTCAGCCCAGTTTTCAGGTGTTAGAGCCCCTTCAGTTGGTAACTCTTCTTTTCTTTATTTTGATGATTTCCTTCATATATATGTATACATGTAATGTTGTATCACTTGAGTTATAAATATAATAATACTGACTTATAATCTTGGATTATAGATATATTATCATTAAATTACACTTAAAGATTTAAGACAGAATGAACATGTCCTTGGGGGTGCAGATCCAAACCAAGCAAGTAAAAAGTATATAGCTCCCAACCCTTTCTTCTACAATGACATAGTTATGTCTGCACTTCAGAAAAATCACTCTGATAATTCAATGAAGGAAGGATTGAAGTAGAGAAACTTGAGTTGCAGAGATCAATCAGCAAGTCCTTGAAATCATAAATCAGACTGCAGAGTTAATAAGAAAGTGAAGGAAAATAAGTGAAAACATCTATTATAAATAGCCTTCTGAAGGAATTTGGCCACAAAAGAGAAGAGTTATGAGACAATAGGCATCATGCATAGATAGATGAAGTATGGATTACTTGAGGATGAAGTACTATAAAATTGCCTGTACTTCATAGAAGGCAGTGAGTACAAATAAATATATTGAAGATAAGTGAAAAGCTGGGGATCATAGAGGTAAGGTTTAATGGAGGGAAGAGTAGAAATGGATAAAAATATTTGGAAAAGACACCAAAGAGCATAGTAAAATAAAGTCAAATAAAGAGTACATAAAGCTTGTCTTTCTAAAATGAATAGCTAAGAGGGATTTCTGGGGCAGAGCCAAGATGGTGGCATGAAGCCAATATGCTCCTGGAGCTTTTCCCTATCAAAGGTAAATGAAGCCTCTATTCTGACATACAAGCTACAAATAAGAAAAAAAGAAAATTCAAAGAAGTTTTCAAGGGAAGACACAGTGGAGGATCTTCAATAAATGTCTGTTTCTTTGGGGGAAAAGGAGAAGCAAAAGCAAGCATGACAGGAGAACAGGAAAAAAACAGCAGGAGGCTTTTACCCACAGTGGAATCCAGGTCTTGACAGTTTGACAGCAGCAGAGGTCTCAGCACCTAGGGAGAAAGTCAACCAGGAGGATCCCAAACCCAAAGAAAATCTAAACCCCAGGAATACTGGGGGAAAGACAGGATTTTGTTAGGAAGAAACCACTGCTTAGTCAGAACCTGGACATAAAGGAGGAAAAAAATTGCAAAGACAAGTCTTGCACTGCACAGGCAACATCCTGTCCAAGAACAAGTCAAGGAGCAGACCTCCCCTCCCCCATCACCAGCAAAAGATAAAAGCTTGGCTCTATACTCCCTAAACCCCAGGAGCAGAGGTAAAATGACAAAGATGAGCAGAAAAGCCAAAAGAGTGCTCACTATAAAAATGCCATTTTATAGACAAAGATCACAGCAATCCCATATCTGAAGAAGAAATAAGGGGAAAATCACTTAAAGGGAAAGTGTCAAAACAGTCTATAAATTTAACTCAAATACAGAAGCTAATCAAAGAGCTTGAAAATAATTTAAATCCAAAGAAGGGAGGAAGAAGTAAAATGGAAAAAAACAAATGTGAGTCTTTCAGGAAAATTATGAAAAATTGACCAAAAATATCAACTCCATTAAAAGTAAAAAATAACAGGGGTAACTAGGTGGTGCAGTAGATAGAGCACTGGTTCTGGCATCAGACACTTAATAATTACCTAGATGTGTGACCTTGGGCAAGTCACTCAACTCCATTGCCTTGCAAAAGAAAAAGAAAAATAACGAACTGGAAAAGGCAATGCAAAATTTAATTGAAGAAAATAAAACACTAGAATTGAACAAATAGAAACTGCTGATTCTACAAGGCTGAGAATCCATCAAACAATATACAATGGCTGAAAAAAATTGAAGAAAATGAAAAGTAATTTTTAGACTGGTGGAAAAGAATTGGAAATTAAGTGAATGTACTTCAATTGGAGAATGGCTTAAGAAAATGTGGTATATCTATGTCATGGAACACGATTGTTCTTTTAAAAACAAGGAGGGATGGAAATTCAGGGAAGTATGGAAGAATTTGCATGAACTGATGCTGAGCAAGATGAGCAGTTGCAGAAAAACATTGTACACCCTAACAGCAACTTGGGAGTGATAATCCATCTTGATGGACTTGCTTATTCCATCAGTGCAACAATCAAGGACAATTTTGGACTATCTGCAATGGAGAATACCATTTGTATTCAGAGAAAGTGGAGTTTGAACAAAGACCAAAGACCATTACCTTCAATTCAGGGGAAAAAAAGTTCTCTTATTATGCAATTTTGCTATCTCTTATACTTTATTTTTCTTCCTTAAGGGTATGATTTTTCTCTTATCACATTCCACTTAGATCAATGTATACCATGGAAACAATGTAAAGACTAACAGATTGCCTTCTGTGGGGGTTGGGGGAGGGAAGCAAGAATGGGGAAAAAATTGTAAAACTGAAAATAAATAAAATCTTTCTTTTAAAAAAAGTAGCTTTTAGAGCAAACCAATGTCCTAGAAAATAGATACAGAAGAGACAATCTCTGAATCATTGGACTACTAGAATGTCTAGATCACAAAAAAAGAACCTGTAAAACATCATAAAGGAAATCATAAAGGAAAATGGTGCAAATCTAATAGACAAAAAAATATATAAGCATTGAAAGAATCCACAGAACCCCTCCAGAAAGAGACGCCAGAATAAAAACTCCAGGAGTTGTTATAGTCAAATTCCAGAACTCTCAAATAAAACAAAAACTATTCAAATACAAAGGAAACACAATCAGACTCACACAGGACTGATCAGACTCAATATTAAAGGCTCGGAAGTCCTGGAACAACATATATCGAAGAGCAAACAACATGGTATTACAATACAGAATGTACTACCCTGAAAAATTCGGCATATATATACTGTCAGAGAAAAAGAAGGACTTTCAAGAAATAGAAGATTTCTAGAATTTCCTAACACAAAGATCAGAATTGAAGACAGAATTCAATCATCAAATACACAACATAATAGATGCATAAAAAAGGTAAATGAAAAGGGGAAGGGAAAAAAAAGGTAAAACAAATGTTGCTCAAGACCATGAAATTGCATACAACCCTAAAAGGGAACACATAACAATTCTAAATCTTTAGAATTTTATTTCTCTTAGGGTAATTAAAGGGTTGAATATAATTGATGAGAATGGACTTAAAGAATATGTGTGTAGTTGAGTCTTATCTCTCCATTGAAGAGGTCTAAAAAAAAAGCAGGGTGCTAACTTTAAACTTAAGTGTCTCATTATACTTTAACCCACTTTAATTCTACTGTGCTTAGTATTTTGTCTAATGAGGGTATCATGAACTGCAAGGACCTGAGTCAGTGTCACTGTAACTTAAAATCATTTGTAAAGTTCTGAGGTGAGACTTCCAGAGACTCCCAGGACTTAGAGATCTCTAAGATTCTTGCAGTTAATTAGATCAGGGTTTGACTTAATTCATGCTTCATTAACAAGAGGTTAAGTACCCTGACTGGGGAGGGGTGGTAAAGTGGGAGAGAAAATAGGTCTTGCCTCTCTTAACAAGGGGTTAAGTGCCATGGGTGAAAGGGTAGAGGGAAAAAGTGGGAGGAAATAGACCTTGCTTCACTTAACTAGTGATTAAGTACCCAGGGTGGGGAGGTGGAGGAGGGGGCTAAAGTGTGTGTGTGGGGGGAGTTAGGGTAATAGGCTTGGGGGGAGGGACAGAAATAGTTCAAGAAATATATGGTTTGGGATGATACCTTTGACTCATGAGGAGATTTCTGTGTACTTGAAAGATACTTGAAAAGTGGATGAGGAAAACATGTTATAATTATGATTTGATGTTATTTGAAATAATTCTCATCAAGCAATCAAGCAAATTATCTGTGATGACACCTTGATAATGCTCTTATCAAGCAATCAAATAATCAAACTGTAATTGATGATACCTGATTAATAGTACTAGAGCCATACAGAATACCAAGGGAAGAGGCACAAATATTTATAATTTTAGAGGGAAAGAAGGGAGAATGTGAATGATGAGTAAATTCTATTGAATAGATTTAGCCCAGTGAGGGAATAAGACACATTACCACTTGGGTTTAAAAATATAGTCTAATCTACAAGGAAGGGGGTGGGGACTAGGAAAGGAAAAGATAAGGGAGAAAGGTACAAAACAAATGGAACACAAACTTAAAAGTAAAAATGAACTGAAAGTTAAATTTTTAAAAGAAACTTCAAATTGGAAAGGTAGTAATATTTTGGTAAGTAGGAATATAAGATAAAATTATGAATGGCGAGAGGGAGGCAAACGCAGAATTAGTCATCTTAACTGCAAATGGGATAAACTGTCCCATAAAATGGAAATGGATAGCAGAATGGATTAAAATCATAATCGTAGATTATGTTGTTTACAAGGAACACATTTGAAACAAAGAGATACACATAGGATAAAGGTAAAAATTTGGAGCAAAATATTTTATGCCTCAGCTGAATTAAAAAAAATAGGGGTAGCAATCTTTATCTCAGATAAAGTAAAAGCAAAAATCAATCCCATTAAAAGGGATAAGGAAGAAACCTACCTCTTTTTAAAAGGTACTGTTGGTAATGAAGCTATATCATTACTCAGTATAGATGACCTAGTTTTATAACATCCAAATTCCTAGAGGTAAAGCTGACTGAATTACAAGGAGACAGAGAGAGAATAAAACTTTAATAATGAGACACCCCAATCTCCTTCTCTCTGAAACAGATAAAACTAATCACAAAATTTTACAAGAAGGAACTTAAGAAGATGAATGAAATCTTTAAAAACTTAGATATGATAGATCTCTGGAGAAAACTTAATGGGTATAGAAAAGAATATACATTTTCTCATAAGTACAGGGCACCATAACAAAACTGGTCATGTACTATGGCACAGAAACCTTAGAATCAAAGCAGAAAGGCAGAAATAATAAATATACACTTCTCAGACAATAATGCAATAAAAATTACATGCAATAAATGGCCAAAGAATTTATTGGAAATTAAATAACTTTATCTTAACTAATAAGTGAAACAAACAGCAAATAATAGAAATAATCAAAAAGTAAATTCAAGAAAATGGCAATAATGAGACATACCAAAATTTATGGGATGCAGACAAAGCAATTTTGAGGGGAGACTTTATATTTCTACATGCCTGTATGAATAAAATAGAGAAAGAGGAGTTCAATGAAATGGGTATGCAACTAAAAAAGCTAGAAAAAGAACAAATTAATGATCCCCAATTAAATAGAAAATAAGAGGTTCTGAAAATGAAGGGAGAGAAATTAACAAGATTTAAAACAGGAAAGCCATTGCTCTCCTAAATAAAACTAGGAATTGCTTTTATGAAAATGCAAATAAAACAGACAAAGATTTGGATGATCTGATTTAAAAAAAAGAAAGAAGATAACTAAATTATGAGTCTCAAAATTGAAAAGGGTGAACTATCGAACAATGAAGAGGAAATTAAAAAGATAATTTGGATGCACTATGCCAAACTATTTGCCAATAAACTGGTTAAATTGAGTGAAATGGATGAATATCTACAAAAATGCACGTTGCCCAGATTAACAGAAGAGGAAATAAATTACTTAAATAAAACCATTTAAAAAAATTGAAGGAATCATCTATAAACTCTTTATGGAAAAAGTCTCCAGGTCCAGATGGATTTACAAGTGAATTCTACTAAACATTTAAGGAACAATCAATTCCTATTCTACCTAAACTATTTTTAAAAAGAGGAAAAAAAGACCTGCCAAACTCCTTTTATGACATCAACATGGTGCTGATACTTAAACCAGAAAGATCCAAAACAGATGCAGAAAATTGTAGATCAATCTTCCTAATGAATATTGATGCAAAAATCTTACATAAAATATAAGAAATGGGACTACAGCATGGTTTTACTAGGATAATACACCATGATAAGGTAGGGTTTATAGCAAGTGGGCAGAGGTGGTTCAACATTAGGAAAACACTCAACATATTTAAGCATATCAATAGCAAAACCAATAGAAATCATATGATTATCTCAATAGATGGTGGAAAAGCCTTTGATAAAACACAGCATCAATTCCTATTGAAACAATAGAAAATTTAGAAATAAATGGAGTTTTCCTTAAAATAACAAATAGTTGCTATCTAAAACACCAATAAATATTATTTGTAAAGGGAATAAACTCAGAACATTTCCAATAAAATTCAATAAAATGAACCAATGACACTTATTATCACCATTACTATTCAATGTAGTATTAGAAATGCTAGCTTTAGCAATAAGAAAAGAAAAATAAATTGAAGGAATCAGAATTGGCAATGAGGAAACAAAGCTTTCACTCTTTGCAGATGATATGATGGTATACCTAGAGGACCTGAAAAAAATCATCAAAAAAACCCTCCTTGAAACAATTAAGAAATTCAGCAAAGTAGCAGGATATAAAATAAATCCACATAAATTATCAGTATTTCTATATATGAAAAATAAAACTCAAGAGCTAGAAATAGAGAAATTTAATTAAAATAGCTTTAGACAACTTTAAATATTTGGAATCTACCTCCCCAAACACATACAGAAAACTGTATAAATGTCACTTCTCACCCAAATAAAGTCAGAGCTAAATATTTGGAAAAATGACAATTGCTCATAGTTAGGTCGAGCGAGTTGTTTATTACAATTCTATGCAAATTAAATTACTTATTCAGTGCCATACCAATCAAACTATCAAATCACTATCTTACCAAACTCAAAACAAATCGTAAGAAATTTCAACTAGAGCAAAAAAAAGGTCAAGAATAGCAAGGGAACTGATAAAAATAAAGGTAAAGGAAATTGGCCTAGCTCTACCAGATTTAAAACTATGTTATAAAGTGGCAAAACTGCCTGTACTGGTTAATAAATATAACAGTAGATCAATGGATTAGGATGGCTTCAAAAGATACCACAGTAAATGACCATAGCTATCTGTTATTAGCTTCTGGGATAAGAACTCACTATTTGATAAAAATTGTTGGGAAAGCTGGAAAATAGTATGGCAAAACTAGGCCTTGAACCACATCTCAAATCCTATAGCAAAATAAGGTCAAAATGGGTTCATAATTTAGGCACAAAGAGCAACACAACAGATAAATTAGTAGAACAAGATGTATTCTGTCTATCAGATCTATGGAACAGAGATAAATTTATGACCAAACAAGAATTAGAGCACATTCTAACCTGCAAAATGAATGATTTTGACTACAGAAAATTGAAAAAAAAATTACAATAATAAAATCAGTACTGTCAAAATTAGAAGGAAAACAGAAGTCTGGGAAACAATCTTCACAACTAAGAGTTCTGATAAATGTGTTATTTCTAAAATATATAGAGAATAGCATCAAATTTATAAGTTCACATATCATTCCCCAATTGATAAATAGTCATAGGATATGAATAGACAGTTTTCAAATGAAGAAATTAATGCAATATATAATCTAATGAAAAAATGCTCCAAATCATTATTGATTGGAGAAATACAAATTAAAACTGCAATGAGGTATTACCTCACATCTATCAGATTGACCAAGATGAGAAAAGGAAAAAATAATCTTGGAGAGGTTGTGAGAAGATTGGGACATTGATGCATTGCTGGCATAGTTGTGTATGAATCTGGAGAGCAATATGGAACTATGCACAAACATCAATAAACATGTTTGTTCCCTTTGACCCAGCAATTCCAATTCTAGGTCTATATTCAGAAGAAATTATAAAAAATGGGGAAAGTGCCACATGTTCCAAAATATTCATAGTAGCTCGTTTATCGAGGGGATGCCAATTAATTGGGGAATAGTTAAATAAGTTATGGTACATGAATACTATGGGTTATTATTTTTGCATTAGAAAGCATAAATAGTCACACTGCAGAGAATCATGGAATGAGTAACAGGATCTGATACTGAGCAAAAGGAGCAGAACAAAGAGAAGGTAAACATTAACAACAACATTGTGAGATGATCAACCTTAGTGGAAGCAACTCTTCTTAGCAGTTCAGAGAGCTAGGACAATTGTATTAGACTGGCTATGGACAATGTTATCCCCATCCAGAGGAAGAAAAACAAAACAAACAAAATAAGACAAAACAAAAATAAAACAGCCCTTCAGAATCTGCTGAAACCTTTATAAACATTGTCTAGGGGCGGCTAGACAGTGCAGTGGATAGAGTACCTGCCCTGGAGTCAGGAGTACCTGAGTTCAAATCCAGCTTCAGACACTTAATAATTACCTAGCTGTGTGAACATGGGTAAGCCACTTAACCCTGCAAAAAAAAAATCCTAAACAAATTAAAAAATTAAAAAAAATTCTCTTACGTATCTCTTTACCTTAATCCTAATTTTTTATACCAATAATGACTCAAAAATGTGTATGTGCAATCTTAACCTGACTGTTCATTGTTGAGGGGAGGGTGTTGAAAAGGGAGGATGGAAGGAAATTTTGTAACTTAAACATATTCCTGGGCATATGAATGAAAAAGTTAAATTATAAAAATTTTAAAGTTAAGATAAGCTGAGTTCATTACCAACAGAGGAGAGCATAGTAGAAGTTGAGGGTTCAGAGATATTCTCAGAGCCACCTCATATTAGCTTATTGTTAAATTTCTAATGAGAACAGTGAACAAAAGCTACAAATGAGAACTTGAATAATTTTATTGCCTTAAGAAAATGATGAGAAAAATAAAAAACAAATTAAAATTAAAACTATATCAGTCAATCAGTTGTTAAAGATGTAACAATAACTGCTGCAAGACTAGGTTTAGAATAGTATGTTAGTGGAATTTTAAGGGAATGCGAATAAAGGAATTAGTGGGAGATGGAGAACAGGATTTAAATATAGACTGATTCAGAATCAGTACCTTGAAGTAGATATGATTGAGGTGGGGAGGAGCTGATTAATCACTGATAAATGAGCTCCAGTGGGTTATCTCTAGTATCATGGATTTAGCCTTAAAGTGTAGTTCTCTAAAGATGTTAGCAGCTCAAATGAGGGAAACAATGGGAGAACCTAATGGATTAGACTTTCTCTCCTTTTTCTTCCAACAATTAGACCCAACCAGGACAGGAAAACAGTGGAGGGAGCAATATGGAAAGGCATCTTTCTCTGTCCCCTGTAGACAGAAAGAGATAAGATGAGATTCTCTGCAGGCAGAAAAAGTTCCAGTTATCAGGAAGACCAGAATAGCAATTTTTTGTCTCCTACAATAAGGAGGGGTTCTTGCAAACCAGAAGAAATCAGTCTATGATATCAGCAGTGGAAAACAGCAATGGAAAGATTAAAGTCAAGCATAATAAAGTGACATTCAATAATACACTGGTAAAAGAAAAAAAAGCAGGAAGATGCATCAGGTGCATCTTCTATTGATAATTTTCCTAAAGATAAAGAAAAGATTCAAACAGGTTGAGAACCACTGTCACATAAGAAAGTTCATGTTAGGGCCACATAATTCCATTTTTACAGTTGAATAAATTAAGACAAACAGAGATGAAGTGACTTACCCAGGGTCACACAACTAGTAAGAAGAACTGAGGTAAGTTTTAAATTTAGGTATTTCTACTTCCAGACACAGTCCTTTATTCTCTACACCACCTAGCTGTGAATTTGGCTATCTATATAATTTTACTGGGTGTTTCATTTCCATTTATAAATCCTTATGCCTTGTCTCTAAGGGAGAGGAACCTGATTTTTAAAGTCCATGCCAGGAGAGCCCAAACTCTGGAAGATCCTATAAAACTGGATAATAATCAAAGATGGCAATAGACTACATATACCTAATCAAAGTACTATTCTTAAAGAGATGCCATAGCAGTGATCTGGTGGAGGCATTGGGAAGATACTATAAGCAGTATACAGATCACTCACACTCATAAAATCAGTTATCCACAATGTAATAGGTCACAGTATACCTTTGGGTAGATAAGTATCAATAAATAACTGGATATTAATCATATCAACAAATACATTAAATACTTGTTCTGTGCTCCAGTGGAAAAATCATGTGCACAGCTTCATACAAGATGTAGGAATATGGAAGGGAACATTAGAGGAAAATGCATAACTCATTAGATTTACATTATGTAATTTAATCATAACACATTTGTAAAGTTGTGACTGCCCAGCAAGAGAAATTACTTTATGGACCAGGAAAGGATGGGTGACAAGTGTCAACTAGCTATCTTTTGATAGTTAGCTAACTAAATGCAATATCAGAACTTACACATCTCTCTAAATTCATAATATAACAAGTGCCTCTAAGTTTATGACTGTATGATTGAGAAATTCACCCACCCTCTCAATATTCTAAGCAATTCACTAAAACTCCAAGTTAAAAAGGAAATACTGACTTGCACTGGCAGTATTTTCTTATACTGGAATTCTTCATTATCTTTAAAATCTATTTTATACTCCCCATCACTTTACAAAGTATTCTGTTTGTTCCATCTTCCCAAAACTTATTAAAGCAAGGATATAATGAAATGAAAACTGAACAAACAGGGAAGGGAACAGGTGTGATGGCTATTATAGCAAACTGTGAGGAAAGAGGATGTTACTTTTCTGAGACCTTACACAGTCCTTGCCTTCACCAAAATATTCACTGTTTATTTCTTTCCCAGGTCGGATCCCATTTAACATTAAAATGGGAAAAAATAAAAGTCCATCCACTTCAGTGTATGAAGCAGAAATCAATCTTACTACTGATATAGGGAATTCAGCATTTTGCATTATTTAAATCATACAAAGGCTTAATTTCCTTCAAAGCTAATTGATCTTACAGATGCAGGAAAGGAAGTTGAAAGAGGATGGGAAACTTGAAAGAATGTATCTAAGTTAAAGGTTCTTATGTCTACAGGGAAAGTGGAAATTACCCCAAATGCAATACGTGACAGAGTTACCATATTACTTATGTGACAGCTCCAAAAGATGTTTTTCTAATTATGACTAAAGGAAACATATTCCTTTTTAATGCAAAGGAAAGCAAGTGATTTTTTTTTATATTTAAACAACAATCTTTAACTTAAAATGTAGAAAGAGGGAAATCCCTTTAGCAGTTCATGCAGCTAGGATAACTATATTAAAACAGCTATGGTCTATGTTATCCCCATCGAGAGGAAGAAAAACAAAACAAAACAAAACAAAACACACACACACACACACACACACACACACCAAAGAAATCTGATGAACATTTTAGAAAAAAATATCTTTCTATATATATGTCTTTCCCTTAATCCTAATTCCTCATACCAAAAATAACTAATCTGTAAACATGTTTATTAAAATATGTATGTACAATACTAACCTGACTGTTTGCCACTCATGAGAGAGAGGTGGGAAGTAAGGGTGGAAGGAAATTTTTTAACTTAAAATATACATATGCATATAGATAAAAAGAAAAAATGAAAGAGGGGAAATCTCACGAGGAAAAGAACACTTTACCACCAACACAGTATGCAAAAAGAATAACTCTCCTCCTAATACTAGATAGAATTATAACCTGGGAATAGGATATACTAAATACCCTGGAACCAAATGTGACTTTTTATTGTCATTTTAGGGGTGCTATAAAATGGGTATAATGTTTGAATACTTTTTCTTTCACCTGGATTCCAAAAGGAAAACCAAGATACACAAGATGCTGTAATGGAATGAAGTTGATCTATTTTGACATCTATTTCTATAAGAAACTGATAGAAAGATAAAGTTTTCCTATTTTTTTCATAAAATTTATTTCACAATACATAAACAACTAGACTGAATTCAGCATTTTTTTCCTATTACAATCACAAGTAATAAAGAGAGACAATAACTTTTCATCTTCATATAAATTTGGGAAGATAAAGCATAATTAAAGAAAACTGCATTTTGTTGTACCTACTCAGCTGTATTATTCTTACATCACAACTATCAAAATATCTTTTGACTTGTCAACCAGCCAGGAATTTTTACAGATGCAGGAAGGGAAGGAGGATTTATTTATTTGAAATTTACATTCAGAATGTTTCCTCAATGGTCATCTTAATTGGTCTTAGGTGGCAAAGAGGATAGAGTCAAGAGGACCAGAGTTCAAATTTGACCTCAGACAACTGGCATTAGCAAGCTGTCTGACCTTGGGCAAGTCATTTACCCTGATTGCCTTGCATCCAGAGGAATCTCCAATAGTCCTGATTCATATCTGACCCCTGGATCCACATGACCCTGGAGGAGAAAGTGTGACTGGCACCCCGTCAGTCAAATCCACTTCATGTGCTTGTCATGGTATCACCTCCCTGGTGTCATTGTCTTCTTCAAGAGTGAAGGACAAACATTATTAATATTATTTGATCTATACATTTGGTGAAAAAAATTATATGAGTTTAAATGGTCTATCTAGTACATGGGAACATGACAATGATTTATCACTCAAGTCAGTTGAACCTTAGAAATCAACATTAAAAAACAAAGGCTTTTTTTTGTCAGAAGACCTTAGTTAAAATTCTAGTTCTGCTAGAACAATTCTGCGAACAATTAAGTGGCTTTCACCAAAAATTGTTGAGTGGAATGATACAGAGTGTATCAAGAACTGCTTTTAAGCATTGAAGGCTCAGTTCATGTGATATAGCATGAATTTGTAGTAGATGTAATCAGAAAAGTTCTATGGTTTCCCCAGTATTGTTCAGCACCTTGAGAATGAGCAAAAAAGTCACTTTCAAGGATTGTCAGGGATGAGAGGCAAAAGGGTGTTAGTAATTTGAAGGGGAAAGTGAAGACAGAACAAGTCTTAGAGATTAGAACTTTAGGAGAAGGAAATAGAGAAAGAGGAGGTCCAGGAAGATTGAAAAGGAGATTCTTTTTTTCAAAGAATATAATCAAGAAAGATAATTTTAGAATTAAAGACTTCAAAAATACTATAGTTAGGAATGATGGTAAAGATGAAGTGTAATCCATGGGTGTGTCCCACAAGACTGAACTTCTATCAACCAGGCTTCATCTTAAAGATCATTTTCTTTCTTCAGTTTATCTCCCCCAGTTACTTAAAGAAAATCTAACAGGGTTCTTTTTCTGTAGAAGTAGTGAAGGCAAAACCATCTCTTTAGAATTAGTCACAGTAACAATTATAGGTATCTGATTTGAATATCTTTCATTTATGTCACAGAATGTAAACAAGATGTAAAGAACTCAAAGAAATACATAAAAATTCAAAGAACACATAGACATCACCTTGATGTCTCCTTGCATTCCCTAAGATTATTTCAGAAGATCTAAGAGTTCAAAACTAAGCTCATGTTAATACTAAAATGTTATTTATCCATTAAAACATTCCTTCTTTTTCCAACTACATTTATTTATGAAGTAATCTTTTTTTCAATTATTTCAACCAAATCAATAGATTGAAATAGATTGAGTGCAGAAAGAGAATGTAACTGTCTACTCTTAAGTCAAAAATAGACTTGCAAAAATATGTAAAGCAATTTTCTTTTTTGTCTTGAAAAATATAGTTCATTTTCGTAAAACATGTCATATTAATATGTAATGGATTACTAATATTTGAGTGAATTAAAAAGATATATTTTAAATTATTTTCTACAAATTACAGGACCTACAAAGGGAGCAGAACCAAGAGTATATTATACACATTAACAACAAAATTGTGAGTTGATCAGACTTGATGAATGTAGCTCCTTTCAGTAGTTCATAGATCTAAACAACCAACCCTAGGGGACCTGCTAATGTACAATTCCATCCACATCCAGAGGATGAAAAACAAAGCAAAACAAACAAATAAAAAAAATCTACAGAATCTTAATGAAAATTAGATTCCTTTTTTAAGAAATTCCTCTTATGCTGTTCTTTTTTATCTAATTCTTTTCTTTCCTTTCCCTTAATTCTAATTCCTCATATAGAAAATGACCAATCTTTAAATATGTTAAACTCAAACATATATGTATAATATTCATAAGATCGTTTGTCACTCAAGGGTGGGAAAGGAGGGTAGAAGGAAATTATGTAACTTTAAAATAGGCATATGCATAAAAAGAAAATGAAATTATTTTCTATTTAGTTTCTAATATAACTGTCAATAGTTATAACTCATATAATCACCTCTTTGAGTTCTCAATAAATTTGAAGTATGTAATCTTGATGTGAAAAATATTTGAAAACTACTGATCTAAATAAAGGGAGGTTCTTAATAGCATAGTTGGTGGAATTACTGCAGGGCACAGTAACAGGGAAGAAAGGAGAAAAGGGACTAGAGAGGGGGAGGACTGAACTAAGTATATAAGTATGAGAAGAAATGGCAGGGAAAATGAGATTTTGCCTCTGCAGATGGTAGCTCTGAACTACAAAGATTAAGGAGGCAGAGGTTACACATATGCTAGCCACCTGCAGAATCACAGAATCATCAAATTAGAAGGGAACCTTGAAGGAATGAACAATAAATTCTCCATGAATCATTAATTTCCTCAGCAACTATTATTTCTTTTTTTAAGAAAGATTTTATTTATTTTGAGTTTTACAACTTTTCCCTTAGTCTTGCTTCCCTCCTCCCATCCCCCACAGAAGGCATTAAGTTAGTCTTTACATTGTTTCCTTGGCATACATTGATCTTAGTTGAATGTGATTACAGAGAAATCATATCCCTAAGGAAGAAACGTCAAGTATAAAAGATAGCAAAAATACATAATAAGATTTTTTTTAATTAAAGGTAATGGCCTTTAGTCTTTATTCAAACTCCACAATTCCTTCTCTGAATACAGATGGTATTCTCCATCACAGATATTCCAAAATTGTACCTGATTGTTGCACTGATGGAATGAGCAAGTTTATTAAGTTTGATCATCACCCCCCAAGCAACTATTATTTCAATTGAACAAATGTTAATACTATTTATGTACTAGGCACTGAGGTAGATGCAAAGCAAAGACCAATATAACATAGTCCTTATTTTCAAAAGCATTTGCTTTAACACTTTTAGTGATGGAGAGTTCACTACTGAAAAGGCTGCTTATTCCATTTTCAAACATTTTTAACAAAAAACATTTCTTTGTTTTTGGAACAAAAATCTACCTTCTAACTTTCATTCATTGACTTGAGTTTGGGCTTCTAAACTTATAGAATAGTAATAGCCCTAGAGTTATCTGAAGAAAGTAAATAAAGAAATTTCCTTCTTTTACTTCCTAACAAAGGAATAGATTAAGCCTTCAGGACTTTAATTGAATTTTGGTAACTGGATAGAAGAGAGAGAGAGAAGGAGGAGGACAAAAGAGGGAAGAAAGGGAAAAACACATTTTTTTACCTTAGCAAATCTTTATTTTTATTTTTTGAATTTTAATTTACATTTTATTTATTTTCACTTTACTAAAATAATGTTCTTGTAAGAGTAAACATAATCCCCATCTCCCATAAAAATAAAAAACCTAATGAGAACTAAAGTGAAAGAAAGAGGAAAAAAATATGCTTCAGTCTGTGTTTAAATTCATCAACTCTGTCTCTAGGGTGGATAGCCTTTTTTTATCATGAGACCATCAGAGAAGTTACTTCCATATTTTTTCCACAATTGCTGATCCTGATCATAATTCCCTCCATCCATTCCTCCTTACTACCATTTATTATATTTTCTCTCTCTCCTTTCACTCTGTCCCTCTTCAAAAGTGTTTATGGGTAGCTGAATGCTATAACATAGAGAGCACAGGCCCTGGGGCAAGGAAGTCTCTAACCTACATCCCACCCCATAGCCCCAGTTACCACGTAGCTCTGTCATCCTGGACAGGCCACCCAATTCCACGGCCTTGCAAAAAAGTAACAAAATAAAATGTATTATATCTGACTAACATCTCCCATGATCTACCCTCTCCTTTACCACTTACATCCCCCTCCCCTACCCCTGTCCCCTTTCTCCCATCCCCTTTCTTTCCTTTTTCTTCTGGATTTATATACCCTGTTAATTATGTATGTTATTTTCACCCTTAGCAATTTCTGATGAGAATGAAGTCTTCCTCATCCGCCCTCACCTTACTCTACTTCTAATCCATTGCAAAAGCTTTTTCTTGACTCTTACATTAAATATCTTAGCCTATTCTATCTCTTCTTTCCCTTTCTCCTACTACATTCCCCATTGACTCCATCTTTACAATATCTTATACTTTCAAATTCAGCTCTTTCCAGTGCTTTGTCTATATATACTCCTTCTAACTGCTTTATTAAATGAGAAGGTTCATATGAGTATTATTAGTATCATCTTCCCATGCAGAAATACACACAGTTCATCATTAAGTCACTCATAATTTACCCTTCTTGTCCACCTTTCTATGCTTCACCTGAATCCTGTACTTGAAGATCATACTTTCTGTTCACATATGGTCATTTTAACAGGAATATTTCAAATTCCCCTGTTTCATTGAATATCTATCTTTTTTTTTCCCAAAGATGATTTTCAGTTTTGGTGGGAAGTTGATTCTCAGTTGCATTCCAAGCTCTTTTGCCTTTCAGAATATTATATTCCAAGCCCTATCAGCCCTTAATGTGGATGCTGGTAAGTCCTGTGTAATCCTGACTGTAGCTCCATGATATTTAAATTGTTTCCTTCTGGCTGTATGTAATATTTTCTCTTTGACTTGGTAGTTTTAAAATTTGGCTATAATATTCTTGGGGGTTATGTTTTTTTTTTTTTTATCTCTTTCTAGAGGAGACTGGTGGATTCTCTGAATTTCTGTTTTACCCTCGGCTTTTAGGACAGCAAGGACAATTTTCCTTATAGAATCTTTTTTTAAATTACATCAAAGCTCTTTTTCTGATGCTGACTTTCAGGTAGCCCAATAATCTTTAAATTGTCACTCTTCATCTGTTGCTTTTTCAATGAGATATTTCACATTGTCTTCTAGTTTTTTATTCTTTTGTTATTGTTTTGTTGTTTCTTGAATCCTCAGGAAATCATGAGCTTCCCTTATCTCCATACTGCACTTGAAGGAGTTGTTTTCTTCAGAGAGGTTCCTTATCTCCTTTTCCATCTGGAAAATTCTGTTAAGATGTTCTTCTCTTCATTAACTGGTTGGACTGCTCTTTCCATTTCACCTTAACTGGTTTTAACCTGTGGTTTTCTTCAGCATTTTTTTGGATCTCCTTGACCTGCTAACTTGATTTTCATGTTTTTCCTGAATCTCTTTCATTTCTGTTCCCAATTTTTTCTCTACTTCCCTTACTTGATTTTCAAAATATTTTTTGATCTCTGCTATCACCTGAGCCCAATTCTTATTTGTCTTTAATAGCAGAAGCTGGGACTTTGTCATCTTCTAAGTGTGTTTTGATCTCCATGGGACCAAAATAATTGTCTGTGGTAAGTTTCCTTTATTTTCTACTCATTTCCCCAGCCATTGCCCCAGTTTTGGGGTGCTTTCTGAGCTTTTGAGTATTATTGGGATAGCACCACAAGGACCTCAGTTCCTTCAAGGTATTATGAGAAGTTCTGACTGCTCTTCTGGCCTGTGCTTTGGTCTGTGGGTGACCACAAGCACATCCCTCTGCTCTGGAGCTATGAGGATGGCCCCTGCTTTATGGCAATGGGAAGCCCCAGACTGTGACCAGGGTATGATGTGGACAAAGCACCAGAGTCCTGTCCCAGAGACAGAAGAGAGACCTCAACAGTCTCCCTCCATACCCTTAAGGTCCATGGGCTGAACGCTCAGAGAGCAGCTGCTGGGCAACACCTGCTAGGAGGCTCTGTGGGCCTGCTTCCCTTTCTTGGATATGGGTTGGGATACCCTGAGGACCATGGCTGCATTGAGGCCCAAATTTACCTGGGGTCCATATGCACTCTGGCAGAGGTCTCTGCACTGATCTTCCAATTTGTGCTTGGTGTTCTCTGGTTTGGAAGGTCAGTGAACTGCTGCTACTGCCAGGAGCCAGAAAACACATAGAATGTTCTGAGAACACTGGAACTCCTTGGCTCCAGCTCAGTGATCCTGGTTATGATGGTGCCCCCTCCACTCCCCATGGAACAGAGCCTTCCCAAGATCTTCTAGGTTACCTTGAGCTGGAGGATTGCCTCACTGGATGTTTCTGAGGGTTCTTTCTCTTGAAAATTTAGTTAGAGTTGTAAGTTTAAGGTATTTGAAATATTTTGGAGAGAGTTCCTAGGAAAACCTGCTCTCATGCCACCAAGTTGGCTCTGCCCCTCAGAAACAAACATTGATTGAATATCTACAATATGCTTGCCTTCCTTCCTTCCTCCCTCATTTCCTTCCTTCCTTCCTTCCTTCCTTCCTTCCTTCCTTCCTTCCTTCCTTCCTTCCTTCCTTCCTTCCTTCCTTTCTTCCTTCCTTCCTTCTGTCCTATCCTTGCTTCCTTATTTTCTTCTTTCCCTCTCTCCTCTCCCTCTTTGCTCTCCCTTCTTTTCTTCTGTCCACATGGGATATCAAACCCTTGTCAGTGGATGCTCTGCTGAAAGGAATGTAAATCTTGATTGCTAAAACTTGGTAAAATATCTTGGCTACATTTCTTTCCCTAAGGACCATAACTTAAACTAAAATGATTCTGGCTCTCATTGTTTGGTCAGTATAGGTCCTGGGTCCAAATTCACTTGATCTTTGTTTGGTCACTGGTAACTCAGAGTTATATATATATATATATATATATATATATATATATATATATATATATAAAACAGCTGTTTCTGTTCCAAACAGAAGCCCTGAGGGTCTTCCCCCCTCCTAAACTGATTTTTTTAACTAGGTAAAAAAAGTCATTCTTTGCCTCATTTCTTACCTAATCCTAATCATTGAATAAGGACTGCCTCTCAGACTGAGACCTGGAAAAGACCTTAACTTAAAAAGGTCAAGGTCTCTCACTATACTCAATGCTATCTCCAGTTGTACTGATCTATATCTTGCCACTGCACCCAGATGACTCTGCAGGAGAGAGTGAGGCTGGTGAAATTGTACAACTCTCCCTTACTTAAATCCAATTCACTTGCAAATTGTGGTTTTATCTTTCTGATGCCATGGTCATCTTCAAGAATGAAGGACAAACAGCAAAAAGAATATTCCAAGTACTATGTTAATACTAAAAGTAAATATCTCATTTGATGATCTTAACAACACTGTGAGATAAGCTCTATTGTTATTTCCATTTTACAGCTGAACAAATTAAGGGAAACAGAGGTAAAGTGACTTACCCAGGGTCATACAGCTAATAAGTAACTAATGCAGAATTTGAACTGAGATCTGACTCTAGACTCAGCACTTTATCCATTATACAACCTAGTTGCTTAAGAAGTTCAGAGAAGCAGATTTGACATAAGATGTGTAACCAGGTGTTTGAGGAAGAGAGCAGAGAATTCTGATAGTTATTGAATTACTGGTGAATAAGTGAAGTTTTGGTGAATTGGTGAATTATTGAAATATTGGTGAATGATTTTGTGAAGAAACTGGCTATGAGAGTAGTGAGTTCCTTGTTACTATAAACCCAAATTGGAGAATTTGTAGAAGGGATTTGTTTGGCCTGATTGGCGTCTGAGGATCCTTCAGACTCTGAGATATTATGATTCTATGGTCTCACTGTGAATAAATTACAATTCATGCCTTTAAATGAACTATTAGCTTGAAATTCTACATTCAGCCAAAATGAGACCTAAAGAAAAACAGGTATTTCTTTAAATATTATATTGTTTTTAATAAGCTATTCACTTTCCTTGTCTTCTGAAGACAAGTCAATCAATAATACATTCTTTGGAATCATTTAATAAGAATAATTCATTCTGCAAACTGTTATAGAGTACCCTCTGTGTGCATGCCACTATTCTTGGTTCTGATTGCTTGTGGCAATTATGAAGTGTTAACTCAGATTGCTTAATAGAACCACTAAGTGTAGTATTATAATAAATGGCTTCATATTGTTTGTACTGAACATTTGATGATAATTTTGAATGTAATTCAGTAAGTTACCAAGTGAATTGCAACACATATGTGTCTAATCATACCTCAGTCTCTGAACATTTCACTTATATTTTATTTATGTTCATCAGATTAAAAGACTGTATCAAGAAGCCACACATCAAATTATCTATTTATTGCCTCTAATATTTGCATCAAATCTATATGTTCCTGAACTAGTTGAACAAAGAATAGCTTTGCAATCAGTGTTTATAGGAAAGTCTGAGACTGGTTACTCAGCTAATTTTTTTTCTTGATTTTTTTTCTTGCTATATACATTTTTAGTTGAAATTGTTAGGTCATGAAAACTGAGTCTCTTCCCTTCTATTATTAGTCTTCTTAGATTTCAAAGGAGTTAGAGATCTAAGTCTCTGGTCTCATGTTAGACATTAATTCTGATTACAGAATCAATAACTCATTTTACATGGATTCAAAAATATTTGCCTTTTTTTAAATCAGCTTTGGTTTTGAATGCAAACTGCAGATTTTTTTAAATTAGAGACAGAGAAAATGGAATTAGAGACAAGGCATAAGTTCCAATATTCTATAATTCATAAGAGGTAAGGAGCTATAATTCTAAATTGCCTGACCTTTGGTTGACCATGAGATAGGAGTAGAGAACATCAATAGCCTTTCAGTGCTTAGGTGAAAAGACCCTGTCTTCTTGTCATAGATCCTCAGAAGGTAGTGTGATGGAGAAAGAAAGAAGGGGAAAGAACAAAGACATAAAGAAATCAGTTAGGGCTGGCTAGGTGGCGCAGTGGATAAAACATCAGCCCTGGAGTCAGGATACCTGGGTTCAAATCTGGTCTCAGACACTTAATAATTACCTAGCTGTGTGGCCTTGGGCAAGCCACTTAACCCCATTGCCTTGCAAAAAAACCCTAAAGACAAAAAGAAGTGATGTTCAAATTCACCAAATTGGTGCTGGTTCAACTCAATGCTTTTTTTGTTTTGTTATGGTATCTACATGCTAAACTAACTCATTAGTTTTTCTCAGCTACCTTCATGAATTTGACATTATTCCCAATACTCCTGTCTGAGGAAATAACTCTATTTTCTTAAAGTGGGCACTTCAGGTAGAGCCTCAGCTAACTGTTATAGAGGACCCTATTCCATCAAGGAAAAGTGAGTCTATAGCAACTCCTTTGGAAGTAACAAAAATTTGCAAGTTGAGAAGAAGCCCATCAAGGGATGAAAAGTTATAGTATAAAATTATTATGGAATAATTATTGTTGTCCTATTAGAAATGATGAGCTTCTAAATCATTATTGATTAGAGAAATGCAAATTAAAACAACTCCTGAGGTACCACCTCCCACCCATCAGATTGCCTAAGATGAGAAAAAAGGGAAAACTGATCAATGTTAGAAAGGATGTGGGAAATTAATGCACTGTTGATGGAATTGTAAATTGATCCAGCCATTCTAGAGAAAAGCTGTAATTATACCCAATGAGCAACAAAACTAATAATATACCTTGATCCAACAATACAAATATTTGTCTATATCCCAAAGAAATCATAAAAAATGGGGAAAGACTCACATGTTCAAAAATATTTATCATAACTCTTTTTGTAGTGACAAAAAACTGAACATTTAGAGGATACCCATCAATTGGGGAATGACTAAACAAATTATAATATATGAATGTGATGGAACATTACAGTTCTACAAGAAATCATCAGTAATAGAATTTCAGAAAAAAGTCAGGAAAGACTTGCATCAATTGAGGCAGAGTGAAACAAGCAGAACTAGAAGAATATTATACAACCTAACAACATCATTGGTTGATGATCAACTATGATGTATATGTTCACTTCAACAGTACAATTATTAAAGACAATTTTAAAAGAGTGTGATGAAAAATGCCATCCATATCCAGAGAAGGAACCGTAGAGTTTAAATGAACACCCCAGCATACTGTCTTCAATTTTTAAAAGGAGTCTGTTTGGATTTGATTCTTTTCTCACATGATCAATATGAATCTATGTCTAGCATGGTTATGGTTATAAACATTTATGGTTATAAATGAAGAGCCTACATTAGATTGCTTTCTGTCAGAGGGAGGGGAGAGAGAAGGGAGGAAAGGAAAAATGTAAAACACAAAATCTTGTAAAATATCATTGGAAAATACTTGTTGCATGTAATCGGAAAAACAAATAAAATCTTTTTTTTAAAGACCTAAAATAGAAAAGAAACCATGAATGATCAGATCTTTGAGAGGCATGGATTTTCATGAACTGATATGGAGTGAAGTACACAGAACCAAGAGAATATTGGGCACATTAATAATAATATTGTGAGATGATCAATTATGACAGATTCTATTCCTCTCAGCAGTTCAGAGATCAAAATCAATCCAGAAATACCTAGTATGGACAATGCCAATCACATTCAGAGAAAAAAATTGAGTTTGAAGGTATAACAAAGTATACTATGATCACTTAAAAAAAAAGCTTCTTTTATGTTTTTATTTTCATTCTCATTTTTTCTTTTCCCTTAATTTTACTTTCTCTTTGAGCACATAACTAATATGTAAATATGTTAAACATCAATGCACATGTACAATTTTTACCAGACTGTTCACTTCCATGAGGAAGAAAGAAGCAAGGCAGGGTAGTAGGAAAATGTGAAACTCACAAATTTGCAAATGGATGAATGTTGAAAAACTACCATTACCTGTAATTGAAAAAATAAAATAAAATTTCAATAAAAAGAACAAGAAAAATTATGAGCAACATCTCAGCATTATTAAAAATCAAAATCTTTCCAGAATAACTTTATATATCATAAAAAAATCTTTGATCTATTAGTCCACTAATTAGTGATTAGTCCACTAATCACAATGCCACCCTCTCTTATCTTTTCCTTTACCTAAAATACCCTATTAATTGCACTTCACTTTGTCTATATAAAATTTATTATCAAAATTTGAGGTATCTTTTTCCATGTGAATTATTAATAATTAATACTTTAAGACCATTTGCATTATGGCCAGTTTAGCATTATGAGAACATTTCAATAATTGTGAATAATTATAATTGTATTCATTTTCAGTTGCCATTTCCTGATTTATTTTCTATTCAGTAATTAAAATAATTTGAAATATTGGTTATGCTAAAAAATTATGAACAAGACGGTTTTTAGAAAAACCTAGAAAAACTTATATGAACTCATGCAAAGTGAAGTGAGCAGAATCAGGAGAATATTTTTCACAGTAATAGTAATATTGTATGATAACCAACTCTGAATGAATTAGCTGTTCTAGTTAATCCAATAATCCACAATGATTCCAAATGGCTTAGGATAAAAAATTGTTATCCACTTCCAGAGGAAGAACTGATCAAGTCAGGGTGCAGATTGAATCATAGAGTAACTTTTTTTTTGCTTTGGGGGTGATTTTTTGTGTTCTTTCATGACATAGCAAATATGGGAATGTTTTGCATGACTGTATATGTATATTCTATATTAAATTACTTGCAATTGGGAAAGAAGGAAATAAGTAGGAATGGAGGCAGAGAATGTGTAAATTAAATTAAAAGATTGCTGAAAAATCTACATGTAATTGAAAAAAGTATAAAATATAAATTATTTTTAAAAAAAGTAAAATTAAGGAAAACAAAACAAAACAAAAAAGTCTCTACAGAATTTAAATGAACACTACATTCATGTTTTAAAAAAATTGATCGTATGTTTTTCTTTCCTATCTCATAGATTTATTTCTTTTCCCTTAATTCTAATCCCTCATACAGAAAATGACTAAGCTGTAAACATATTTAAAACAAATATGCATGTACAGTAATCACCAGACTGTTCACCACTGAAAGAAGAGGGCTGGGAAGGAAGGGTGAAAAGAAATTATGCAGCCTAAAATATGCATATACATGTGGAAGAATCCTAATAAACTTTCATAAGATGTAATTGGAAAAAATAAAATATCAATAGAACATCCAAACAAAACTAGTATGACTTTATTACCTGGAAATTCAGGAAAAGTCAACTTAGCATGGAATAATAAAGACTCAATCTAGAGAGGATAAATAGGAGAAGAAACCAAGGAACTCAAATATTTTTGGACAGAATCAGGTTTTTAGTAGTGCTAACAGATTAATTTATATGTCTGTGGTTCAATTTGCTTCTGTGCATATTCCTAAACAAAAGTTTCTCCTCCACCTGTTGAAATCTTTAATATCCAATGCATCTATGTTTGTGATGGGATGAGACAATTTATCCAGTTCTATGAAATGTTCTATATTAGGTACTACAGTTACAAAAGTGAAATGAAAAGGAAGTCCCTAAGAAGTACCAACTATGGTGAATGTATATGTGATGGGGACAACATGTAATTGGATGTGTAAACTAAGAACATGGTAATCTGAGCATGAAAAGAAGAACGAATATGATTAAAGAAGTTTTCCTGAAGCAGATGACAAAAAATGAGTCTTGAATGAAGACATGTGTTCTTAAAGATAGAAGAAAACAATATATTCCAAATTTGAAAAACAGTCTGTTCAAAGTCATCTAGATGAGGAGTACAAAAAATATATATTGAGTTATTCTTGACTTTCTATAAAAACAAAAAAAAGACATGACACAAGCTACATGATTGATGGACAAATTAATAAAGTTATATTTTATTTTTTATCCACATATAGTCATAAGGATTAAAAATAAACCCTGGAATCTTCAATTATAGGTTGGGGGTTTAGTGAATACCTGGTAGGGGTCTGTTAGTAAATAGAGAACTAGATTTGGAATCAAGAAAACTTAAATCCCACCTTAGAAATTTACTGTTAAACCTTGGGCAAATCATATAGCCTGTCAAAATTAGTTTCTCATCTGAAAATGTGTATAATAATAGCACTTACCTTTAAGAACAGTTATAGGGGCAGCTAGGTGGAGCAGTGGAGAGAGCACTGGCCCTGGAGTCAGGAGTACCTGAGTTCAAATTCGACCTCAGACACTTAATATTTGCCTGGCTATGTGACCTTGGGCGAGTCACTGAATCCCATTGCCTTAAATAAATAAAGATTTAAAAAAAGAATTGCTATAAGTATCAAATGAGAATATACATCTACATAGATATGTGAATACATGTGCATTTTCAAATGTTAAACAGCTATTTAAATGCTGGTATCATTTTTACTATCTCTACAATTTTTAAGATAAGAAAATTGAAGACTAAAATTGTTAAAGAAATGTTTTGAAGCTAATGAATTCTTTTTAATGTATTTTTTTATCTATAAGCACCTATAAATTTTTAACTTACAAAATTTCCTTCCACCCTCATTTCCCACCCCCCCTCCTATCAGCAGCAAACAGTCAGGTTAGCATTGTACATCCATATTTTTGATAAACATGTATACAGATTAGTCAATTTTGGTATGGAAAATTAGGATTAAGAGAAAGAGATACATAAGAAATAATTTTTTAGAGTTTTCATCAGGGGGCACCTAGGTGGCATAGTGAATACAACACCAACACTGGAGTCAAGAGGACCTCAGTTCAAATCTGGCTTCAGACACTTAATAACTACCAGCTGTGTGACATTGGTCAAGTCACTTAACTCCATTTCCTTGCAAAAATAAAAAATAAATAAAGTGTTGATTAGATTCTGAAGGGTTTTTTTTTGTTTGCTTGTTTTCTTTTCTTTTTCTTCCTTCGGATGGATAACATTGCCCATATGTATTCAAAATATAATTGTCCTAGCTCTCTGAACTGCTGAGAGCAACTGCTTTCATCAAGGTTGTTCATCTCACAATGTTGTAGTTAATATATATATTTTTTCTCTTGGTTATTCTCCCTTCACTCCAGAACAGATACTATAAGTCATTCCTTGCTTCTATAGAAGCCAACCATTTATGGTTTCTTATAGAACAATACATAGAACAATAACATTTCATAGTATTCATGTATGAAAACATATTTGGTCATTCTACAATTGACAGGCATCCCCTCAATTTTCAATTCTTTTCCACAACAAAAAGAGCTACCATGGATATTTTGGAACATGTGGGACTTTTATCATTTTTTATGATTTCTTCTGGCCTAGGATTGGAAATGCTGGGTCAAATGGAATGAATTTTATTGCCCTTTGGTCATAGTGCAATCTTGCTCTCTGGAATGGTTGGATCAGATCACAACTCCACTATGCATCTATGTCCCAATCCTCCCACTAGCTCTTCAACATTGATCATTTTCTCTTTTTCTCATCTTGCCCAATGTGATAGGTGTGAGGTGAGACCTCATTGTTATTTTAACTTGCATTTATCTAATCAATAATGATTTGGAATATTTTTTCATTGGAAACTGTCTATTTATATCCTTTGCAATTTATCAATTGGAGAATGATTAAGAATCTAATAAATGTGATGCAATTCTCTAAATATTTTAGAAATGAGACCTTTATCAGGACTACTAGTTGTGAAGATTGTTTCAGTTTTGGCAGTGTTGATTTTACTAATCCAAAAATATTTTAATATAATCAAAACTATTCATTTTACAGTTTGTAATGTCTCTGATTCGAATTTGGTCATAAATTTATCCTAGTTCCATAGAAACAATAGGTAGAGTATTTTTAGTCTAGTAATTTATCTATGATATTGCCCTTTAAATCTAAATCCTGTACTCATTTTGATCTTATTTTAGTATAGAGTGTGAGATGTAGGACTATGCCTAACTTCTGCCATACTATTTTCCAGTTTTCCCAGCAGTTTTTGTTGAATAGAGAGTTCTTATCCCAGAAGCCAATATCTTTGGTTTTGTCAAACAGTAGATTGCTGTAGTCACTCACTGCAGTTTCTTTTGAACCTGTCCTAATCACCAATCCATTACTCTATTTCTTAACCAGTCACAACCAGTTTGTTGATTGCCACTTTATAGTGTAGTGTTAGATCTGGTAGAACTAGATCACTTTGCTTTATATTTTTTTTTTCATCTGTTCACTTGCTATTCTTGACCTTTTGTTGCTCCAGATGAATTTTGTTTCTCTTTTTTTTGGCTTGATAAAAATTACTATTTGGTAGTTATTTAGTATGGCACTGAATAAGAAATTTAATTTGGATAGAATCGCCATTTTTATCATATTAGCTTGACCATGAGCAAATAACATTGTCCAATTATTTAGATCTGACTTTATTTGGATGAGAAGAGTTTTAGAATTTTGTTCATACAGTTTCTGGGTTTATCTTGGGAAGTAGATTCCCAAATATTTAATGTTGTCTATAGTTACTTTAATGGAACTTCTCTTGCTCTTGCTTTTGGGCTTTGTTGTTCATATGCAGATATGCTGATAATTTATGTGGTTTTATTTCACATCCTGCTATATTGCTGAATTTGTTAATTGTTTCAAGGAGTTGGGGGTTTTTTGGGTTTTTTTTTTTAGGTTTTTGCAAGGCAATGAGTTTAAGTGGCTTGTCCAAGGCCACACAGCTAGGTAATTATTAAGTGTCTGAAACCAGATTTGAACCCAGGTACTCCTGACTCCAAGG
Organism: Macrotis lagotis; assembly: GCF_037893015.1. Classification (NCBI taxonomy): domain Eukaryota; kingdom Metazoa; phylum Chordata; class Mammalia; order Peramelemorphia; family Peramelidae; genus Macrotis; species Macrotis lagotis. The sequence goes on along the minus strand of NC_133658.1, from coordinate 266,840,291 downwards.
CCAGTGCGTTATACACTATGCCACCTTGCCATCCCTCAAGGAGTTTTTAAGATGGTTTTCTTGGGTTGTCTTGGTATAATATCATATATGTGCAAAGAGTGACAACTTTGTTTCTTGATTGCCAATTTTTATTCCTTCAATTTCTTTTTTTTTTCTCTTATTGCTACAGCTAGCATTTCTAACTTATAAACAACAATAGTAATAATGGGCTACCTTGTTTTGCCCTGGCACTAATTGAAATGCTCTGATTTTATTCCCATTACAAATAATAATTGTTGATATTTTAATTAAATATAATTCATTATTTTAAGGAAAACTACATTTATTCCTAAACTTTCTGGTATTTTTAATAGGAATGGAAGTTGTATTTTATCAAAGGCTTTTTCAGCATCTGTTGAGATAATCATGTTTTCTCATGGTTTTGCTATTGATATGTTCAATTATGTTGCAAGTTTTCTTAATATTGAACCATCCCTTCCTATCTGGTATAAATCCTACCTGTTCATGGTGTATTATCCTAATAATAACATGCTGTAGTCTCATTGCTAAAATTTTATTTAATATTTTTGCATCAATGTTCATTAGGGAAATTGGTCCTTAATTGTCTTTGTCTGTTTTGGTTTGTTCTTTGTGTAGTTTAGATATCAATACCATGTTGGTGTCATAAAAGGAGATAGGTAGAACTCCTATTTTTTAAAATAGTTTATATAGAATAGTAATTAATTGTTACTTAAATGTTTGGTAGAATTCATTAGTAAATCTATCTGGACTTGGAGACTTTTGCTTAGGGTGTTTATTGATGTTTTCTTCAATTTCTTTTTCTGAAATGGGGCTATTTAAGTAATTTATTTTCTCTTCTGTTAATCTGAGCAGCTTGTATTTTTGTAAATATTCAATCATTTCACTCATTATCTAATTTATTTGTATGTACTTTGGCAAAGAAGCTCCTAATTATTTTTTTAATTACTCCTCACTGATAAATTGATCAATCTTTTCATTTTTGATACTGATAATTTGGTTATCTTCTTTGTTTTAATCAGATTAAGCAAAGGTGTTTCTATTTTATTGGGTTTTTTTTTCAAAAGAAGAAGTCTTAGTTTTATTTATGAGGTCAATGGTTTTCTTGCTTTTAATTTTGTTACTCTGTCCCTTGGTTTTCAGAATGTCTAATTTGGCATTTAATTTGGGGTCTTTAATTTGTTCTTTTTCAAGCTTTTTTTTTACTTGTATACCCAATTTTTTTTATCTCCCTTTTCTCTATTTTATTTATATAGTCATTTAGGGTTATAAAATTTCCTCTCAAAATACATTGACTGCATTGCATAAATTTTGGTATGACTCATTAGTATAATTTTATTAAATTTAATCATTGATTATTTCTATTATTTTCTGTTTATCCACACATTATTTAAGAAAAAATTATTTAATTTCCAATTAGTTCTTGGTTTATCTTTCCATGTCTCTTTCTTACATGTAATGTTTATTGTGTCATAGTCTGAGATTTATGTATTTATTATTTCTGTCTTTCTGCCTTTGATTCTAAGGACTTTGTGCCCTAGTACATGGTCAATTTTGACATGTCAAGAAAAAGGTATATTCTTTTCTATCCCCATTAAGTTTTCTCCAGAGGTCTATCATATCAAATTTTTCTAAGATGTCATTTACCTTCATAACATCTTATTGTTTATTTGGGGGTTAGATTTATCTATTTCTGAGAGGAGATATAGGTCCCCCATTATTGAACTTCTGCTCTCTATGTATCCTTGTAAATCACTCAGCTTTTGCTCTAGGAGTTTTGTTTTATTTTTGCTTTCTTTTTTTGCTTGTGCTCAGGTCTGTTTCTTAGCTGCTTGTTGGCCAAGATATTGCCTTTGCAGTCCAGGCCTTGCCTTTGAAGGGGTTTGTTTTCTCCTTTATGTCTAAGTTCTGATTTAGCCGTGGTTTATTCCCAATCCTGTCTTTTACCCAGGTATTCCCAAGGTTCAGACTTTGTTTGGGCTTGGGTTCCTCCCAATTGGCTTGATATCTAACTGCCAAGACCTCTGCTGTTGTCAGATTGTAGGGACTTGGATTGTACTGTGACTAAAAGCCTCCTGCTGGATTTTTTGTTCTCTCACCTCCTGGACTTTACTTCCCCTTTCCCCCAAAGAGGCAGACATTCACTGAATATCCTCCATGAAGTCCTCCACTAAAAATTTCTTTGAATCTTCTCTTTTTCTTGGTGGTATTTGTAGCTTGAATGTCAGAATAGAGCCTCCATCCACATTTGGTAGGGAAATACTCCATGAACATTTTAACTTCCTGATGACATCTTGGCTGTGCCCTGAAAAGCCCCAAATAATGAGTTCTTAAGGAGTTGGTTGAAACTTTTGTCTTGATCATATTAAATATTTTTCCTCCTCACCTTTTTTTTGAATTCTCAGTTACCTTAAAGTTTCAGTTCCAATTTCCTCCTTCTTCCAGAAATCACTTTTGTTTACTTTTTGTATGTTTTATATTTATTCATCTGTGTATTTAACTTTCCACCCAACTAGATTGTAATCTCCTTGAGACCAGGAATGATTTCAATTTTGCCTTTGCATAATAAGTACTTTAGACAATGTATAAACCTTTTACTAGCCTAATTTTTAATCCTTTAATTTCTCTATAAAAAATATTAAAACACTTGCCCTCATTTCTTTTATAAACATGAAACACACACACATTGGTTGACCACAGATACATACAAAATTATCTTTATGGGAGATCAAAAACAGAAGAACATATATTGAAAAATGGCAGTTGATTTGTGAGATGAGGGTAGGAGTGGTGATTAATGGAATTCTGGGCTTGATAAAATAGATGTATTATTCTAAGGTTACCTTAAAAGTGAAACTTTGTCTAATTAAAAAATAAAACCCCAGAATCAAAGGTTGACTTTTTTATTTTAAATTTTTTTACTCCATTCTTGTAGCTTCCAGGTACATTCATAAATGGGAAATCAAATAAATTTGTCATAGCATTTGATTAGAGCATATGGAGAAGTGGGAGATTTACTTAACAGTTGACCTAATTTCATTTGGGCTGATTTGGTTTTTAAATGTCTGCCAGACACCTTTCCACCCTACTTAGTTGGATAATAGGTTACAGAGTTGGAAAAAATCCAAGAGAGACTCAATACTTCAATATGTAAATGAAGCACCAGGAACACATACTCTTTTTCTCTCTGAAATCATCAGTTTGGAAGACTTATAGGCCTTTCAACTTTGACAACTCTCAACTTGACAAAAGTCGGCTACAAAAGAGTTTGTAAAATTGTTCTCAAGACCCACCAGGTTGAGTAAATCTTTCCCTTCCTCAACCTTTTACTTTTTCTTCTACTTCCTCATATTGCTTCTTTTCAAAGATGGGAAAGTCCTTTGCAAACATGGTTCACAAATCATTCCTCACAAGGCCTCAGTGTGATCTTCAGGAATCACTTATTTGATTTAGGGAGTAAAGAACTTAGAAATGTCACCTGTAAGGTTAATGAAGTGAGCACAATGGAGTTTACCTCAGAAGGGTCAGCTTGTGTCTCCCTCTACTATAATGATTACATCTTACCAGAACCATCACACTCCTAAAAATCAAACTTCCTCAATCAAACAAGCCCAGAATTGCATTTCTATATTGCTAGACATATCCTGTAGTCTCTAGGTAAGTTAGCACTTGACAAGGTCAACAGGGTCATAAAAGTCTTTAATCTTCCCTTCTGTCTGCTATAATATTCTTAACCTGTAGTATAGTGACAGATTAAAAAAAGGAAGATGGGTATTTTCCCCTAACTTTGAAAACATCAAAGGAAGTCAAAGAAACATTTCCATTCTGAACTATACACCATTGTGCAACATAAGCAGTAGAAAAACATTGGGATCATTGGAAATGACTTCTGAAAAGCAAAATTTGAGGCATGTAGTTGTACAGTGCTAACAATTACCCATCAGGGAAAACAAATTCCCCTCTTAAGTAAAAGTATCTTTGGAGGGCATGAATGGAGTGAGGATAAGAGTTCTTTTCAGAAAAAAATATTTCAGAGGAGAATAGTTTGGATGGAAGAGGGGAAGTCCATGGAACCCAATATATTACTTACAATTCCTGAGCTGCTCTGGAATACTGAGCCCTAGATCTCATTTTGTAGCAGGAAGATTCTGTACACAAACTATTTCTAATTTCTTGCATTGATTTAAATATGACTAGAATGAGAGATGTGCAGCAGTAACAAAATAAAAAAAGCAGGGAAGATTATTGTATATAGGTATTTTTCTAGAGCGGTTATAAGATCACATTTTATCAATACATTTCATTTTTATCCTAATCACTGAACTGTCTCAGTTCACATGCCCCTTTTTTCCCTTCTATTATTGGTGAATTATAAATGGGGCCTCCATCTTAGGAGGGGCTTAAGCCAGACTTCATTTCCCTCACAATCTTATTCCTGACTTCCAGATTTTAAAAGCATGCCCCTTTACTAGGTAGCTGCTTCCCACCCCACACTCCTGTCTCAGCTCACTTTTGTGTGTTGTTTTCTTCAATTAGAATATAAGCCCCTTAAGGGCATGTATTATCTTGTCTCTTTCTTGTTTTTGTACACTGCAATGCCTGACTAACAGTATATTCTTAATAGATGATTTTTCCTTCCTCTTTTTCTCATATAATTCTACTAAGGTACATCATAGGTCTGACATTTTAGGATTCAAACATTCAATCAATAAATTAAATATTTATTAAGTATCTACTGTAGGCACACCAATAAGCTCAGAAAATAGTAAGCAAACAAAATTTTGAAAAACTTAGGAGTCATGCTTTCAAGGAATTTATTTGCAAAAAAATGCTAAAGGGAGCAAGAACAATGGGAAGTAATGGGAGTAGAGACAATAAAAGACTGACAGAAAGGACTGTTTAAAAAGACATTGCTTACTACTTATTCCTGTGGTTCCTTTGCTTCTGTCCTGGTCAACTTAGTCTATCAGGGAACCATTTGATAGTAGCCTTAGGAGACCAAATCCAATGCTTATCTAATCACATGTGTGGATCAGGGACAGAAATAAAATTAAGGGAGGGGATTTGGTCTACTAATGCATACTATCAAATTGTTATATTCTTCTTCTTAAAAGCATCATTTCCCACTCACTTCTCAGAGTTCTTTTTCTGTTGTCTCCCTGTCTTAGATTCCTTAATGTTTCCCTTCCATTTATTTTCCTTTTTTATATGACTGTAAACTCCATGAAGACAAGGCATGTACTTTACATAAACTTTGAATCTACCCCCTCCCCTGAAGTACTCTGAACAAGAATTCCTACTTTTGAAAATATCAAAGGAAATAAAAGAAACATTTGAAATCTGGACAATACAGGACTGAGCAACACAAACAATAGTCAAATTCATAAGGAATATCATAAATCATTTCTGAAATGCAAAATTTGAGCTCTGTAGCTAAATAGTGCTAGCATGTATTCATCAATGAATACAAATTCCCCTCTTAACTAAAGGGTTTTTTTTTTGTTTGGTTTATTTGTTGTTACTGTTGTTTTGGGAGCATGATTGAAGTAATCCGCAGTGAAGATTAGTTTCTGAAAGGCACTTTTCAGAAGGAGAATAGTTTAAATGGGGGACAGAAAGTTGGTCATCAAATTTCCTTCACAACCTCACTCATTTCTTATTTTTTTTAGGTTTTTGCAAGGCAAATGGGGTTAAGTGGCTTGCCAAAGGCCATACAGCTAGGTAATTAGGTATCTGAGACCAGATTTGAACCCAGGTAATCCTGAGTCCAGGGCAGGTGCTTTATCCACTGAGCCACCTAGCAGCCCCCTACCTCACTCATTTCATGCCACTAGAACTCATTATTATTCAGTAGCATATAGCCTAGAGAAGCATTGACAGACAAATCCCTTCCTGAATCCTTTTCTGGGAACTGCTTTTTCTTTCCTTATTCCCAACAAAGAAGGCAGAGTTTTCCTTGTGAATTCATTGCTTTCATATTCTCCCTAGAATATCTAAAAGAGTAAAAACATTCTTCCCAAGGAAATACTGAACTATCCTTTTGTGGCAAGGAATAGAAGCAAAGCACTTTAAGATAACAATATCCAACAAATAGAAAGTGAATAAAATGCTAGAAAAATGGCCTTGATGCAATAATCGCTTTTCTCTTTTGTCCATCTTTACTGTGACTCTTTATTATTATTTATTTTGTTTTATTTAAAATTTAACAATTACAAAGTGCCTTATACTCCTTTTCTGGAATGTTACCATTCATTAACACCACCCAATATTGTACAAGATGACTAAGGCAAAGCAATTGTTAGAAGCTGAGGAAATGAATTTAGTTAATGCTTTTTTACTCAACATTTTATCTATTGTTTTGTTGTATTTTATTTTATTTTGTAATAGAAACTTGGTTAGCTGGGCATTTCATATTATCAGTCATTTCTGATACCCATGTTATTTGACAGTGAAAGTATTAAATAATATTCTTTAGGGTACACAGGTATTAGACTTCTGAAATCAAAAGCCATATAACAAGTACATTTCAATTCACATTGTACTAATGTCTGTGCTATCTACAGGCAAAAAGATTTTTCTGAAAAGGGAAAAAACACACTTTTTTATTCTTCATTGGAAAGTGTAATCGAGTCCTTTATACATCAGAGAGTGCTATTCATTCCTCCTAAGTGGGCACTAAACTGTTGCCCTGTCTATATAAAATCCACATATTCTCTGTTCCCATGCAAAATACCCACTTTTAAGGATCTGAATTGGGTTCTCCTGGAAAAAAAATCAATAGAATACATTGACACATTTCTAAATGGTTCATATTAGATGTTTCCTGTCAGAATAGACTTGACCACTTAGCACTGGATAGCCAGGATGGAATTTAACTCATAATGGTTTCTAATTGAAAAGAAGAGAGAAACTTTTAAGAAGAGACATTACATGGTTCAGAAGTAGAATGAAAGAATTAAAATGAATAAACATGTTCAAAAATGCTGTTATTATAATTGATTTTCTAAATACTGTATATATATACATATATATATACATATATATATATATATGAAAAATTAAGAGCCACAAGGACTCAATTAACTCAATGAAAGTCTAATTTATGAGGCTTGAAGTACTTGGGGAAAAATATAATCTGAAGGTATGTTTAGTAAGGTTAAATTGGTGAAATCTTAGAGTGGGGCACAGGTTGATGTTTATCTGATGATGTGGATTTCATTAAACATCATCAACTTTGAGTGGGTTAGGTGATAAGAAGGACTCATTTGAACCTGAGGATGGGTACAAGAGAAGTTGGAACGTTTTGTTCGTAATTATCACTCGAAGCTATAGCTTAGAGTTGGCAGCAGCATTATTGTTTTCTAAGACAGTTAGCACCATAGTAAACTAGAATAGAATGAGAATATTTCACCCAGAACCCTGGGAAAGTCCCTGGTGGTCTGACAGTTAAAGCAAAAGTCAGTCCATTGGCCCATTGACTCCATACTATGGGTAGCCTGCAATCCACTCCTATGTGCTGCTATTGATTTAGAGGACGCAAGCACAAAGAAATCAATATTCCCTGGCAGCTGAACTCTTCAGATATTTGCTAAAGAACTGGATAGTCATGTTTCTGCTGGTATAGATGCTGCCAGTTTGGAGACTGCTTCTCTCTGATTAAATAACATCTCATTTAGTCATTATTGATAACTGACAGGTCAGCACAGGCACCAGTGTTTACTGTGATTAATCTAAACAAGAGCAACCCATATTGACCTGTTCCTTTGGCTTCTATGTAAGTGAAGATTTGTCATTTTCTAGGTTAGAAGTATTACCTTCCATCTAATGAGCTGCAGGATCTCAATAGAATATGTGTAAGGTGTATTTGTATATAAATCTATATCTAGAGGCAAAAACCCGATCATTAGAATTAGAATTAGAAAACTGAAAATTCATTGTTTTCAGGAAACATTATCACAAAGATCTCTGTTTATTCCATATCTTACATAAGTGAATTATTTTTATATGTAAATTCTTATCACCATTCTCCCTGCAAAACACGCAAATACACACACACACACACACACACACACACAGACATGAACACACAATGCAAGTCTTCTAAGAAGAGGTGTATCAAAGCACATGCCACATTGTCAGTAGGCCAGTGTGTATGGAAGAGTATGGAATTTTGGAAATGGATTTTATTCATATTTATATAAATAGAATTATAGATGTGCATATATATATATATATATATATATATATATATATATTCATTTACAGAGGACATAATAACAACACTATATTTGGATCCTGGTTTTGCTTCTTCTTTCCTTTATAAGCTTGGGCAAGTTTACTACATCTCTTTCTCATTTCGGAATAAGGGGCTTGGACTAAATAGTTAAAAGACCATTTCCAAATCTAATGATGAAGTGTGCCTCTCTTCTTTTCAATCAGAAACCATTGTGGGTTAAATTTTATCCTGGCTACCAAATGCTAAGTGGTCAAGGCTATTCTAACAGGACACATCTAATGTGAACCATTTAGAAATGAGTCCACATATTCAACTGAAGTTTTTTCCAAAGAACACCCAATTCAGCTCCTTAAAAGTGGGTGTTCTGCAAGGGAACAGAAAATATGTGGATTTTATATAGATAGGGCCACACTTTAGTGCCCATTTAGGAGGAATGAAGAGCACTCTCTGATGTATAAAGAATTCTATTTCACTTTACAATGAATAAATTATCTCTGCTGATGATTTTAATAATAACCAACATTTATTTTAAATATTTACAAAATAGTTTCATATATTCTATCTTGTTTGAACCTCACAACTAAGTAATTATATCCATCTTACACATAAGCAAACAGGATTACTATGGTTAGAAAAAGAAAGAAGGAAGGAAGGAACGAGGGAAAGAAGGAAGGAAGGAAGGAAGGAAGGAAGGAAGGAAGGAAGGAAGGAAAGAAAGAAGAAAAAAGGAAGCAAAAAGAAAGGAAGAAACAAGGTCATTTAAACATCTTTTTAAAATTAACTAAAAGAAGGAAACCAAGAAAAAGAATAAAGACAGCTTTGAAAATTATAGGTTGAACTTATTTAAAAAAAGAAAAAAATGAGCTACACATAATTATCTATAGTTTTAAGTGCAAACTGCTTTATCAGTTATAATATATAGGAGAATTTTGGGATTATTGTTAAACCCATACTAAAAACAGTGTATTTTAAAATAAAAAAGAAAAATGAGCTATGTTATAACCTCTAGACATTAATTTCATCTAGTAAACACTAGAAAACAATGAGTAGTTAAAATATTAATTATATCCACCTTACTAATGCATTAATTCCTCAATATTTTGATAGATATGTGGCTTCAATAATATGGGTGCTCCTTTCTTCCAGTGATAGACATTGCAACCCATCTAGGCCTGAGCCTTACACATATGACCATAAACTACCAAGAGTCTGCCACAGATGGTCCATGCAAATAGACAAGAGCCTTCTTCTCTGTCTTTTGGTATATTGTGCCTATCAATGGAATATTCAAGCTGTTCATTGTTTGTGACTCACTCTTGTTATATAATTAGTCCATAATTTCTTTGTCCTTGCCAAATGAGTATCCCAAAATTTTAGTGCATTTTAAGATACAGCATTTGGAAAAAAAAATTTCTCTTATGGTCAGAATAATCACTTAGCCTTTTGAGGTTTATAAAGACTGCAAAATAAAACCAAATTTGTGGTGGGGCAGAGCCATGATGGTGGAGTACAGGCAGGGACCAAACTCTCAACCAAACCACTCCAAATACCTGTAAATAAGGAGTCAATTCTAGTGACCCAAAATGACTAAGTGAAACAATATTTCAGCCCAAGACAACTTGAAAGATCTATAAGAACGAGTTTGTTACACAAGTGTTAGAAAGGACACACAGCACAGCATAGCCCAGGCAGCACAGCCTGGACCTAGCTGGAGCAAACTGGCTCCAGTCATCCAGGAATAGACTTGGGATGCCTGGGTCCCTGAAAGCACTGGGGTCTGTGGCAATGGTGGCTCTTCTAGACCCTTCAGTCTAGGAATTGCCAAGGACAATTGGGAAGCTGAGCAAGAAAGCTCTGCTGCACCCGAATGACAGGGCAGTCCAGTGCAGAGCAGGTCTCAGCACAGACCTTGCCGCAGAAGACCAGGAACAAGCCTTGGAGTCACAAGGCAGCTGATTTCAGAGTGATCAAGTCATGGATTATGATGGGGTTGAGCAGTCTCTTTGCTATCCTTAAACAGGACTCTGTTGCTTAACCCATACTCAAATACAGGTCACAGTCTAGGGACTAGTTTCAGGAAAAGGAGCCGAACCACAACACACCTCCCTGCCTGCAACAGAACAGGGACTCTCCTTATAGTTCCAGGGCAAAGGGGAAGACTTGTGGTCATCTACAGATCACAGCACAGGCCAGGAGAGCAGTCATAGCATCTCATAAGTTCTCAGAGGAATTGAGAACTTGTAGGTACCTGGTGTGGGGGGAGTCTCTGAAAACAGGTACAAAAAGTTTCAAAAGTTTGGGACAGTGTGTAATCCAGCCTGGAATCAGAAACACACCTTAACAAAGAATTAAAATCAAGTCATAGCCTAGGGAAATGAGCAAACAGAGAAAAAAAAATAGACAGATATTTTGGTTCCATGGAGAATCAAAATACACTCAGCAGATGACAAAGTCAAAGTTCCTACATCCAAAGCCTCTAAAAATAATATGAATTGGTCTCAGGCTGTGGAAGAGCTCAAAAAATATTTTGAAAATAAGTAAAGAAGGTAGAGGAAAAATTAGGAAGAGAATAGATAGTGATGATGGAAAGTCATGAAAATCAAGTCAGTAGCTTAGTTAAAGAGATACAAGAAATACTGATGAAAATAGCACCATAAAATAACACCATAAAAACCAGGTTGGATCAATAGAAGAAGCATTACAAGAGGCCAAGGAGGAGAAGAATTCCTTAAAAAGCAGATTTGGCCTGATGGAAAGGAGATACAAAAGCTCTCTGAAGAAAATAATTCCTTAAAATGTAGAATGGAGATAAGGGAATCTTATGACTGTGTGAGAAATCAAGAAACAATGAAATAAGGGGTGGCTAGGTGGCACAGTAGATAAAGCACTGGCCCTGGAGTCAGGAGTACCTGGGTTCAAATCTGGTTGTAGACACTTAATAATTTACCTAGCTGTGTGGCCTTGGGCAAGACACTTAACCCCATTTACCTTGCAAAAATCCAAAAAAAAAATCTAAACAAAAACAATGAAACAAAACCAAAAGGATGGAAAAATAGAAGAAAATGAGAAATATCTCCATGGAGAAACAACTGATTTTGAAAACAGATCCAGAAGAGATAATTTAAAAATTATTGGGCTACCTAAAAGTCATGACCAAAAAAAGAACCTAGATATACTTCCAAGAAATTTTCCATCAAACCTGCCATGATATCTCAGAATCAGGGGGTAAAAATAGAAATTGAAAGAATCTACTGATCAGCTCCTGATAGAGATCCCAAAATGAAAACTTCAGGAATATTATTGTCAAATTTCAGAATTCCTAAGCCAAGGACAAAATGTTAAAACACCCAGAAAGAAACAATTCAAATATCATGGAGCTACAGTCAGAATAACAGAAGGTTTAGGAGCTTCCACATTAAGAGTTTGTAGGACTTGGAATATGATATTCTAGAAAGCAAAAGAACTTGGACTACAAGCAAGAATCAACTAACCAAAAAACTGTGCATATACTTTCAGGGGAAAAGATGGACATTGTTTGAAATGGGGTTTTTCAAACTTTCCTTTTGAAATAATCAGAGGTAAATCAAAAGGTTGATGTGCAAGTACAGGCCTCAGGTAAAACATAGAGGGGGTGGAAGGAAAAGGAAAATCATGAGGGACTTAATGATGTTGAACTGCATGTATTCTTATATGGGAAGATGAAACTGTTAACTCACATGAACCTTCTCATTTATTAGGGAAAAGAGAAGGAGCACATATAGACAAGGTACAGGAGGGACTTGAATTTGAAGGTATAGTATACCAAAATGTTGGAGTTAATGGGGGAAAAGAAGCAAGGGAATGAAGAGGCAGAAATTATTTCATATAAAAGAGGCAAGAAAAAGCCTTTGCAGTAGAATGTAAGAGGAGGAACATGAGAGGAAGTAAGTGAGCCTCACTTTTATGAGAAATGGCTTGGACAGTGAATAACATACACACTTAATTTGGTATAGAAATCTATCTAATCCTAGAGAAAAATATGAGAGGAAAGGGATAGAAGAAAGGGAACTGGTGAAGGGAGGGGACTATAGATAGAAGAGGCAAGATGGTGGGAGAGCATAGTCATATGCAATACACCTTTGAGAGAGAGAGTGAAAGGAGAGAGAAATAATAGAATAAATGGGGGTGAGGGAGAATCGGATGGAGGGAAAACAATTTAGCAATAGCAAATTGATCCAAATTGACCTAATTCCTCATACAAAAAATGTCAAATCTGTAAACATGTTTAACTAAAATATGTATATGCAGTGCTAACCTAACTGTTTGTCACTGAGGGGAGTTGGTTGGGAAGGGAAGGTAAAACAAATTTTGTAGCTTTAACAAATACATGTTCATATGAATGAAATTTATTTAAATAAATTTAATAAAAACATTTTAAAAACACTGGTATCATGATTTATGGATCACAGTATAATGCTGCATTATCTTAATAGGAAATGCTGCATATAGTCAGGGAAGAAACTTTTTTTTAGTTATTATCTTTGTGATCCATACATTTAAAATTATTCTAATGGATTTGTATTATTTTTTTTTGCAAGGCAGTGGGGTTAAGTGGCTTGCCCAAGGTCATGCAGTTAGGTAATTATTACATGTCTGAGGCCTGATTTTAACTCAGGTACTCCTAACTCCAGGGCCGGTGCTCTATCCACTGCACCACCTAGCTACCCATGGATTTGTAGTATTGAATCACTGTTCTCTTCTCTTTGATTAGCTAACCAATTACCAATCATTTATAAGAAACTAATTGTGAGATGCAAAGAAAATGAAAAGCACTGAGGATTAAAAAAACGAAAATACAGCAGTTCATTCCTTCAAGAATGTTATATTTTCTTGGAGAACAAGATATTCATAAATAAGAAAATATAGTATGAACTCAATATAAATGAAAAAAAATTTGGGGTGGGAAGAACTCACAACTTGAGGGAATCAAAAATGAGAACTTAATGGAGATAACACTAGAATTCTTTCATGTATGTATTTAAGGATTTCCAAGAGGTAGAAAGATGAGGAATAAAGAGTTATGGATATGGGAGTTAGCCTCTGCCAAGGAAATATAATTAGATATCAAATATCAAATGGGTTAATTTAACTAATGAATAGAGTGGAAACTAGTAGTGGTTGTAGTGAGTTATGTATAAACATACTGGAGAGATATAATGAAAACAGGGGAAAAGCATATCAAAGAATAAAGTTTGCAATATTGCTTAAATCCAGTGGAGAGCCACTAAAATTTCTTGAGCAAATGAGTGTCATGATAAAGGTAGCATCAATTTCACAGCTGTATGGTGGGAAAGAGGAGTTACTACATTCATGGAGACCAAATAAGAAATTGTTTCATTTATTCAGATGACTAATGATATTAGTCTGAATCAAGGTAGTTTGTTGGGAGAGAAAACAGTGAAAGTGTGGAAGGTATGTTGAAGAGTCAAAACTGACAAAATTTGGTAACTGAATATAGGGATTGAATGTAAAGGGATAATTGAAAGTATGACCTGGGTTCTGAACTTGGGTAATTGGAAGAGCAGTGTTACCTTTGTCACAAAGAAAGGAATCTGGAAGAAGGAAGGATTTAGGGAGATGAATGAGTTAAGTTTAAGATGATAATAAAGCATACAAATTGGGATTTCTAAGATATATTTGGAAATATAGAATTATGGTTCAGAAGAGAGAAGATTAGATGTGTAGATCTGGCAGGCATCTGCATAAATATAGTAATAAAATGCATGAAAACTGATCAAATAATTAAAAAGAATAGAAAGAAAAGAGACTTAGGACAAAGCTCTGGATTGTATTCATACATAGGAAATAAGACATGCTTGATCATAATTGTATAAATGAAACCAAGAAGATCTAAAGAGATCCAAAATAAGGTCATTACAAAAACTAGGGAGGGAAGAACATGCATGAGGTAGTTATGAGCAACAGTGTCAGAGATACCAAAAAGTATGAGGACAACACTGAATTTAGCAGCAAAGAAAACACTGGAGAAAATAGTGAGAGGCATCTCCAATAAGTGGTCAGGAAGGAAGCCAGATTTCAGGGAGGTAAATAAATAAGCTGGAAATAATAAAGCAGAAACAACCAGCATATTCACTTTTTTCTTTTAGAAATAAAAGTTTGGGCACAAAAGGGAGGAAAATATAAGGAATTTAGTCTTTGGCTTAAGACTTGATAAGACAGATTGTAAGGAAGAAATGAGGATTTTGTTTTGTTAATATGGGGAGAGCTGAATCTATTTGTGAGCACAGAAGACATTAAAAATTAGGTGGATGGAGGCATGATTGAAGGGATATCCTTCTGTAGAAAATGACAGGTTGGAATAACAGGGAAAGAAGAAGGGAGCTAACAATGGCAAGAGAAATCATCAAGTCATCTGAGTCTAGACCATACGAGTAGGTAGTAGAGTGGAAATAGAAGAGAGGGAGTGTGTTGAGGTGATTTTAAATTTGGAGATGAAACTTTTAATTAATGGAATAAATTTCTTTTTTTTTTTAGTGAAGGATGAGATGGAAATTCTCTAGTAATGGGTAGAGGAGTAGGGTCCTTGTAAAGAGAAGTAAAGTTTAGCAATAGCTGAGAATCAGAGAAGAGTTTTTTAAAAAGTACTTGAGAGAATAGATAAATCTTTTGAATATTTAGAACACTTCTGGATATAATGCTACTTTAACTTGGTCAGAGAAAAATTTGAATATCCAGAAAAGAAACAGATTCCTGGGCAGGTTTATGGTATGATATCACATTTAATCATTTAGTTTCTATGTATCAATGGCAAAGGATAAACAGTCAACATTTAGAAAGCCAAACTTTATTTTTCATGTAAAGATTTTAATATATCACTTTTTCCAAAGGTCAACATGTCATTTAGTTCAAATCTGAATATCATGTTAACACAGTACCATTGGTTTTATCTATGGTACTCTATGTTAGTAAAATGAAAGGAAAGGGAAAATTAAGAGATGCAGAATGGGAGATGAAGAGTTGATTTTAGAATAATGCTGTTCAAGATATACTTATTGTTTTAACCTGGAAGAGGGATTCCCTAAGAGCGCCTAAGTTCATATGAATGAAGATATGCAGTTCATTAGAAGAACAAAGAGAAGGAGATGAGGAAGAGGAAGAAGAAGTGAAGAGGTAGGGGAAGGAGAAGAAGAAAGGAAGACTAGAAGGAAGAAGTTGGAGATTCCTTCAATATAAGTACTCCTTTCACTGGTGTTTAAACACAATTCTTGTATGACTTGGATCATTGTTTGCTGCGAATAGCCAAGTTATTCACAGTAGATCATGTTACAATATTGCTGCTACTATGTACAATGTTCTCCTGGTTCTGTTAATTTCACTTTGCAACAGTTCATGTTAAAACTTACTACATTTTTTTCCAATTACATGCAAAGATAGTTTTCAACATCCATCTTTTTGCAACCTTTTGAGTTTTTCTACCACCCACCCTTAGCTCTCCCTTTGGATATGTACAGATATGTGTTCAATGTATTTCCACATTAGGCATATTATGAAAAACGAATTAGAACTAAAGAGGAAAAGTTCAAGAGAGAAAAAAAAACATCAAAACCTTTTTATTTCCCTCCATCCCATCTTCCCCATTTGTAATTTTATTTATCTTTTCCCTTTATCCCTCCCTATCATCATTCATCATTTTGCCTCTAATTATTGCCTGACTCATACTATCCTTTCCTTTTTTTTTTCCTATTTCCCTAAAGGGCCAGATCAATTTCTAAACCCAATTGAGAATGGATATCATTCCTTCTTTAAGCTTAATCTGCTGAGAATAAGATTTACTCAGTGTTTACACTCCTTTCTTTCTCTCTGCTACATTAGGTCCTTTGAACCTCTTCATGTGGGGTTAAACATCCTCTCATGCTTCCAACTTCTTCTCCCAATATAATCCTTTTTAGAAGTCTTAATTAATTCATATCTGTCTTGTATCCCCACCCTCTATCAAAGTATATATCTTTCAACTATTCTGATTGAAGAACTACTTTCAAAAATCATAAGCTTTATCACCATTGGGATCAATTTGCACCTACACCCTCTGTTCAAGTACACTCCTTTCAACTTTACTATAAAAATGCATCCCTCATGAGTTAAAGAATATCATCAAATCATGAGAAATTTTTACTTGCATCTTCTGTATAATTATGTTGCTTTTTAAAATAATAATTTATTTAAAGAAATGGGATGAAGCTCCTTACCCAAGGTCACAGAGCTAGGCAGTTATTAAGTGACTCAGGACAGATTTGAACTCAGGTCCTCCTGACTCTAGGGCCAGTACTCTATCCACTGTGCCATCTAGCTGCCAAATTACATTCATTTCAATTGGCCTAAGAGAATTACAATTCTCAAAACTATTAAGTATTGTCATCCTGTCAAGTCTTATTAACTAATTTTTTTTGTTCCATTTACTATTTTACATATCTCTTGACATTTGTATTTGAAGAAAAAAATTCATGTTCAGTCTGGCACTTTTATTAAATAAGTTTTACTGTACCCCAAAAAGCAATACAAAGACAAAGCTATGAAATTTTTATAACCAATTGCTATGTGGGGTTACATTTCCTCAAAGCTCATAGCACTGAGTGTCCAGAGAACAATGTTTATATAGTATTTTGAGAGGTGAGGCAGGTATGGTGACTAAGCAGGATACAGAATCAGAGACAGCAGTTAAATATATTTCCTTGTAACATGTTTCCTGTGAGATAGGGAGTCAAGTGAAGTTTACTATCTCACTGTTCCAGCTATATCTGGGGAAGGGGGAAGGCAGTTTGGGAAGGAATCAGGAATTTTGCACATACAGGAAAAATATTAGGTTAACAAAAACATTTTGCAAGTCTCAGATAAATTTATGGTGTATCTCATGATCCCCAGGTTCAACTCTTTGAGTCCTGTTAGGATGTTCCCAGACACAAAGGTGCTAGCCAAATTTGTATTACTGTGGAGTTTCTCAGGGCCCAAAAAACTGTCAAGGACTCCCTTCACATAGGGGCTACACAAATATCAGTATGGTACTTCAGTTTAAGTGTCCTTTAGTTTGTAGAAAATCCATCTTTTATTCTGAAAGAATATGTAAATTTTTCAGAGTAATTTATTCTAGTTCATAATCTAAGCTCCTTTGCCCTTTAGAGAACTATTTCAAGCTCTCTGATCCTTTAATGCTAAAGGTGATAAGTCTTGTGCAATCCTGACTATGACTTTCTAGTACTTCTAATTTATCATTTAGCTGAGAATTCTGAATGTTGGCTATAATATTCCTTGGAGTTTTTCTTTTGAGATCTTTTTCTGAGGATGATCGATAGACTCTTTCAAAAACTATCTTATTGGGCAGCTAGGTAGCATAGTGGATAAAGCACTGGCCCTGGAGTCAGGATTACCTGGGTTCAAATCCGGTCTCAGACATTTAATAATTACCTAGCTGTGTGGCCTTGGGCAGGCCACTTAACCCCATTTGCCTTGCAAAAACCTAAAAAAAAAACCTATCTTATCTTCTTGTTCTAGGATATTAGGTCAGCTTTCCCTGAAAATTTCCTGCATGATATTGTCCAGATTCTTTTTCCATCATGGTTTTCAGATTCATCAAAAATTCATAAATTGTCTCTAAGAATTCTATTTTCCTGGTTGATTGTTTTTCCTAACAGGTACTTAAAATTTTTTATTTTTCAGTCTGCGGTCTTGGTTTGATGGAATATTGGAGTCTCAAAGAGTCATTAGTTTCAATTTGCCCAATTCTACCTCAGGGGTTTTGCTTTCTTAAGATAGTTTTTTTGTTTCCTTTTCTAATTGACTGATATTACATTTATGAAAGTTGATTTATTTTCCCATTTAGTCAATTTTATTTTCAGTGAAATAATATTCATCTATTAATTTTCTTGTAATTCTCCTATATGATTCTCATTTCTTTTTCTCCATTTTCCTTCTTCCTCGCTTCTTTGGTAGGTAAAATCCTTTCTGAGTTCTTCCAGGGGTCTCTTTTTTGTAATTGAAACCAGTTCATCAGCCCCTTAGAGGCTTTACGTGGAGTCATTTTGTCACTGCTTTCCTGTTCTGAGAGGAATACTATCAGAATAGTACCTTTTTATGGTTAGTGCTTTGCTTTGATTGTTGAGTTCTTCTTCTAGGATATGGGGATACAATCCTAAGTTTTTTGTGCTGGGGCTGGGGGTCTGGTTCCTGACTTCCTGCTTGTCTATGCCATTTCAAGTACTCACGGTTTGTTCCCTTCATTATTATATTCCAACCCTACCTGTTAAACCAACACTTCTGGAGCTTGAACTTTGTCCTGAGTTGGGACTGGGATACACTACTGGCTTACTAACCCTCAACCTGAGCTGCACTGTGACTAATAGACTCCAGCTGACTTTCTAGCTCACCTATCTATGCTGGGTTATATACCTCTTTAACCCATGTAAGACAAAGCTATACTGAAGTTCCTCCATGATATCTTGAGGTGAGAACTTCATTTAAAGGCTTCATTGAAAACTGCTTGAAGAAAAACTCCAGGAGCTTCCTACCTTTGTACTGCCATCTTGACTCCACCAGCTTTCTAATTGGTCTCTCTGTTTTGAACCAATTCCATTCCAATCCATTCTCCATAATAGTGCTAAACTGATTTTTCCAAAGTTGATGCACACACACACACACACACACACACACACACACACACACACACACACACACACACAGCCTACATAATCAATAAACTCTAATGGTTCTCTACTACACTATGAATAAAATTTAAATTTATCTATTTGCCATTCAAAATTTTTCACTACCTAGAACCCAATTAGCTTTACCATCTTTTACCATAAAACTTATTTCTACACATTCTATTTTAGTCATAGTGATCTACAGTTATCCCTTTCCCATCTTAGAGGTAAAAGGTAGTTTCCCTGAGATTTGGAAAAATTGCATAAAATTTTTTGATCCTCCATTCAAACTAGAAAAGAAGTCTGATATTTTTCTTTTTCTTTTATGAGTTATTTTTGTCATAGGTCTGTCCTTTGTATGTTGGCTGCAGCTTCCACAAAACTCGATGCCAACTCACAATCAATCAAAAGTGCAATGGGGAAACTCAAGATAAGGGAAAACATTACTGTCTTTACTTCCCTTAACACAATATTCTATGCCTTTTCATGAGCTGTCCCCTATGCCAAAAATATTCTCCCTTGCAATTTGACTCTCAGTTTCCCTAACTTCTTTTATGATGATTCAAATGCCATTTTAATCAGAGAACCTTTCCCAGTGTTCCCAGCTTCTAGTACCTTCCTTTCTGAGGTCTACTTTCATTTAATCTTTATTTCTTTTGTATATATGAATTTTATATAGTGTCTCTCTTAATAGAATGTAAACTCTGGTCAGGAAACTTTTTTCCCATTTTCTTTCTAATCTCTGATCTTAACCCAATTCCTGTCATATGATAATTACTAGAACAAGGCTTGCTGAATGTGACTGTTGTATGTATGTATGTATGTATGTATGTATGTATATATATATATGTATATATATGTTTGCATGCATGTTTATGTTTGTGTGTGCATGTGTGGGTAAACCAGATATATACTAAATAAATGTAAGTTAATTTTGACTAGAATTACAGTAGGTAGCATCAACAATTGGGTGGACCAAGAAAGTCTTTTACAAGATTTTGTAGGGGAAAAGGATGAGATATTACACATTTTAAAATAAGCATAGGATAAGAGTTTCAAATTAGTCATGAAACTATGATACTCTATTTTAGTTCTCCACAGAGTCCTCATTCCTCAGTAAGACAAAAAAGGAAGTCTTAGGGTCAAGCAAGCTTACATTATCTATAAGAATTATCTACATTATCCAACTTCAGCCTACACTAATGCAATAAAACTCCAGTGAAACAAAGTCATCTCTCCCACTGATAGCACAAGACCTTCAATGGATAGCTATCCCATCCTTCATTCCTATCTAAGATGAACTCCTAACCCTGGACTTGTTCTATTTTTCCACAGAAGCCACTTCACCCTGGATAGTTACTCCACCCCTAGACTTTTCACACAGGAAGTACCCTTTACTTTATGATCTCATTATCTTATTAGCTGTTCCACCCACAACCTCCATTTTAAGAAAATACTGTAGTTAGTCATATCTTTATTCTTTTCCAGAGTAAACACTTGCCTCACTCTATTGTCTCTATTTTGCACCCCCCACAGATACTTCCGATATATAATTTCTAGTTGCCTTTATCATGTCTTCCTCAGTCCAAAAATAAATTCCTTGAGAAGAGTTAATGCCTTCATTTCTGTTTTTCTTGGTACTATGAATACCTATAGATATAGATAGATAGATGGATAGATAATAGATAAACATTAATATTTAATATCTATATCTATATCTATATCTATATCTATATCTATATAATGCCAATATAAACAGAAATAAAGGCATTGTCTCCTACCACATAGTGGCTGGAATATTTATTGTTAAGTCATTCAGTCATGTGACTGTGAACCCATGATTTTCTTAAAAATAAAGATAATGGAAAGGTTGCCATTTCCTTCTCCATTAGATTAACGAAAACAGAGATTAAATGACTTGCCCAAGGTCACATATCTAGTTAAGTATCAGAGGGTAGATTTGAACTCAGGTCTTCTTGCCAGAGGTCCATGTTCTATCCACAGAGCCACCTCTTTATCTCTGTCTGTCATGTAATAATCACTTAAACTAGTGTTTATCTACTTGACTGTCTACTATACACAATCTTTTTTGGGTTTTTTGTTTTGTTTTTTAGGTTTTTTGCAAGGCAAATGGGGTTAAGTGGCTTGCCTAAGGCCACACAGCTAGGTAATTATTAAGTGTCTGAGACCAGATTTGAACCCAGGTACTGCTGACTCCAAGGCCGGTGCTTTATCACTATGCCACCTACTATAAACAATCTTAGCAAAATTAAGTCCAATAAGGGTATTTATATGTATCTTTCTTTATGTCTAAGAAAGGTATTATTTTTTGACAAGCACACAAGATGATAAGAAAGAACTGGGATATACAGGGTAGAACCAAGATGACAGCATGAGGCTAGCATGCTCCTGGAACTTTTCCTGACAAAACTAAATGAAACTTCTACACAGACCTTAAAGATACAGATTCCAACAAGAAAAAGATAGGGGAAAGGTCTCAACTCAAGATATTGTGGAGGATTTTCAGCAAAGTCCTGTCTCTTCAGGGATAAAGAAGATGTATGGCTCAGTGAAAGTAGGAGAGAGGGGAAAGCCAGCAGGAGATTCTTTGCCACAGTGCAGCTCAGGTCTGGGCTCAGAAAACCTGAGAGATAGCAGGCCAGCTGAGAGGATCTCAATTGGGAAAGGCTTGGAATAGGCAAACATAGACAAAGTCTTGGAATCAAGGAGAAAAGAAACCTCGGTATAGACAATGCCTGGACTGCATAGTCAACACTGCGGCAAACGATTAACCAGGGAACAGTTCACAATCAGAACACAAAAAGTTTGGGACTATACCACTTGTACTCCCAGGAGTGGAACTTGAATATCAAAATGACTAAAAACACAAAAAGAGCACTATCCAAGGGAAGCTACTCTTCAGATAGAAGAAATAAAAATTCCATCTCAGAAGAAGAAAACAGTGCTAAATTGCCTACTCAAAGGAGTTTGTAAATGGACCTCAAATACATAACCTCATAAAAGAGTTCAAAAATTGTTTTAAGAACCAAAGAAGAGAGAAAGAAGAAAAATGGGAGATAAAGAAATGAGAACCATGCAAGACAAGAGAAGCAAGAAAAATTGACCGAAGAAATCAACTCCTTTAAAAGAAAAACAAAAATTATCAACTAGAAAAATAATATAATAAATCAAAAAGTAACGAAATGGAAAAAGAAACAAAAACTATTTATAAAACCCTAAAACTTAGAATTGTACCAATGGAAACTAATAACTATGAGACATCAAGATTTCATCAAACAAAATCAAAATGCTGAAAAAAAACAGAAGAAAAACGCAAAGTACTTTTTAGGAAAAAATGAATTACATGGAAAATAAATCCATGGGAGATTATTTATGAATTATGGATGTATCTGAAAACATTAAACAATAAAAGAGCCCAGAAATATTATTCAGGAAATTACCATGGAAAACTTCCCTAATATCTTTTTTAATTCTTATATTTGTACAAATGATGTTTTTTAATAAATAACTGAAATATTCTTGTTTAAGAGAAAGACATAATCCCCCTCCCCCCAAAAAATATAGACTCACATGAGCTCTAAAGGAAAGAAAAAAATTAAAATGGAAAGTAATAATAATAATAATAATAATAATAATAATAATAATAATAATAATAGGTGCAGCCAGGTGGTGCAGTAGACAGAGCACTAGCCCTGGAGCCAGGAGAACCTGAGCCCAAATTTGACTCCAGACACCCAGCAATCATCCAGCTGTGTAACCCTGGGCAAGCCACCCCAACCCCATTGCCCTGCAAAAACCAAAAAAAAGACCCAAAATTAAATAAAATTAAATTGAATTAAATTAAATAATGATGATGATTATAATATTAATAATAACAACAACAACAACAACAACAATAATAATAATAGCAGGGGTGGCCATGTGGCACAGCGGACAGAACACCCACACTGGAGCCAAGGGCATCCGGGTCCAAATCTGACCTCAGACATCCAACAATCACCCAGCTGTGTGGCCCCAGGCAAGGCACCCAGCCCCATTTGCCCTGCAAACTGCCACAAATAACAACAACAACAACAACAAAAGCAATAATAATAACAACAACAACAACAACAACAATAATAATAATAATAATAATAAATGTGCTTTAGTCTGTGTTTCAACACCTCCCACTCTGTAGTGGGTGGATCACGTTCTTTATGCTAAGTCCATCACAAAAGCCACTTCCATATTTTTCCACCTTTGTTGTTGCTGATTGCAACTCCCTCCATTTGTACTTCCCCACTACCATATACTATATTTTCTCTCTCCTTTAACTCTGTCCCTCTTCTTAAATGTGCTGTAGGGTAGCTAAGTGGTGCAGTAGACAGATCTCTGGCCCGGGGGCCAAAAGGTCCAGAGCCAACATACCACCCCTTATCAAACTGGCCCTATGTTCCTGGACAGGCCATCCAATCCCAGCTTCTTGCAAGAAGTAAAAAAGAAAACGTGCTATATCTGACTACTCTCCCACCACGGTCCATCCTCTCCTCCATCACTCACATTCCCCCCTTACCCCTGCCCCCTTCTCTCCTTTCTACTCTACATGTCTATACCCCATTGAATATATATGCTGTTTCCTCTCCTAGCCACCTCTGAAGAGAGTGAAGGTTCTCTCATTCCCCCTTGCCTTACCCCCTTCCATATCATTGCAATAGTTCAATGTAATAAAAAAAATATTATTATATGAAATATCTTAGCCTATTCCACCTCTCCTTTTCTTTTATCCCATTACATTTCTCTTTTAACCATCGACTTCATTTTTACACTATATTATATCTTCAAATTCAGCTCTCTTCTGTGCTTCATCTATACAAGTTTGTTCTACCTGCTCTATTAAATGTGAAGGCTCATATGAGTATTATCAGTTTCATTTTTCTATGCAGGAATACATGTAGTTCATCATCATTAAGTCCCTCATGTTTTCCCTTCTCCTTCACTCTCTATGCATCACCTGATTCCTCTACTTGAAGATAAAACTTTCTGTTCAGCTCTGGCCATTCCAAAAGGAACATTTGAAATTCCCCTGATTCATTTAAAGTCCATATTTCTCACTGGAATAGGACATTCAGTTTTGCTGGGTAGTTGATTCTCGGTTGCATGCCAAGGTCTTTTGCATTCCAGAAAATTATCTTTCAAGCCCTATGAGCTTTTAATGTAGTTGCTGATAAGTCCTATGTGATCCTGACTGCATTTCCGTGATATTTGAGTCATATCCTTCTGGCTGCTTATAATATTTTCTCTTTGGCTTGGGAGTTCTGGAACTTGGCTATAATATTCCTGGGGGTTGTTTTTTCGGATCTCTTTCTTGGGGAGATTGGTGAATTTTCTCAATTTCCCTTTTACCCTCTGCTTCTAGGATATCAGGGCAATTTTCTTGTTGTAATTCTTTGAAAATGATGTCAAGACTCTTTTCTTGATCATGACTTTCAGGTATTCCAATAATTTTTAAATTATTTTTCCTGTATCTGTTTTCCATATCAGTTGTTTTTTCAGTGAGATGTTTCATATTTTCTTTAAATTTTTCATTCTTTTGGTTTTGAAGTATTGTGTCTTGATTTCTTGTAGCTTCCCTCAGTTGCATTTTACATCTGAATGATTTGTTTTCCTCAGAGAGCTTTCTTATCTCTTTTTCCATCTGGCCAGTTCTGCTTTTTAAAGCATTCTTCTCTTTAATAACTTTTTGAACTGTTTTATCCATTTGTCCTATGCTGGTTTTTAACATGTTATTTTCTTCAGTAATTTTTGGTTCTCCATGACTAAGCTGCTGTCTTTTTCATGCTTTTCCTGCATCTCCCTCATTTCTTTTCCCAATTTTTCTTTTACCTCCCTCACTTGATTTTCAAAGTCTTTTTTGAGCTCTGTCATAGCCTGACTCCAATTTCTGTTCTTCTTGTAGTCTTTAGATGCAGGAGCTTGTACTTCCTCAACTTCAGACTGAGTATTTTGATCCTTCTTGGGATCATAGACAAAGTATTTCTCAGTGGTGTTCCTCTTTTTTCTGTGTTTACTCGTTTCTCCAACCTGTGGCTGGTTTGGGGGTGCTTCCTGAGCTTTTGAGTATTATTGGGTCACCCCCCCACAAGGATCTCCATGTGTGAGGCTCTGTTTTCCCTCCAGGTCTGTGAATGACCACTAGTGCACCCCTCTGTCACAGGGCTGAGACGGGGGGGGGGGGGGGCTGCTATTCTATGGGCATCCTAGACTGTGATCAGAATCTAAATGTGGTCAGAGCCCCAGAGTCCTGTTCCAGGGAGAGAGGACAGGCCTCGGCAGTCTTTCTCCACTCCCCTACCTAGGTTCAGCACTCTCACCTGGGGCCACCTGCTACTGGTTCATGGATCTGGGCTGCTGGGGCAACACAGTTCACTGAGTACCCTGAGGACTGGGCTTCATGTGCTCACTCTTGCAGAGGTCTCCCGCTGATCTTCCGAGTTGTGCCCACTGGTGCCCAGGGTGTGGGTCAGGAAACTTTTCCCCCACTGCCATGAGCCACAGCTCCCAGCATCCGGGAGGCTGAAGTTCCTTCACTCTGGCAGCTGTCCCTCTAAACCTGTGGAGTAGAGCCTTTCCATTCTTTTCCAGGTTATCTTGGGCTGGAGAATTGCCTCACTGGATCGCTCTGTGGATACTGTCTCTTGAAAATTCAGTTAGAGTCCTTAATTTATAAGTTTGGAAATATCAGAGAGAGAGCTCACCTAAGAGAGGATCCTCTCCTGTCGTCATCTTGGCTCTGCCCCCCCCCCCCCCCGCCAAATCTTACAACAAGTGAACAAAATAGTCTTTGAAAGAATTCACACATCCCCCTGGAAAGAGAATTCACAGTAAAAGTTCCAAGGAATATTATAGCCAACTTCCAGAATTCTCAGTTAAAGGAAGTAATACTGCTAGTAGTCAAAAAAAAAAAAGATGCAATTCAAATACAAGGAAGCCAATTCAAAAATTCACAGGTCTTATCAGGTTCAATATTAAAGGTTTGCAGGGAATGTAAATGATATTCGAGAGGGAAAAACCTTGGATTATAACCTAAAATTATCTAGTCTGCAAAATTCAGCATATTCTTTTGGATTTTCAAAGCAACAGAAGACTTTCAAAATTTTCTGATAAAAATAACAAAAGTGAAAAGAAATTTTGATCTTCAAATCCAAGTTTCAAAAGATGCCTAAAAAGATAAATGGTAAGGGAAAAATGCTAGTCAAGATTAATAAACTTTATACATTCCTACAAAGGAAGATAATAATTGAGACTCTGGAGAATTGTATTTCTCTTGGAATAATTGAAAGAAACAAACAGAGAAAGGGTATGGACAGAGGATGACTACAAAAGTGTTGAACCCTTAGTCAATATCTTAGCTATTAAAGATTGAATAAATTTGGAATGATTGTACTTAGAAATTATCAGTATAAATAAGTCATGAAACAATATTGATTGCTAGGGTAGTATTTCCATAGAAATAGAGAGATGGAGAGTCTTCAGAGTATCTGTACATAAATAAATCATGAGGTGATCTTACTTTATTTGATACTCTAAATAACAACAGTTGTATTAAAATAAGGACAGAGAGTGTGTGTGTATTTAAAAGGGCAGAATACATATAAATCATGAAGTGATTTTTGCCTTATTCCATACTTTAATTAAGAAGGATTGTTGAGTTATGGTTGTAGTTCTATAGAGACAGAGGGAAAGAGTGTACTTAGAGGAATTGAACATGAATAGATCATAAAGCTATTAAGTTTTACATGATAATTTAGCTACAATTAGAGAAATTGTTCTGAGAGTTGGAAGCTATAGTTCAGGAAATGATTTTGCTTTACATTATAATTTAGCTCATGAGGAATTAATGTTCATAGAGGGTACTTGAAAACAGGATATGGAATAAATTGATCATAATTTGATGTTATTTATGACTCTTGATGTGCGCATTTCTAATAGCACAGAAGGGAGGGGTATACATAGATAGTAACTATGAGACAATGTTGCTGATCAATCAATCAATCATTCAATCAACCTTTGAGAAAGGTACTTCTATCAGATCAGGAAAAAGGACTATATTTTGACAGAGGTTGTAGGTTCAAGACAGGATTAAAACAATACAGATATGAAAAGCAGGATTCAACTAGGAGAAGGATAGGCATTAAAAGATAAATAATATCACAGGAAGAGACACAAAGACCTATTGTAGTAGATAAAAAAGGGAGAGTGTTAGCAATGAGTAAATCCTACTCTCAACAGAATTAGCCCAAAGAGGGAAGAGCATACATTTCCAATTTGGTTTAAAGATCTCTCTGACTGAAGGAAGTAGTAAGGAAATATGAAAGAAAGATGAAGTCATACTAAAAAGGGGAATAGTAAGTAAAAGTAAAATTTAAATTTAAAAGAAATTTTGAAAGGGAAAGGAGCAAGACATTGGTGAGGAAGGGGAAAGGAAAAAAAATAAAAGTATAAATGGGGAAAGAGAGCTTGACAGAAAACAGAGTTAGCAATCTTAACTATAAATGTGAATGGGATGAACTCTCCCATAAAATAGAAGTAGAGAGCAGAATGGATTAAAACCCAGAATCCTACAATATGTTGTTTACAAGAAATGCATTTGAAGCAGATAGATATACAATGTAAGGATGAAAAGCTGGAGCAAAATATTTTATGCTTCAGCAGTACCAAAAAAAAAAATCAGGGATAGAAAAACTGATCTCAGCCAAAACAAAAACAAAAATGAATCATATTAAGAGGGATTAAAAAGGAAACTTCATCTTCCTAAATGAAACCATAGGCACTGAAATTATAACATTATTAAACATATATGTGTCAAGTAATATAACATCCAAATTCTAAGAGAAGCTAAATGAATTACACAAATCTAACTGCAAAATTAACAAGAAAGAAGATAACAAATTGAAGAGAATTTTAGAAAACAAGTATGATATCTCTCCAGAGAAAATTGAATCTGATAGAAAGTAATAAACCTTTTTCTCTGTAGTTCATGGAGCGTACATCAAAATTGTCCATGTACTAGTACATAAAAACCTTATAATCAAATGCAGAATGACTGAAGCATGAAATGCACTCTTTTCAGATCATCAAGTAATAAAAATTTTATGTAATGAAGGGACATCGAAAGATAAACCATAAATTAATGGAAATCTAAATAACCTAATTTTAAAGAATGAGTGACTGAAACAACAAATCATAGAAATAATAAACATTTTGATCCAAGACAACAAAAAAGCATACCAAAATTTAAAAGATACAATCAAAGCCATTTTAGAGGAAATTTTAAATGTTTATATTAAATGTTTAAATTATATTTAAATGTTTATATTAAAAAAGGAGAGGAAAAGGAGATAAATGAATTGGGCAGGCAACAAAAAAAAAATTGAAAAAACAACTTTAAAATCCCAAATTAGGGGCAGCTAGGTGGCATAGTGGATAGAATACCAGCCCTGGAATCAGGGTTATCTGAGTTCAAATCAGGTCTCAGATATTTAATAATTACCTAGCTGTGTGGCCTTGAGCAAGTCACTTAACCCCATTGCCCGGCAAAAAAAAAAATAAAAAAACAAAATCTCAAATTAAATACCAAATGAGAAATTCAGAAAATCAAAGGCAAAAATAACAAAATTGAAAGAAAACTATTGAACTAATAAATAGAACTAAGAACTGATTTTACGTAAAAATCAATAAAATAGATAAACCTTTAGTTAATCTGATTTGAAAAAAAGAAAGGAAAAAATCAAATTAACAGTATAAAAAAATGAAAAGGGCAAACTCACTACCAATAAGGAGGAAATTAAAGTGACATTTGAGAGAGATTTTGCCCAACTGTATATACTAATAAAGTTGGTATTCTAAGCAAAATGGATGAATATTTATAAAATAGTAAGCTACTCTGATTAATAGAAGAGAAAATAAAATACTTCAATAACTCCATTTCAGAAAAAGAAAATGATCAAACTATCAATTAAGTCTCTAATAAAAATTCCCCAGGTCAACATCGATTTACAAGTGAATTCTTGTGAATATTTAAGGAAGAATTAGTTCCAATTCTATATGAAGTATTTGAGAAAAATAGAAGTATTTCTGCCACATTCCTTTTATGATATCAATATGGTGCTGATACCTAAACCAGCAAGAGCCAAAACAGCCAAAGAAAGTAATGGACCAATCTCCCTAATGAACATTGATGCAAAAGTTTTGATAAAATTTTGGCAAAGATATTACAAGTTATTACAAGACTAATACTCCCATGATCAAGTAGGATTGGTATCAGGTTGGCAGGGATGGTTCAATAATAGAAAAATTTAGCATTATAGACTACTTTAATAACAAAACTAATAGAAGTCATACAATATTTTTTAATTGTTGCTATAAAAGCCTTTGATAAAATACAACTATTGCTATTAGAAACACTAGAGAATGTGTGCATAAATGAAGTTTCCTTAAAATAATAAGTGGTATCTACCTAAATCCATCAATAAGCATTATATGTAATGGGGATAAACTAGAAGTATTTCTATTAAGATTAGGGATGAAACAAGGATACCCATTATCACCACTACTTTTTAATACAGTATAAGAAATTTTAGTTTTAGCAATAAGAAAAGAAAAAGAAATTGGAGGAACTGGAATTGGCAAGAAGGAAGCAAAATTTTCACTCCCTGCAGAAAACATGATGGTATACTTGCAGAACCCTAGAAAATCATCTAACTTGAAACAAGTAAGAACTTCAACAAAATTGCAGGATATAAAATAAACCCACATAAATCATTAGCATTTCTATATATGGACACAAAACTCAAGGGCAAGAGATAGAAAAGGAAATTCCATTTAACATAACTATAGACAACATCCAAGTCTTGGGAATCTACCTTTCAAAGAAATGCAGACACTAGATGAACACAACTAAAGTCAGATCTAAACGATCATAAAAATGCCAATTGTTCATGCTTAGACCTAAATAATGTAGTAATAATGACAATTTTACTCATAATAAACTACTTATTTAGTGTCACACCAATCAAACTCCCAAAAAACTATTGTTCAAAGTCAGAAAAAATAGTAACAAAATTCATCTGGAGCAGCAAAAGTTCAATAATATCAAGAGAATTGTTGAGGGAAAAATGCAAAGGAAGGTGGCCTAGCTGTATAAAATGAGTCAACAAAATTGCTTGGAAATAGCATTATAGACCAATGAAATAGAGTAGTTATGGAAGAACAGTACAAATGACTATAGTGATCTATTGTTTGACAAATCCTAATATATTAACTTCTGGGATAAGAATTCACTATTCAACAAAAATTGCTGGGAAAAAAACTGGA
This sequence comes from Macrotis lagotis, assembly GCF_037893015.1. Classification (NCBI taxonomy): domain Eukaryota; kingdom Metazoa; phylum Chordata; class Mammalia; order Peramelemorphia; family Peramelidae; genus Macrotis; species Macrotis lagotis. The sequence continues at coordinate 266,809,970 of NC_133658.1, read as the reverse complement.
AAATACTATGGCAAAAACTAGACACAGCCCCATATTTCACACTCTGTACCAAAAAAGAGTCAAAAAGGATACAGGATTTAGACATAAAAGGTGATACAATAAACCAATTAAGAGAATAAGAAATAACTTTCTGTAGGATCTATGGAAAGGAAGAAATTTATGACCAAATAAGAAATAGAGAACATTACAAACTGCACAATGGATGATTTTTACTATAATAATATTAAAATGTTTTGCACTAATAAAATCAGTCCAACCAGTATTAGAAGGAAAACAGAATGTTCGGAAGCAATTTTCTTCACTAGAATTTATGATAAAGGGAAGCTTTTCTAAAATATATAGAGAACTGAATTAAATTTTTAAGATTACAAGTCATTCCCCAATTGATAAATGGTTAAAGGTTAGGAACAGGCAGCTATAAGATGAAGAATTTAATCCATGTATAGTCCTGGGAAAAAAAGCTCCAAATCACTATTGATTAGAGGAGTGCAAATTAAAACAACTATGAGGTATCACCTCAGACCTCTCTGATAATCTAAGAAGACAAAAAAGGAAGAGAGTAAGTGGAAAAAATTGGGACATTAATGCATTGTTGGTGGAGTTGTGAACTGATGCAATAATTCTGGAGAACAAATAATTTGAACTATGGCCAAAGAGCAATAAAACTTATCATACTTTTTGATCCAGTAATACTAATACTAGGTCTAAATCAAAAAGAAATCATAACAGCAAAAGTCTCAAATTTTCAAATATTTTTATAGCAATGCATATTATAGTAGATATTTTTGTAAAGCAATTGTAGCACAATTTTGTTATTGTAAAAATTGAAGGATGCTCATCAATTGGGTAATGACTGTATCAGTAATAGTATATAAATATTATGGGGTACTATTGTTCTTTAAGAAATCATGAGTGGGACTTCCGGCCAAGATGGCGGAGAAGACACAAGCATAGTTCTAAAGTCTCCTGATTTTTCCACAACTATGATATGAAACAAATTTCTTAACAGAATCTGACCTACAAAACACAGGAAGAAAAGCCAAGACAAAGAACATCTACCTCAGGATTTGTCTCCAGCAGGAGCCTTGGGCAGGTGAGTCTGGGTGCAGAGGGCAGATCAGTCCCAGATCAGCCAGATTAGTGGCTGAATTGAAACCAGGGAGTCTGAGGGCCCGAAAGATGGACCTACTGGATCAGCAGTGGAGCTAGACTGTGGGGGCTTGAGTCAACTAGGGAACAGAAGCACACTGACCCTGTGGAGCATGCAGACAGGGCTGCGGGGAGAGTTCCAGTGCAGGAGAGCTGAGGACACCATCAATGGCTTCCTCTGGTCTGAGGAACTCTGAGTCCATGCCTCCATTGCAACTGAGGCCTCTTCCCAGGACAAACAATTACAGACTACTTCTGCTATAGAAACAGATGTGCGAACAGAAGAAACAGCTCAGCTGACAATAGGAAGAGGGATGACCTCAACCCAGGGTAAAACCCATCATTGATTGAAGGCAAAATGACCCAATTTCTTCAACCACTCCCTTCAAGCTAAGGGAGAAGGCCTCAGTCAAGGTCACAGACATTCCAGAAAAAGCAACCAGCACCTCCTACTGGCCAGAAACATAAGCAAATAGCAGAGTGAATTAAAAACCAGAATGCTACAATATGCTGTTTACAAGAAACTCATTTGAAGCAGAGAGATACATGTAGAGTATGTAGGTTGGGTCAAAAATAATTTTTGTATCAGCAGAAATGAAAAGAACAGGGGGTAGAAATCCTCATCCAAGACAAAGCAGCTGCAAAAATAGATGGCATTAAAAGAGATAAGGAAGGAAACTTTATCCTCCTAAAAGGTACCATAGACAATAAAGTAATTTTAATATTGAATATATATGCACCCAATGGGATAGCATCCACATTCTTAGAGGAGAAGCTGAAAGAACTACAGGAAGAAATAGACAGCAAAACTCTACTAGTAGGAGACCTCAACCTCCCACTCTCAGACCTAGATAAATAAAATCATAAAATAAACAAGAAAGTATTTAAGGAGGTAAATAAATTGGGAGAAAAACTAGACATGATAGACTTATGGAGGAAATTGAATGGGGATAGAAAGGAATATATCTTTTCCTCTACAGTACATGGAATTTATACAAAATTGACCATGTAATAGGACATAAAATCCTAATGATCAACTACAGAAAACAGATCACAATGCAATAAAAGTCATATGGTATATTGGGCCAAGGAGATATAGACCCAAAACGAATTGGAAACTGAATAACCTCATATTAAAAAATGAGTGAACCAAAATCAAATTGTAGAAGCAATTAATCATTTTATCTTTGATAATGACAATAATGAAACAACATACCAAAATCTATGGTATTCACTCAAAGTGACTCTCAGCGGATATATTATATCTTTAAATGCTTACATGAATAAATTATTGAAAGAGGAATTCAGTGAACTAAACATGCAATTAAAAAGATAGACAAAGAACAAATTAAAAATCCCAATTAAATACTAAATTAGAAATTATAAAAATTAAAGGGGAAATTAATAAAATTGAAAGCAAAAACTAATGAATTAATAAATAAATCCAAAAGTTGGTTTTGTGAAAAAAACAATAAAATTGATAAACCTCTGGTAAAATTTGACTAAAATGAAGAAAGAAGAAAACCAAATTGCTAGTCTCATAAATGAAAAAAAGTGAACTCACCACCAATAAGGAAGAAATTAAAGTAATAATTTGGAATTATTTTGACCAGCTCTATGCCAATATATTTGATAATCTAAGTGAAATAGATGAATATTTACAAAACTATAAGTTGCCCAGGTTAATTGAACAGGATATTGAATACCTAAACAACCCTATCTCAAAAAAAAGAAATTCAACAAGCCATCATTGAACTCCCTAAGAAAAAATGTCCAAGGCCTGATGGATCCACAAGTGAATTCTGCCAAACATTTAAGGAACAATTGGTTCCATTTCTATGTAAACTTTTTGGAAGAATAGGGAAATATGGAACTCTGCCTAACTCTTTCTATGAAACCAATATGGTGCTGATATCTAAACCAGGAAGAGTTAAAACAAAGAAAGAAAATTATAGACCTATATTCCTAATGAATAAAGATGCTAAACTCAAATAAAATCTTAGCAAAATGATTTCAACAAGTTATAACTGGGATAATACATTATGAACAAGGAGCATTTAGCCCAGGAATGCAGGGTTGGTTCAAGATAAAGGAAAACTGTTGGATACTCAATTATGTCAACAACAAATCTATCAGAAATTATATGATCATACCAATAGATACTGAAAAAGCATTTGATAAAATACAGCACCCATTCCTACTAAAAACACTTAAGAGTGTAGGAATAAATGAACTTTTTCCTTAGAATAATTAGCAGTATCTAAAACCATCAACAAGAATAATATTCAATGGAGAGAGGCTAGAGGCTTTCCCAATATGATCAGGGAGAAACAAGGGTGCCCATTATCACCACTACTATTCAATATTGTATTATAAATTTTAGCTTCAGCAATTAGAGAAGAAAAAGAAATTGAATGAATTAGAATTAGGAAGGAAGGGACAAAACTCTCACTCTTTGCATATGACATGATGGTCTACCTAGAGAATCCCAAGAAATCATCCAAAAAACTACTGGAAAAAATCAGTAATTTTAGAAAAATTTGCAGGTTATAAAATAAACCCTCATAAATCCTCAACTTTTCTATATATGTCTAGGAAGATACAGCAGGAAGAGCTAGAAAGACAAATCCCATTCAAAGTAACCTCAAACAATATAAAATACCTGGGAGTCTATTTGCCAAGACGCTCAGAAACTTTTTGAAAACAATTATAAAACACTTATCACACAAATAAAATCAGATTTAAATAACTGGGCAAATATTAACTGCTCATGGATAGGTAGAGCTAATATAATAAAAATGACAATTCTACCAAAACTAAACTACCTGTTTAGTGCCCTACCAATCAAAATTCCAAAAAATTACTTTAGTGAGTTAGAAAAAGTTGTAAGTAAATTCATATGGAGAAATAAAAAGTGAATAATTGCCAGGAGCTTAATGAAAACAGTGCAAAAGAAGGTGGCTTAGCCCTACCTGATCTAAAATTATATTATAAAGCATCAGTCATCAAAACTGTTTGGTATTGGCTAAGAAACAGTGGTGGAGCAGTGGAATAGACTAGTAGCAACAGAAGGAAAAGATTATAGTAATCTGCTGTTTGATAAACCCAAAGAGTCCAGCTATTGGGATAAAATCTCCCTCTTTGATAAAAACTGCTGGAAAATTGGATGTTAGTATGGAAGAAACTTAAATTAGACCAACACCTCGCACCCTTTACCAAGATAAGATCTGAATAGTTACAGGATTTAGACATAAAAAAAACAATACTATAAGCAAAATAGAAGATGAAGGACTAGTTTGTCTGTCATATTATGGAAAGTGGAGCAGTTTTTGGCTAAGGTAGACATGGAGAACATGACCAAAAACAACCTAGATGATTTCTATTGCATTAAATTAAAAAGCTTTGACACAGATAAAACCACTGTAACCAAGATCAAAAGAAATGTAGTAAATTGGGAAACAATCTTTACAACTAATGATTCTGGCAAAGGACTCATTTCTAAAATATACAGAGAACTGAGTCATATTTTTTTTTTAAAAAAAGCCATTCCCCAATTGAGAAATGGCAAAGGATATGCAAAAGCAATTTACACATGAGGAAATCAAAGCAATCCATAGCCATATGAAAAAAATGCTCTAAATCATTAATTATTAGAGAAATACAAATTAAACTTCTCTGAGGTACCACCTCACACCTCTCAGATTGGCCAATATGAGCAGAAAGGATAATGATCATTGTTGGAAGGGTTGTGGTCAGCTGGGACATTATTACACTATTAGTGGAGCTGTAAACTCATCCAACCTTTCTGGAGAGAAATTTGGAACTTTGCCCAAAGGGCAACAAAAATGAGCATACCCTTTTTTTCAGCAATACCACTATAGGATCTATACCCTGAAGAGTTGATGAAAAAGGGTAAAAACATCACTTGTACAAAAATATTCATAGTAGCCCTGTTTGTGGTGGCAAAGAATTGGAAATCAAGTAAATGTCCTTCAACTGGGGAATGGCTTAGCAAACTGTGGTATATGTATGTCATGGAACACTATTGTTCTATTAGAAACCAGGAGGGACAGGAATTCAGGGAAGCCTGGAGGGATTTGCTTGAATGAGTGAGATGAGCAGAACCAGACAAATACTGTACACCCTAAAAGCAACAAGGGGGTGATGCTCAATCTTGATAGACTTGCTTGTTCCATCTCTGCAACAACCAGTGATAATTTGGGGCTGTCTGCAATGGAGAATACAATCTGAATCCGGAGAAAGAGTCATGGAGTTTGAACAAAGTTCAAGGACTACTCCCTTTCATTTAGACAAAAAAAAGATATCTTATTGTCTGATCTTGTTATCTCTTATACTTTTTGTTTCTTCCTTAAGGAAGTGATTTCTCTCATCACACTCAATTTGGATCAATGTACAACATGGAAACCAACTAAAGACTGACAGATTGATTTCCATGTGGGGGTGTGGGGTTGGGAGGGAAGTGAAATTGGGAGAAAAATTGTAAAACTCAAATAAAATCTTTAAAAATAAAAAAAAATTAAAAAGTCATGAGTGATTATACTTTAGGGAAACAGAAAAAATTGCATTAATACTGAGTGCTATGAGTGAAATCAAAAGAACATTGTACACATTAACAACAACATTGTGAGATGCTCATTTATGATGAATGCAATGGGCCAATCTTTGAGAGCCCTGCTTATGGACAGGGCTATTGTATCCAGAAAGAAAACAAAACCAAAGACAAAAAAAACCCCATAGAATCTGAAAGCATACTATGTTCACTTTTTTTATCTTCTTTTATGCTTTTCCTTCCTTTCTCATTTTTTTTTCTTTCCCCTAGTTCTAATTCCTCTCTCACACACACAATTTTGGCTAATATGAAAATATGTTTAAAAGGGAGATATATGTTCAACTTTCAGGAGACTATTCACCACCATGGGGAGGGAGGAGGGAAGAGAAGATGGCAGAAAAATCTGGAACTCATAAATTTGTAAATGGTTGGACATCGAAAAACACCATTACATGTATTTGGAAAAATAAAATACAATTTCTATTAAAAATGAATGGATTGGATAGCTATTGTGAAGAAGGATAAATAGTATCCTATTTGCTAACCAGACTTTAAGAAGATAGATAATAGGATCAGTCTGTGTCAAAAGATTAAAAAAATGGTAGAGCATGGCAGAGAGAACTTAAGACTGGGGAGTCTGGTGACCTGAATGAAGTCATTGATGATATTTTGTTTGAATTAAGAAAAACATACAAATATTTTTTTTAACATTTGTTAATGTTTGAAAAATTGGAATTAGCTTTAGATTTTTTGCATGCTTGTCTGAAGGGGCAAATAGGTGGCACAGTTTTTATGGAGCTTTACGGAATCAGGAGACCCTGAATTTAAATGCAGCCTCAGATATACTAGCCTTACAAGGCCCTGGGCACATCACTTAGGCCTGTTTGCCTTCATTCCTTATTTATTAAATGAGCTGGAGAAGGAAAAGCAAACCTTTCCTTTATCTTTGCTAGAAAATAGAAGACGCTGTCTTGTAGAGTCAGTCATTGGTGAAACAACTCAAAAAGATCAAGCTTGTTCCAGAGAACAGAATAATAATAAACAGCTACACTTTATATATCACTTATTTTATGCCGAGCACTGTATTAAACAGTTTACAATTATTATTATTATTATTATTATTATTATTTCCACTGTACAAACAAGGAAACTGTGGCAAACATTTTTAAAAGACTTGAGCTGGTTAAAGGCTGGATTTAAAAGCAGGTTTTCCTGAGTTTGCGTTTCACTCTGCAACTGAACTAATTGCCTAGAAAAATGAGTGCTAATTATTGAGATTTACATGAGTAAATAAAAAAGAAATTTTATCAATTAAGACTGCCCTAAAGTAGAATATTCCCAAAGAAGAATTGAAGTATTCATTATAAAAAAATGGAAGATCAATCATCAGGAATGTTGTAGAGTAGATTCATAGATGAGGATTGGAGTGGATAATCTTTCAGGTACCTTCAAAACTCAGTTTAATATCAGATGAGATTGTAATCATGGGATTTCAGTATATCCTGAATCAAGGCCCTTCCTCTCTCTAGTCTTCTTTGTCCTTTATTTGGTCCCTTTACTCTGTGAAGTGCTATAATGGTAGCAAAGTTTAATTCCTCATTTTGTGATTATTTAACTTATATTGACTCTGATCTTAGGATTCTGTGTGTGTGTGTGTGTGTGTTTGGAGTGTGGTGTTTTGTTTTGATATTTGTATTTTCAGCTACAAAGACTATTTTGTAAAGAAACCAAGATAGAGTATGGAAAACAAGTCTGATTCCATTATCCTATATCTCCATGAGACAACCTTTCTCCCCTTTTATATTTAGAAATTATGGACTGAGATAAGATAAAAAAAAGCTGGACCAAATCCCAGCTTCATGACCAGACACCTTCCTTATTCTAATAAGTTGTTTTTCCTTCAGGTTATAGTTATTGCCACTGGCCTTCCCGCTTGCTTAGGTAATCTCACTTCTCTGTACTAAGCAACAGCAGGAACAATAATTACATTTCCATCTTTTCCATCATTCTCTGGATTCGACTTTGCCCCTGTGAAAAGACCTTTGCTCGTGACTGTATTTCTTAATTATGTTATGGGATAATGATAACATAAAGCTCGTGTACATAGGCAGGTCCGCATAACCCCAACATTATTGCTCACTTTACTGAGGTGTCAGGACTCTCTGTGTGCTCTCCTGAAGCAGCTGGAGTTTCTTTCCTTTGTTATAAAATATATAAGGTTCTAATTCCCCCCACACACATTCTGCTGCTTTCATTTGAAGAGAAAATGGCGTTGAAGGAAAAGAAAAAAATGGAAAGATTTGTGTGTGTGTGTGTGTGTGTGTGTATATACATATATGTTTATATATGGTGCTCATGAATGTTTTAATAATCACAGACCATCAGAACTGGGCAAAACATCAAAACTTATGATCCCAGAATTTTTGAGCTGAAAGAGATCTCAGAGATGATTTGACTGAAAATGAATTTGGAATAAGAATTCACTCTGCAAGATTACAAGTGACCACCTACTCTTTACTTGAATCATGCATAACACACTACCTACTGAGAGTTTATGGAATTTTGAAAGATAGCTCAAATTGCTTCAAAATTGTTCCTTTCTTTAGACCTAATGTCCCTCCACTATCACCAAGTGTGAAAATTTCAAATATTTCATTTATAGATAATTGTTTGCATGCTTTCTTCCCCCATAAGATCGTGATCTCCTTCTTAGTACAAACTTTCTTTGTATCCTGAGTGCTTAGAAATATAGCAATGCATAAGCTCCTTAATAAATGTTATTGACTTGATTTATTCTTACATAATTTCATAATTAGAATAGACCTTAGTGGCCTTATAGTCTTACTCAATCCTCAAAAATCCTCTCTGCAAGAGTATAAAATATTGAGAATGTACCTGCCAAAACAGACTTGGGTACTATGCTCAGACAAACATAAGACACTATACAAATAAAGCAGATCTCAATAATTTAAGTTTTATATATATATATATATATATATATATATATATATATATATATATATAATTCATAGATAGATAAAATCAATATAATAAAAATGACAATTTTTAATCTAATTGATTCAATGCCATTCCAAATAACTAAAAAATTATCTTTCTGAGTTAGAAAAAAATAAGAAAGTTCTTAGGGAAGAAAAAAGTCAGAAACTTCAAAGAAACTAGATAAAAATAAATGTAAAATAATCATATTAAGTAGTATCAAGTCTTAAACTATCTCATGAGAGCAATGTTGAAAAGTAAAATGGATTTTAATTATTGCAAATTAAAATTTTCTTGTATAATAAAGTCTATGAAGACAAGAATGGTAGAAATTTAGAAAATTTGGGGGAAACAACTTTCATATACAATCTTTTGGTTATTTCATACTGTTGTAGGGGAATTTTTTTGAGGTGTGAGTTAGTCTATAAGGTCACTGAGGTCCATTCCAACTCTGAAATCCTGTGAGATTAAATCAGGTCAAGAGAATCTATTAGGAAATTGTGTATTACAATACTAAATATTCAAGATTCAAGGAAAGGGGAAAAAAAATAAAATGAATCAGTTTGTTCCATAAAGGAGCTCACAATTTTATGGGGGAAGAAAACATGCAAACGATTATGTGCAAATATGAATTTTGAAATTTTCAAACTTGTGGGTGAGATGGGAGGTAATGAACAACAAGTAAGTTAGGTAGTTTTGAAAACAAAATATAGGGGACTTCCGGCCAAGATGGTGGATAGAAGACAGGCACAGTTCTGATTTTTCCCCATCTATCATATGAAACAAACCTCTTAACAGAAATCGGACCCACAAAGCCCAGAAAGAAAAGCCAGGAGAGGGAACATCTACCTCAGGATTTGTCTTCTGCAGTTTTGGATGAGTTTGGGTGGATCAGCCAGGGATCAGACAGATTAGTGGCTGAATTGGAGCCCTGGAGTCTGAGGGCCCATGAGATGGACCAGCGGATCAACAGTGGGGCTGCACCACAGGGGCTTGAGTCAACTAGGGAGCAGAGGCACACTGACCCTGTGGAGCTTACCCACAGGGCTTGGGAGAGAGTTCTGGTGCAGGACACCATCCAAGGGCTCCTCCTCTGAGGAACTCTGAGTTCATGCCTCCATTGCAACTGAGGCCTCTTCCCAGAACAAGCAATTACAGACTACTTCTGCTTCAGGCACAGATGTATGAGCAGAACCAACAGCTCAGCTGACAATAGGGAGAGGGTTGACCACACCCCAGGGTAAAGTCCACCATTGATTGAAGACAAAAGGACTCATTAACTTCAACCACTCCCTTCAAGCTAAGGGAGAAGGCCTCAATCAAGGTCACAGACACTCCAGAGAAAGCAACCAGCACCTCCCACTGACCATCCAGAGAAATTGCACTCAGTGAGTAAAGCCTCTAGGGATACCAACAACAAAACCCTGTAAGCCAGCCCCTTCCAAACTCAAGGTCTTAGCAAAATGAAGAAGGGACAGAGGAAAGGTGGATCCATAGAAAAATTCTTGGAAGGAAAAGACCCTAACTCAGAGAGACCTAGAAACACTGAGGAGAATATGATCTCGTCTTCAGCAGAGTAAGACTTCCTTGAAGAAAGAAGGAAGGAGTTTAATATTAACTGGAAAATTTGGGAGAGACAATTAATACCTTGAAACCAGAAAATTAACCCTTAGAAAATACAATTGGACAAATGCAAAATGAGAATCTCTTGGATCATCAATTGGGCAAATGCAAAAAGAAAATAATTCTCTCAAAACCTCAGTTGGTCAAATGGAAAGCTCTTTCATAAGTAGAATTGACCAATTGGAAAAGGAATTGCAAATGGTTAATGAAGAAAACTCCCTAAAAAAATGGAGTTTGCAGAAACTAATGACTTCATGAGACAGCAAGAGCCTGTCAAACAAAATTAAAAAAAAAATAGAAGAAAATATAAAATACCTCTTCTGCAAAAACCACTGACCTCAAGAATAGGTCAAGAAGGGGCAACCTGAAAATTATTGGACTTCCTGAAAATTGAAGAGAAAAAAAAAGCCGGGACTTAATTGACCTGATATCATGGAACCAGAGGGCAAAGTAGTTATTGAAAGAATACATTGATTCACTCCAGAAAAAGATGCTAAAATGGAAACACCAAGGAATGTTGTGGCCAAATTCCAGAACTATCAGATAAAAGAGAAAATCCTGCAAACATCTAGAAAGAAACAATTTAAATATCAAGGAGCCACAGTAAGGATTACATAGGACCTGGCTGCCTCAACATTAAGTGATTGTAGGGTCTGGAAGGTTATATTTCGAAGAGCAAGTGAGCTTGGAATGTAGCCAAGAATCTACTATCCTGCAAAGATGAGCCTTCTCTTCCAGGGGAAAAAAGATGGACATTTAACAAAATGGAAGAATTCCAAAAATTCCTGATGAAAAGACCAGAGCTAAATACAAAATTTGGACATCAACGAGGAGGTTCAAGAGGCACATGAAAAGGTAAAAAAAAAGGGGGGGCAGTAAAAGAAAAAAAAACTGCTATCCAACAAGTTGAAATTGTCTATATCCCAGTATGGGGAAAAAGATTCTCATAAGTCTTGAGACTTGTAACTCTAACAGAGTGAATATACCTAGCCAGAATTGATGGACATTCATGACCTATCCATGAGACTGCTATCCAATGGGATATAACTGCCTTTAACCTCACTTGGGAGAAAAACTCTAATAACTCTCAAGAATTTTAACTCTATTAGATAGAATGTACTTAGCTAGAACTGACAGATACTCAGAATTTTCTACAGCTCAAATAGAATGATTTTTAAAAACACTACCTCCTTAAAAAGGGGGACAGGAAGGAAAAGGGAGGAGGGAGGGGATTGAATGGGGTAAATCCCATTACATTAAGACATACAAAATACCTATGGTAATAGAGGGGAAGAAGGGAGGAGATCACAAACACCTGAAATCTTCTTCTAGTCAGACTTGGCTTAAAGTCAATTTACACATACTTAGTTAACTTAAAAAAAACATCTAACCTTTCAATTATTAAAAGGGGAAAAGGAGAGTGGGGAATAGAGAAAGGGAGGGGGAGGGTGAAAAGGGGAAGTAACAAAAGGAAGGGAAGGGATAAGGGGAAAAGGGAAAGGGGAACAAAAGGGAAAGGAGTGATACTGGACGGCAAACACACTGAAGGGGGTGATATTCAGAAACAAAATACTGGGGAATACAGATAAAGGGATGGGAAAGGGGGGAAATACATACAGAGGGATGATAGCATGGAGGGCAATAAAGAATAAGTTATCATAACTTCAAATGTGAATGGGAAGAACTCTCCCTTAAAATACTCAATTTGGATCAATGTACAACATGGAAACAAAATAAAGACTGACAGATTGCTTTCTTGGAGGGGGTGATGGAGGTAAGATTGGGAGAAAAATTGTAAACTCAAATAAAATCTTTAACAAAAAAAAATCAAAATATAATAATTATTATATAGGATTTTTAAATGAAATTTGTTTTTTTAATGTTGAATCTCTCCTATGCTATTATTGTTCATGACAATGTTTTTTTAAGTTTTTAAAATAAACAAATAAATTTATAAAATGTAATCCCCTCTACACCATACTTCACAATCCTTTGCTTGAAGACCTCTAACAACAGGAGAACTGAATTAGTACATTCCACTTCTGTAAATGTCTAATTGATAGGATATTAGAATGTCAGGTCTAATGAAATCTTTAAAACACCAAAGGATGTAAGAATTAGACAAGACTTAGACTTTAGAATAAAATAGACCAGAAATGGAAAGTTCCTCACAAAGTGAAACAAAATGTTGGAATTGGAAGGGAACTTATATCCTTGAGCAAAAGATTTCAAACATGGAAAAAAATTTAATGATCATCTAGTACTACCTCCTAATTTAAATATTAAGAAATGTAGGTCACTCAGGATATTTGTAACAGAGTTTAATCTAGAATTTATATATCCTTATTCTCAGATGGACATTTTTTTTTCCACAGTTTTGTTAAACATAGTAGTTTTAAAAAAATGTGGCATCATGAGACATTTAAAGATATTAAAAATACTTGGTTAATTAAGTCAGGTTTTTAAAGCAAATACTTAATTTAATTAATGGGACATATGAGATTCTAAAGTTCCACAGGCTTTAGTCAACGCTTCATTACTAATCTGGAATCTTTCAGTCACTGAAAAAAGTACAAAGCTGAAGTAATACATAAGCAAATAGTAGTAGCAAGAATTTCAGAAGGATATACATTTTTAAAGGAGAAAGTCATTTAAAAAGACTAGTTAACCTAAAAATGTGTATCTACTGGTGAGATTCCAGGCACCATGAAACCAAGTCAGTAGGGACGTTTTGGGGTATGGAAGTTAGAAGGTCCTTCTTTACTGTCTTAGCTCATATCTTAAAGACAACGACTAGGTCTTTAGTATCATAGGATATAGAACCAAAAAGGACCTTGGAAACCACTTCTAATACTCTCATTTTTAGATAAAACTAAAAGTAAAACAGGTGAAGTGATTTACCACACTTTTACAAATTGCTACACAGTTAGGGGAGCCAGACTTTCAAATTATCCTCTGACTTGAAATTCAATCTTTTCTAAATAATTGTCAAGCCTTTTCATTTACCAAACCTTAATTTTTTGGGTGCATCTGAGTTCCTAGCTTGCTAGGAATTATGAGAATGCAAAAAAACACAATACTTAGACTCTGCTTTCCAAGGTTACAGAGTGAGACTATATAGATACATATGTACAAAGATAACAGTAAAAGATTCAATTAAAAAAAGAAGGATTTCCAAAAGATAGTCCTTGATCAATGTAAGGAGGAAATGATAAATATTAGTTCAGAGGAGTGCTAGTCAAAAAGCTCACTGTTGCCCAGAATTTTAGAGTCTAGGAATAAAAAGAACCTCAGAAATCATCTAATCCAGATCTCTCACCCCCATTTAATATTAGAGGACATGGAAATTAGAAAGAAATGGACTTGAACAAAGTCATATCTATATAAAGAGCAAAAGCCAAGACTTGAAACCTGTTCTAATGACTCTGGGGTGGGCCACCTTTCCAACCCCATGTGACATCAAGCCATTTTCCCCCAATAGTTTGGATTCAGTAAAGCTAACAAAATATGATCAGATATTTTTTCAGTGTCATTTCCAATCATTGATTTAATAATGCTCATTCTCACAGGGTTATTTTTAGGGCATGAATTCTGTGAGTTTCTTCACATTCAATGAAGTAGACTATTTCAAGATGAAACCAGGTCAGGTTGTGAAAGAACATGGGGCTAGATAGAGCTGAGCTGGTTATTAAAAAATGTCTTACGAGTCTTATAGCAGAAATGTAGCTTCAATTGTTGGAACAACAGTAAAAAAAGATCTTTAACATTCAAAGAATAAGAGAAAGGTCAGAATTAAGAAGGAACTTAGCACACAGCAAAATGCAGAATGTCAGAGGTAGACAGGACTTTAGAACATAGAAGATAAAATAACAGAGCTGAAACAGGAAGCCCCTGTTTTGTAGCACTGATGGAAATATTTTCAAGCTATTTCATTTGGACTAACAATAAACCTTTATTCTGTAGCACAGGGCAAATTAGTTCACATAAATAATAATCAACATTTCACCCAATCATAAAAAGATTTTCTGAGGTCAATCCAGTGGTAACTGAATTTCTATGTAAATTTACTTTTGCCTGCCTGACAAGCATCATTATAAAAGTATAACAATGTTTTGGAATGCCATATCTGAATTTTCCTCATTGTTTATTATCCCATTCAAAACTGCTTCCTTAACTATAAAGCTGTGCTCTTCTAAAAGCTTAAATATACTTATCCCAATTCATCCCACCATGGTAATAATGTTGTATTTGGATTTCCTGATGTTTTCAAGTGATAACTGAATAGAGTTGGCAAAATCTGGAGGCCTTTGTGCAAGAATTCTTTATCTTTTGCATACCATGGACCTTTATCTCAATCTGGTAAAGTCTTTGGACTACTTTTCTTTTTTATTTATTTAAGAAAGATTTTATTTATTTTGAATTCTACAGTTTTTCCCCTGATTCTTGCTTCCTTCCCCCCACCCCCCACAGAAGGCAGTCTGTTAGTATTTGCATTGTTTCCCTGGTATACATTGTGGTAAATTGAATGTGGAGAGAGAAATCATGTCCTTAAGGAAAAAAATAAAGTATAAGAGATAACAAAATTACATAATATGATAATGAGTTTTTAAAAAAATTAATTTTTGTTCAAACTCCACAATTCTTTCTCTGCATACAGATGGTATTTTCCATCACAGATACCCCAAAATTGTCCCTGATTTTTGTACTGGTGGAATGAGCAATTCCATTAAGATTGATCATCACCCCCATGTTGCTGTTGTGGTATACAGGTATACAGTGTTCTTCTGGTTCTGCTCATCTGACTCAGCATCAGTTCATGCAAATCCTTCCAGGCTTCCCTGAAGTCCTATCCCTCCTGGTTTCTAATAGAACAATACTGTTCAATCACACACACACACACGCACACACACACACACACACACGCAAACACACACAAACACACATGCAAACACACACACACACACACATATACATATATATATGCATATATAGGCATATATATATATATATATATATATATATATATATATATATATATATATCACAGTTTGTCAAGCCATTGACCAATTGAAGAACATTCATTTAATTTCCAATTCTCAAACAGGGCTGCTATGAATATTTTTGTACAAGTGATGTTTTTACACTTTTTCATAATCTCTTCAGAGTATATACCCAGTAGTAGTATTGCTTGATCAAAGGGTATGCAAATTTTTGTTGCCCTTTAGGAGTAATTCCAGAAAGGTTGGATGAGTTCAGAGCTCCACCAACAAAGCATTAGTGTCCCAGATTTCCCACATCCCTTCCAGCATTGATCATTGTCCTTTCTATTCAAAGCAGCCAGTCTGAGAGGTGTGAGGTGGTACCACAGAGAAGCTTTAATTTGTATTTCTCTAATAAGTAGTGATTTAGAGCAATTTTTCCTATGACTATGGATTGCTTTGATTTCCTCAACTGTAAATTGCTTTTGTACACCCTTTGACCATTTGTCAGTTGGAGAACGGATTGCTTTGTTGAAAATTTGACTCACTTCTCTGTATGTTTTAGAAATGAGTCCTTTGTCAGAAATACTAGTTCTAAACATTCTTTCCCAATTTTCTACATTTCTTTTGATGTTGTTTACAGTGGTTTTTGTCTGTGCAAAAGCTTTTTAATTTAATGTAATCAAAATTAGCTATTTTATATTGTTAAGGTTGTTCTCCATCTCTTACTTGGTCATAAAATGCATCCCTTCCCATAGATTGGACATGTAAACTACTCCTTGATCTTCTAGTTTGCTTATATTCTATTTTATGTCTAAATGCTGTATCCATTTTGATCTTATCTTGGTATGGAGTGTGAGATGTTGGCAAATCCAAGTTTCTTCCATAGTAACGTCTTTTTCACAACAGTTTTTTTCAGAGAGAGAGTTTTTTTTATCCTAATAGCTGGACTCTTTGGGGTGGAGGGGTTCTGAAACAGGAGATTACTATAATCATATCCTGCTATTGTACCTAGTCTATTTCACTGATCAACCACTTGATTTCTTAGCCAATACAAGACAGTTTTGATGACTGATGCTTTATAATAAAATTTTAGATCTGGTAAGACTAAGTCACCTTCTTTTGCACTCTTTTCACTGAATCCCTGGAAATTCTTCACATATTTCTCCATGTAAATTTACTTACAATTTTTCTAACATATTAAAGTAATTTTTTGGAATTTTGATTGGTAGGGCACAAAACAAGTAGTTTAGTTTTGGTAAAATTGTCATTTTTATTACATTATCTCTACCTATCCATGAGCAGTTGATGTTTATCCAGTTATTTAAATCTAATTTTATTTGTGTAAGTAGTGTTTAGACTCCCAGGTATTTTATATTGTCTGAAGTTTGTTTGAACGGGATTTCTCTTTCTAGCTTTTTCTCTTGTATCTTCTATTCATATATAGTTATGTTGAGGATTTATGATGGTTTATTTTATATCTTGTGACTTTGATAAAGTTGATAATTATTTTTAGTAGTTTTCTTGATGATTTTTGTGATTCTCTAGGTATGCCATCATGTCATCTGCAAAGAGTGAGAGTTTTGACTCTTCCTTCCCAATTTGAATTTCCTCAATTTCCTTTTTCTTCTCTATTGATGAAGCTAATAATTTTAATACAATATTGAATAGTTTTGGTGATGATGGATATCTTTGTTTCACCCCTGATCTTACTGGGAATGACTCTAGCCTCTACCCATTGCCTGTGATGCTTGTTGATGGTTTCAGATAGATACTGATTATTATTCTAAGGAATAGTCTATTTATTCCTATACTCTCTATTGTTTTTAGTAGGAATGGGTGCTGTATTTTGTTAAAAGCTTTTTGAGCATCTATTGATAAAATCATATGATTTCTGAGAGGTTTGTTTTTGATATAATTAATTATACTAACAGTTTTCCTAATATTGAACCAATCCTGCATTCCTGGGTTAAATCCTACTTGGTCATAATGTATTATCCTAGGGATAACGTGATGTAATCATTTTGCTAAGATATTAATTAAGATTTTCCCATCTATATGCATCAGGGAATTAGTTCTATAATTTTCTTCTTTGTTTTAACTCTTCCTGGTTTAGGAATCAGCACCATATTAGTGCCATAAAAAGAGTTAGGCAAAGTTGCATCTTCAGCTACTTTTCCAAAGAGTTTATATAGAATTGGAATCAATTTTTCCTTAAATGTTTGATAGAATTCACTTGTAGATCCATCTGACCCTGGAGAATTTTTCTTAGTAAATTCAATAAGTACTTGTTGAATTTCTTTTTCTAAGATAGGATTCTTTAGGTATTTAATTTCCTCTTCATTTAACTGGGACAACTTATATTTTTGTAAATATCTTTCCATTTCACTTAGATTGTCAAATTTATTGACATAGAGTTGGGAAAAAACATTTCAAATAAATAAATACTTTAATTTCCTCCTTATTGATGGTTGATCACCTTTTTCATTTATGATATTAGAAGCTTTTCTTTCTTTTTTAAATCAAATCGACCATATGTTTATCAATATTATTTTTTTCATAAAACCAAAGTTTGGTATTTGTATTTAATTGGGGGGGATTAATTTGTTCTTTCTTTAATTTTTTAGTTGCATATTTAGTTCCATTGACTTACTCTTTCTCTCATTTATTCATTTAAGCTTTAAAAGATATAATATATTCACTGACAGCCAACTTGAGTGAATCCCAAAGGTTTTGGTATGTCATTTCATTATTGCTGTTATCTAGGATGAAATAATTAATTCTTTCCATAATTTGTTGCTTGATCCAATCATTCTTTAAAATGAGGATATTCAGTTTCAAATTAGTTTTGAGTCTATATGTCCCTGGTCTAATATTGTCCATGATTTTTATTGCATTAAGATCTGAGAAAGATGTATTCACTATTTCTGCATTCTACAATTGATCATTAGGGTTTTATGCCCTAGGACATGATCAATTTTTGTGTAAGTGCCCTATACTGTAGAAAAAAAATTATATTCCTTTCAATCCCCATCCACTTTCCTCCATAGGTCTAGGATATCTAGTTTTTCCTAACAATCTATTTACCTCTTTAACTTCCTTCTTGTTTATTTTATAATTAGATTTATCTAAATCTGAGAGCAGGAGGTTGAGGTCTCCCACTAGGAGAGTTTTGCCGACTATGTCTTACTGTAGCTCTTTCAACTTCTCGAAGAATTTGGATGCTGTACCATTGGGTACAAACATATTTAGTATTGAAATTACTTTATTATCTATGGTACCTTTTAGGAGGATATTGTTTCCTTCCTTATCTCATTTATTGCTATCTATTTTTGCAGCTGCTTTTTCAATTCAGCTGAAGTAAAATATATTTTGATCCAACATTTCACCTTTACTCTATATGTATATCTCTACTTCAAATGAGTTTCTTCTAAGCAGCATAATTGTAGGATTGGAGTTTTTAATCCACTCTGCTATTCTCTTATGTTTTAAGAGAGAGTTCATCCCATTCACATTCAAACCTAACTCTTCATTTCCTTCCATGCTACCTTCCTTCTGTTTGTAGTTTTCCCTTTTCCCTTTATCCATATTCCCCAGTATGTTGTTTCTGAATCCAAACACCTTCATTGTGTTTGCCCTCTCATATCAACCTCCCTCCCCTTTCATTCCCCTTTCCCTTTTCCCCTTCTTCCCTTCCTTCTGTTAGTTTCCATTATTTCTCCTCCTCCCCAACCCCCTCCACTTTTCCCCTTTTAATGTGTGAAATGTAAGAAAAGTTTCATAACTTAACTGAGTGTGTATAAGTTAACTTTAAGCCAAGTGTGATAAAAGGAAGATTCAAGTGGTTCTCAACTCCTCCCTTCCCCCCCCATTACAATATGTCTTTTCTACCTCTTAACATAATGAGATTTACCCCATTCAGTCTCCGCCATCCTCTCATCTCCTTACTGTCTGCCTTTATTACCGAGGTGTTTTTTTTAAATCACTCTGAGTCACATAAATGTGATGAGTGTCCATCACTTCTGGCTATGTATATTCTCTCTAATAGATTTACAATTCTCAAGAGTTATGTGAATCTTTCTCCCAGGTGGGGATATAACCAGGTTCATCTTATTATATAAAAGTTTTTTCTTTACCCTTTTTTTTAGATATTTGTGTGACTCTTGAGGATCCTGTTTGATGTCCCAATTTTTTACTTAGCTCTGGTCTTTTCCTCAGGAAATGTTGGAAGGCTCCCATTCCATTAAATTTCCATCTTTTTGCCTGGAAGAGAAGTCTCAGATTTGCTGGATAGTGGATTCTTGGCTGTATTACAAGCTCCCTTGCTCTTTGGAATATTGCATTCCTGGTCCTTTGATCCCTTAATGTTGATGCAATCAGATCCTGAGTAATCCTTACTGTGGCTCCTTGGTATCTAAATCATTTCTTTCTGGCTGCTTGCAGGATATTCTCTTTTATCTGATAGTTCTGGAATTTGGGCACATCATTCCTTGGTGTTTTCATTTTAGGATCTCTTCCTTGAGAGTATCTATGTATTTTTTCAATAACTGGTTTGCCCTCTGGTTCCATGATATCAGGGAAGTTTGCCATCACTAAATCCTGTAATAATAAGTCCAGGGTTTTTTTCTCTCTCCAATCTTTTCAGGAAGATGTATAATTCTCAGCTTGTCCCTACGTGATCTATTATCTATTAACGAAATGCTAATGATGTGTTTTACATTTTCTTCTATTTTCTCAATTTTTTGGTTTTGTTTTACTGACTCTTGATGTCTAATAAAGTCATTAGTTTCCAGAGACTCCATCCTTTTTATAGAGAAGATATTTTCTTTGTTTATCTTTTGCAACTCCCTTTCCAATTGGTGAGTTCTCTTTTTGAAAGAGTTTTTTTTTTTATTTTACCAATTGAGGTTTTGAGAGAATTATTTTCTTTTTGCAGTTGTCCAACTGTATTTTCCAAGGATTCGTTTTCTTTTTGCAAGGTATTCATTTTTTTCTCCCAAATTTTCCAACTGATTTTTTTGAATAATTTTTTAAATTGATTTTTTATTCTCATTTTGTACAAATGTTTTTGTTACATTAATAAAATATACTTGTTTACAAGTAAACAAAATATCCCTCCCCCCATGAATATAGATACACTTGATTGGGCAAAAAAGTAAAGAGGAGAGAAAATAAATTAAAATTAAAGAAATAATAGTAATAATTGTAGGTATGGCCAGGTGGCACAATGGACGAAGGACAAGCCCTGGAGCCACGAGCACCCGAATCCATATCCAGCCTCATAAACCCAAATAATAACCCAGCCGTGTGACATGCAAACCACCCGATCCCCACTGCCCTGCAAAAACCAAAAAGAAGGAAAAAAAGACCCCAAATAAAATAAAATAGTAATAATAGTAGAGGTGGCTGGGTGGCAGACAGCGCATTGGCCCTTGAGCCAGGAGCACCTGGGTCTGAAGCCAGCCCCAGACACCCAAAGATCACCCTGTTATGTGGCCCCAGGCAAGCCACCCAGCCCCACTTGTCCTGCACCCTCCCCCAAATAATAATAACAAAAAAATGTGCTTCAGTCTTTGTTCCAACACCATCAACTCTGCGATGAGTGGATCACATTCTTTATGATCAGTCCATTACAAAAGTTACTTCCATATTTTTCCAACGTTGCCATTGCTGATCGCAACTCCCTCCTTTCTTATTTCTCCACTACCATGTACTATATTTTCTCTCTCCTTTCATTCTGACTCTGCTGTAGGGTTGCTGAGTGGTGCAGCAGACAGATTCCTGGTCCTGGGGCCAAGAAGCCCTGAGCCCCCATACCACCCCTTAGGCCCAGAATCCACCTGGCCCTATAGTCCTGGGCAGGCCATCCAATCCCAGCCCCTTGCAAGAAGTAAAAAAGAAAATGTGTTATATCTGACCACTCTCCCTCCATGGTCCATCCTCTCCACCTTTATTGACATCCCCACTCCTTCCCTCTGCTCCCCCCTCCTTCTTACTCCAGTTGTCTATACCCCATTGAGTATATATGCTCTTTCCTCTCCTAGCCATCTCTGATGAGAGCAGAGGTTCCTTCATTCCCCCTTGCCTCCCCCCTTCCATATCATTGCAATAGCTCATTGTAATAAAAAAAAATCTTATTATGTGAAATATCTTGGACTATTCCCCCTCTCCTTTTTCTTTCTCCCACTCCATTTCACTTTCTTTTCCTATTGACTCCATTTTTACCCCATATTTTATCTTCGAATTCAGCTTTCTCCTGTGCTTCAACTATAAAAGCTCCCTCTACCTACTCTATTAACTGAGATGGTTCATATGAATATTATCAGTATCATTTTTCCATACATGCAGTTCATCCTCATTAAATGCCTCATATTTCCCTCCTCTCCTCCAGTCTCCATGCTTCACCTGAGTCCTGTATCTGAAGATCAAACCTTCTGTTCAGCTCTGGCCATTCCAAAAGGAACCTTTGAAATTCCCCTGGTTCATTGAAAGTCCATCTTTTTCCCTTGAAGAGGACATTCAGCCATGCTGGGTAGTTCATTCTTGGCTGCATTCTAAGCTCTTTTGCCTTCCAGTATATTGTATTCCAAGCCCTACGAGCTTCCAATGTAGTTGCTGCTAAGCCCTGTGTGATCCTGACTGCAGCTCCATGATATTTGAACTGTGTCCTTCTGGCTGCTTGTAATAATTTCTCTTTGACTTGGGAGTTCTGGAACTTGGCTATAACATTCCTGGGGGTTGGTTTTTTGGGATCTCTTTCTCAGGGGAATCGGTGGATTCTCTCCATTTCTATCTTGCCCTCTGCTTCTAGAATATCAGGGCAATTTTCCTGTAGTAATTCTTTGAAAATGATGTCAAGCCTCTTTTCCTGATCATGACTTTCAGGTATTCCAGTAATTTTTAAATTATCTTTCCTAAGTCTGTTTTCCATATCGGTTGTTTTTTCAATGAGATATTTCACATTTTCTTCTAATTTTTCATTTTTTTTGGTTTTGAAGTATTGATTCCTGATTTCTGGTAAATTCATCAATCTCCCTGAATTCTATTCTTTGTCTGAAGGATTTGTTCTCCTCAGAGAGTTTTCTTATCTCTTTTTCCATCTGGCCAATTTTGCTTTTTAAAGCATTCTCCTCAATAACTTTTTGAACTGTTTTATCCATTTCACCTAAGCTGTTTTTTAGCATGCTGTTTTCTTCAGCAGTTTTTTGGATTTCCTTGACTAAGCTGCTGACTTCATTTTCATGTTTTTCTTGCATCTCTCTCCTTTCTTTTCCCAGTTTTTCTTCCAACTCCCTCATTTGATTTTCAAAGTCTTTTTTGAGCTCTCTCATAGCCTGAGCCCAAATTCTGTTTTTTCTTGGAGTCTTTAGATGCAGGAGCTTGTACTTCCTCATCTTCAGATTGAGTATTTTCATCCTTCTTGAGCTCATTTGCAAAATATTTCTCAATGGTCCTCCTCTTGTTTCTTTGCTTGTTCATTTTCCCAGCCTACGCCTGTTTTTTGGGGTGCTTCCTGAGCTTTTGGGACACTCCCACAAGGGTCTCAGTGTGTGAGGTTCTGTCCTCCCTCCTGGTCTGTCAATGAACATAAGCGCCCCCCTCTGCCAAGGGGCCAATGTGGAGGGGCCCTGTTGTTCTATTGGGGGGGGGCTAGACTGGTATCAGGATCTGAATGTGGTCAGAGCCCCAGAGTCCTGTTCCAGGGGCAGAGGACAGAGCTCCCCAGTCTCTCTCTCTTCACTCCCCTCCTTCAGCTCAATGGGCTCATGCCCTGGGGGTTCCTGCTTACCCGCTCCACCTGCTTCCATTTTGGGGTCTGAGCTGCGGAAAGACCAAGCTGCTTGCTGTGTGCCCTAAGGGCTGGGCTCCACGTTCTCGCTCTGGCAGAGGTCCCCCCCTGTTCTCCCACTTTGTGCTGGTGCTCCCTGGGGTACAGCTCAGGAGACTCCCCCACTGCTGTGAGCCATGCCTCCCAGCACCCTGGGGCTGCCTCCAGGAGGCTGAAGTTTTTTTGGCTCTGGTGGGCCACTCCTCTGGTGGGCCACCCCTCCCATCCCGGCGAGCAGAGGCTTTCTGTTCTTTTCTAGGTTCCCTTGAGTAGGAGAACTGCCTCATTGTGTCCAATTGTGGGTTCTGTCTCTCAAAAGTTTAGTTAGAGTCCTTAGTTTATGAGTTTTTATCATAGAGCTCCTAAGACTGGATCCCTTCATGTTGAGAACTTGGCTCCGCCCCCCCTCCAATTGATTTTTAAACTTCTTCCTGATTTCATCAAAGAAATCTTTCTGTGTTGGAGACTGAATTATATTCTCCTCAGAGGTTCTAGTCCTCTCTGAGTTAGGGTCTTTTTCTTCTAGGTATTTTTCTATGGACCTTCCTTTCCTCTGGTCTTTCTTCATTTTCCTAAGACCTTGTATTGGCCAAGGGGCCAGTTCACAGATTTTGGTAATGAGATCCCTAGAGGCTTTAGTCGCTGGGTTTAAGAACTCCAAATGGGCCTGCCAGCAGTCAGTGCTGGTTGCTTTCTCTGAAATGTTTGTGACCTTGATTTGAGGTCTTCTCTCTTGTCCTGGATAGTGTGGTTGATGTTGCTGAATACTTTTATCTTTGAACAATGGTGGGTTTTGCCCTTGGGCAAGGTAATTACTTTCCCTATTCACTGTTGAGGGAGCTCTGCTGGTCACACTTGAGCCTGTGGCACAGGTGGGCTGTAATTGTGTTTGTTCTGGAAAGAGGTTTCAGCTGATTTGAAGGTATGGACTCTGAGTTCCTTCAGACCAGAGGAGTTCAGGGATTGATATCTGCAACTCTCCCACACTGGAACTTGCCCTCCTGCCTTGTTGCTAAACTCCAGACTGTCAGTGCCACAGCCAATGCCTCTGTTCCCCAGTTGGCTCACACTTCTGGGGCTGATCTGGGTAGTCCTGCTCTCAGGTTTTCACCACTTCCTGTGCTCTATGCAGAGTCTACTTTCTGCCCCTGGCTCACCCACAATCCCAGAAGACATAACTTGATGTAGATATTCTTCTCCTAGCTTCTCTTTGTGGGTTTTGTTGATCAGATTTCTGTTAAATGGTTTCTTTCATATTATATATGAGGGTAGATTGGAGAATGTAGCACAGTGACTGTCTTCTCTCTGCCATCTAGGCCGGAAGTCCTGGACGCCTTTTTAAAAGAAAAAAAATTTAGATTGAATTACAAAAAATCAAATTCAATTATAGTAAAAATAAAGATTATTTTCCCATTCAAATTCACAGATTTCCCTGAAATCTATTAATTGATGTATTAATGAATTCAGAAGTCTGTACAACACAGATTAAGAACCTTTCCTTTAGAGAATGGTCATCATGATTTGAAAATGGCCAATACATGCCCTGGTAACTAACTGCACTGATAAATCTCTTAAAATGTATCCATTTAAGTCTAGGGATAGAGTGTTTTCTGCGTGATGCTGGACCCAAACTTTCCCACCGTTGTCCTCTATTATTTATTTTTGAAAGCCCAAATCCACTTCTGTAGTATAATGAGGCAAGAAAGTTGACTTCAGGGGAAGAAAGGAAAAACATATATATTAGAATTTAAAACCAAGGCAATAGATACTGATAACTATAGGCCTATTTGATTATAAGTAGACAGCACAGAGTTGTGAAAGGAAAAAAATCTTGCTTGATTGTTCTAATGGAATTTTTAGGAAATAGCACAGAGTCAACAGGAATATCTTGGTAAAATTTACCTGAGTTTCCAAAAAGCTTTTGATGCAGTGTACATAAAAAACAGATACTAGGTCAGAAACTATGAAATAATGGAAGAGATGATCTCTATTCTAAAGGATTTCATAATCAAAAAGGATGGTTCCATAATCTTTATGGTTCAAGAAATTTCATTCATCAAGTCTCTATAGAAATAGAATTTTTTTGGAAAAGTTGCTCCAAATGAATCATTGTCAAAATCAAAACAAAATTTTAGGCATGTTTTCTCTAAGGTCCCTGCAAGAAAAAAAAGTTTATCCTCTTATGTGATTTTTTTTTTTTGTTTGTCTATTTCATTATTTGCTTTTTGGTCTATATATGTGGTTTCTTCTGTATAAGGGGACTCTTCAATATGAAAACTTCTTCCACTTAATCAAGACAGTGCAATAATGTGCCCTCTTTCCCAAAATCCCTCTGATAGCTATCATTTTGTCTTTTTGCCATTTTTTGAATTATAATTGAATTTGCTTTTTTTGTAATTAAATATTTATCTATATCTATATCTATATCTATATCATCTATATCTATATATCTATACATCTATACATCTATATCATATATACATCTATATCTATATATACATATATAATATATATATATATATATATATATATATATATATATATATATATATATAATATTCCTTTTGAAAAGGAGTCCAGAACTTCTAGCCAAGATGGTAGAGAGAAGACAGGTACTGTGCTAAAGTCTCCTGAACTTCCCTTGTATATAACATGAAACAAACCTCTTAAGTAAGAGTTGGATTTGCATTCTTCTAATTATTAACCATTTGAAGCATTTTTAATATGATTCTTGGTGGTTTGGATTCTTCACTCTAAAAATGGTCAGTTCACAACATCTGGACATATATCAACTTGAGAATGACTTTTTTCTTTTACATTTAAATCAATTCCTTATGTATCAAGGAAATGTACCCATTATCAGAGAAACTTACTACAAAGATTTTTCCTCCTTTTTCCATAAAAGGTTTCCATATTTCAAATGATCAAAAATTTGCATATTATTATCTTTATTATTCTTTTAATTTGTTTTGTCTTGTTTTCTTTTATAAAGTAATGGGGTTAAGTGACTTGCCCAAAGTGGCAAAACTAGGTAATCATTAAGTGTTTGGGGCTGGATTTGAACAGCCAATGCTCTATCCATTACACCATCTCACCACCCCTATTCTTTTACTTTGAACACACATTCATTATGTACTTTCTGTGTGCCAGGAACCATCCTGGGTGCTGAAACTCCAAAGAAAATAAAAGTGAACAAAGGGTTTGCATAATTATAGAGGGAATGGGAAATTAAATGCCTTGCCTACATATATTTTATTTAACATAAATTATTTGATTTGGAGACTAGAATACCAATATATCACACAGCATTTCTTTAAAAAAATCAAAGTAGAACTGTGACTTTATTGTATAAATAGCTAAAGATGATGAAAAATAATATCTTCTTATACAGATTAGCATCCATCTGCCATTGAGATTCCAATTCTGTGAGAAATATTTAGGTTTATCAATGAGAATTCTCTAGGCAAAAATTTATGGGAAATGATTTGCCTAGGAATTAAGTATGGAAAGAGTTGGTGATTACAATGAGCTACTGTAATCAAATAAAATGTATTCTGAGAAAGATTTTGTGCATCAATAAAAAGTGTTGATGAATGTGATTACTGAACTTGGAAGTCATGTGGGTGGATCTTAGTATAGGAACAATGGGACAGTTAGGTGGCACAGTGGATAGAGAACTGGTATTGGATTTAGAAGACAAGAGTTCAAATTTGGTTCTCAATATTTGATGCTTACTAGTTGTATGACCTTGGACAAGTCACTTAATTCTGACTGACTCTTACCTAGGACCATCTCTAGTCATTTTGATTCATATCTGACCACTAGACTCAGATGGCTCTGGAGGAGAGTTTGAGACTGATAACTTAGTTCAACACTCCCTCACTCAAATCCAGTTTATGTGCTTGTCATGACATGATCTCCTTGACATCGAAGTCTTCAGAAACAAAGGATGAACATCATCATCATTATAAAAACAAAGAAATTAGTCTAAGTATGAAGAATTATAAAATAGAAAGGGTGTTAGCTTATCCAGGTAAATGATGATGATTCCTAGACCTAGGGAAGTACCAAAGAGACTGAAGAAAGGGGGAAATTGGGAGAGATGTCAGGTACAATGACAACTTTTAGAAATTGTTTGGCTCTGTGCAGTAAGAGAAAATGAGGAGTTAATGATGAGATGAAGTTCTAAACCTAGGAGATTAAAAGAATGTTAGTAACCACACAGAAATAGGGATATTCAGGAAAATACATACAAATGCACACACACAAGCATATATATATATATATGTATATGTATATATACATATACACATATATATATATATATGTAGAGAGGTAGAGAGAGAGAGAGAGAGAGAGAGAGAGAGAGAGAGAGAGAGAGAATTTTATTTGCACTCAAAGTTCATCACATCAATTCTTTCTCTGGAGGTACATAACAATTATTTTTTTAATCAGAAGTCCTTTGGAATTATCTTGGATCTTATATTGAACAGAGTAGCCAAGACTTTCACAGTTGATCATGATTTCATCATGGTGAACTGTTCACAATGATTTTGTGGTTCTTTTCAACTTCACTGTGAATCAATTCATCTAAGTTTTTTCATTTTTTTATGAAGTTATTTCCCTTGCCATTTCTTATAACATAATACTTCTCTGTTACAATCATAGGACATCCTGCTCAGTTATTTTTGAATTGATGAGTATTCTCTCCCTTTTTAATTCTTTGCCACTGAAAAAAGAATTTGTGGTCTTTGTGTATTTAGGTTCTTGCCCTTTTCCTTTTATTTCTTTTGGACACAGACCTAGTAGTGGTATTGCTGGTTTAAAGGAGATGCATAGTTTGATAACTCTTTGGGTATAATTCCAGATTGTTCTCCAGAATGAGTGAATCATTTTACTACTCCAAAAGTTCATTAATGTTTCTTTTTTTCTTTATCCCTTGCAACATTTATCATTTCTTTTAGGTTTTAGGTTTTACTTCCGTTATTTTACTTTATCTCTCTCTAAACCAAGTGATTTAGAGAATTTTTCTTGTGAGTATAGATAGGTTTGTTTCTGCTTCTGAAAACAACCTATTCACAGTTTATTTTTTGCAAGGTAAATGGGGTTAAGTGGCTTGCCCAAGGACACAAAGCTAGGTAATTATTAAGTGTCTGAGACTGGATTTGAACCCAGGTACTCCTGACCACAGGCCAGTGCTCTATCCACTATGCCACCTAGCTGCCCCATTCACAGTTTTTGACCATTTTTCAATCAGTGAATTGTTCTTATTTTTTTTTAATTTCATTGAGCTCTCTATTATATTTGAGAAATGAGGACCTTTCAGAGAAACACTGAAAAATGTTTATATTACTTGATTATAATACTTCACAGATACTCATGTTACCTTTTAGAATAACGTTTCCCCTGATTTTCTCTTTTAATTATATCTATCTTTGCTTTGCTTTATCTGAGATCCTGATTATTACTCTTTTTTTTAACTTCAACTGAAGCATACTAGATTCTGATTTAGCCCTTTATTTTAATTCTAAGTGTCTTGCTGTTTTAAGTGTGTCTACTGTACACAATGTATTATTGGATTCTGGTTTCTAATGCATTCTATCTGCTTCTTTTTTATGAGTTAACTCATCCCAGCTTTGATTATTCACAGCTTTGAATATTTACTGTGTATTTCCTTCCAGCCCATGTCCTTCTATTTCTCATGTTCTCTCTTTTTTCCTGTCCTTCCTTAAAAATCTGTTTTACTTTTAACCATTACATTAACCAATTTTTCTTTTATTATCTTTTATTATAGTTCCCTATCTCTTACCTTTCCTTATTTCCCTTTTAGGGAAGATTAGATTTAATACATGCATGAGTATGTATGTGCTTGTGT
Source organism: Macrotis lagotis (assembly GCF_037893015.1). Lineage (NCBI taxonomy): Eukaryota > Metazoa > Chordata > Mammalia > Peramelemorphia > Peramelidae > Macrotis > Macrotis lagotis. Next base: position 266,780,949 of record NC_133658.1, on the reverse strand, counting down.
ATGCATGTATGTGTATGCTTGCATATATGTATGTAAGTTCCCAGCTCTGAACCATTTCTGATAAAAGTGATTTCTTGCCACCCTCCTGCATGTTTCCCTTCACTATAAAACTTCTTCTTGTAACAGCATTTTCCTCATTTTATCCCTTTCTTCACTCTTATCCTAGTGCATTCTGCTTTCTCACTATTACAATTTTTTGGAGATCATTCCAACATACTTAACTTGTTGGCCTCTATTTGTAGACTCCCTCTGACTGCTGTAATAATTGTGAGAGTCTTTGAGGATACATATATCAGCTTGCTATATAGAAATGCAAATATTTTAATTTTGTTGTATCCTTTATAATTACTCTTTCATGTTTATCCTTTTTATGCTTCTTTTGAGTCTTCTGTTAAAATTTTAAAGTTTATACTCAGTAATTGCTTTTTCATTAGAAATCCTTGAAAGTTTCTATTTTATTGTGTCCCTTTTCCTCCCCCCCAAAAAAATTATGATCAATTTAGCTGAGTAAGTTATTTTTGGTTTTAATCCTTGTTCTTTAACCTTCAGAATATTATATTCTAGACCTCTACTCCTTGTAATGAAAAAACAACCCTGCTAAACCTTGTGTTATTCTAACTCCATAATAAATGAAATTTCTTTTGAGTTGCTTGCAGAATTTTCGCCTTGATTTGGGAGGTCTGAGATTTGGTTATAATTCCTGGGAGTTTTCATTTCAGGAACTCTTTCAGGAGATCATTGGTGGATTCTATTTATTTCTATTTTACCTTCTGGTAGTACAATATTAGGGCAATTTTTCTTGATAATTTCTTGGAAAATGATGTCTGTATTCTTTTTGCTTAACATAGCTCTTAGGCATCCATGGATTCTTAAATTATCTCTCTTTAATCTATTTTCCAGGTGAGTTGTTTTTTTTTTCCAATGAGATATGTCACATTTACTTATTCCTTTTAATTTTAACTTTATTATTTCCTCTTAATGTCTCTGGCAGTTATCTTCTACATGCCCAATTCTAATTGTAAAGGAAAAATTTTCTTCAGTTAGCTTTTATACCTCTTTTTTTCCATTTGACAAATTCTGTTTTTTGAGGAATTCTTTTCTTTGCTAAATTATTGAGCATCCTTTATAATTAGACTTATTCTGTCTTTCAGGTTTTACTTTCTTCACTATTTTTGTACTACCAAACTGTTAATTCTCTAAATCATTCTCATTTATCTTACTTGTTTTTCTATTAGCAGTCTTTTCTCTTCTACAGATTCTTCTAGGAAATCTAGTTGACTTGGTATATAATTAACATTTTACTTTAAGCTCTAGTTTAACATTGATGTTTTCTAATTGTTTTGGATGGGTTTTCATTGCTACTATACTAGATCTTATACAAAGTTCTTCTGTTGTTATTTGCTCATTATCCCAGTATGTTTTTGTCTTTGAAATTTATGGTAGAGTTGGGCTCTTCTCTCCTGGGGGTGGGAAAAGCTTCAGGCTTTTTTCTTCCTCTGCTTTCAAAACTAGTTCTGGGAAAATACAAGTTTTCATTTCTTCCAAGGTGGTATGATCTGGGGAGAAGGGGGATCACTGTTCTCTTCTTCTGTTCTATACTCTTTACCCAGGAAGGAGCCCTTTTTCCTTGCAGTCTAAATTTAGTGCTCCTCTTGGCCCTAAAAATAATGTCATGGCCCCTATTCCCTTGTGATTGACAATAGAGCCAATCAGTGCCAACTATGCATAATGCCAGCAAATGAGCCCATGTAATCTCTTTTGATCATTTATTCAACTCTTTTACTGTTTCTGGGTCAGGGCTTCTGAAGTTGCTACTACTATTAATGCTATTAGGACTGCCTCAAGGCCCATTGCCAGTGCTCCTATCACACTCCAGCCTGCATGCACCCTACTGTCTCAGACCTTTCTTATGAGCCACCTAAGTTTTCTTTTTCTCTACAAATGTCTCCCTGTAACTTAGGGGTGAGGAACCTTTTTTTTTTAATCTGCCAAGGGCCATTTGGATATTTATAATATCATTTAAGGGAGATGTAAAATTATCAACTTAAAAAATCCTAATCCAAAAACTCAAGTCCTACTTGCTGTTACCTTGGTAATACCAGACAGATGATTTCACTGTCCTTATATACCTGTGGCATGAAGTTTCCCACTCCTGTTCTAAACTTTTGTTGACTATGCCAATCTAAAATTTGATTTGAGTCATTATTTTAAGTTTGTTTGGTAGGGAATGTTGGAAGAGTTCAACCAGGTCCTAGCATATACTCCACCATCTTGGCTCCAGCCATGTGGAGCCTTTGAATATTTTTTTTTGTTTTTGAAAAGTGAAAATTGCAGTTTACTTAATGATCCCCATATTTAACACAGGACAGTAGTTTAAATAAAGGTTAAACCACTTAAAAACCAACAATATTTATGAAGTTTAAGTCACTGCCTAGAATTGTTGTAAATTTCATCCAATTTTATTGAATTAATTCATTTTTAAGTCAGAAAAAGTTAAAATTACATGTAAAGAATTACTTTTACAGAGAAGGGCCAAACTAGGACTTCAGATTCCTGGGCACAGGCACCTTCAATAGACTACATTTTTTCTGTGACACCATGTGCTTATTATTTGTTATCACAAGTTGTCTCTCAAGTGAATGAATTTACATAATTAGACACTTTAGATTACAAAAAGACCAAAAAAATTAGTCTTAAATACTGACAAAAAAATGTAGCCAATTGAAACACATTAATATGCTGTCAAAAAAACTGTCTATGAGAGTATGATGGCCATTTACTGGTGAGATGAAATGATTGAGCACATAATTCACACTTAAATGGCCAAAGGCAGCATGCTGCTGTGAGAGCGGCTGGACCAAGTGATCCATGTTTAGGTTGCCCAATGTCATGACTTGTCTTTCTGATATGGTAGAGAAAACCTGAAAATAGCTGAAGTCCAACATATACTTTACTACTCTGGCACATGTAAACCCACTGAATTAACAGCCTCAATAGTTGTAGTAATTGGGATGGCAAACTAAAACCACTTACATTCAGGATATCCCTCAAGGCATTCACCAACCTTTTGTTTAAGCACTATCTGAAGTGGACAGGATTTCAAATTAATAGGTTTAGGGAAAAAATAAACACTTTTTCAGTTTAAGAAGTGACTACATTCAAATAAAATTGAAATTTCATGACACATATGCAGTTACTGGCAAAATAATCAGTCAAACCTTAAGAAATTCTTAAGCCATGAATGCAGGACCAGGTCCCAAGCGTGCCTAGCTTTTTCATTGTTCACAGAGCACAAGTGCCCCCTTGGGAGGGGCCAGGGCCATGGAGAACCATAAGCACTCCTCAGGAATTGTTCTTCCCACCCTAGCCCCTGCCCCTCCAACACCAGCCTGGGCCTCTGACTGATGAACACTCTCCTCTCAAACCCAGCTCACTTGGATTCCTTGTTTCTGATGCTTTTTTTAAACACAATTCTTAAGCAGGTGATGGTGACCATAATTGTAAGAACCTGCCCTTGTGCTTGGTATTCTGTTGTTTATCACACAGTTCTGGCAGCAGTCAGAAGCATAGAAAATTGACCTGCCTAATTTATGAAGACATTAAAGTTTTCTTCTTTCATGACAGCAGGGGTTCATGCAAGATTTGTAAACAGCAATATAAAATACTGTAAACATAACTCAATAGATCTTGTATAAAACAGAAGTAAATCCAAATTTACAAATGGTTAAAAATAAAAAAGAGGAGGGCTTCGCATAGAGTCCTTCCTCTTTTGTCAGGTGATTCTTTGAAATTACAAATATAATCCTGAGCTGAAAAAACCAGATCTGGGGAAGAGTTATTGCAAACAAAAGAAATGTCCAAAAAGAAGCTTGCTCTCTTCCTGCTGCTCTCTAGTGAAATTCAACTGTCAGACAAAGTTCTGGATGGGATACTTTGGAGAAATTTATAGTTTAAGGATGCTGGAATGTGGGGGCCTTCCTGCCCACAGTCCCAGCTCTCTCCCAGAAGAGTCTTAATGAAGGCCACTGCTCTCTCTGACAGCACTTTGGGTAATGACATTCAGGGCAGGGGAGACATTAAGAGGCTGGACCACAAGAGCATCGGGGGCCAGGGGAGCACACCCAAGATGGAAAGGGATGAAGCCTCTCCTGGGAGGCTACGGGTGATGCAGCCACTCCTGCTCCTCCCAATACCTTTTGATAAGGTATGTGTGTGTGTGTGTGTGTGTGTGTGTGTGTGTGTGTGTGTGTGTGTGTTGGAATAGATGGTTTCTGATGTCAGGTCTCACTCTGAAGTTCTATAATTATTTCTTTTGTTTGAAAGCTATGGAAAAATTTTCGAGTCTGAAAGAATTTGGAAACTAATTTAAGAAAGTCATGGTTAGGGGCGGCTAGGTGGCACAGTGGATAAAGCACTGACCCTGGAGTCAGGAGTACCTGGGTTCAAATCCGGTCTCAGACATTTAATAATTACCTATCTGTGTGGCCTTGGGCAAGCTACTTAACCCCATTTGCCTTGCAAAACCCTAAAAAAAATAGACATGCTGGGGGGGGGGGGCAGGGACATGAAAGCAAAGAGAAGAATTCCCACAAACTCTCCCCTAGACCACTGCAAATATTTCAAATAATGATTCTAATCAAATTCTAGAGTGGAAGAACCAACAAAAAGACTGAGTAAAACAATTTTGCAGCCAACGACAACTTGGAAGATCCATGGGAGAGGCCTGTTGCACTAAGGTTAGACAGGGTCAGTTTGGAATTCATCAGAGCAAACTAGCTTCAGTCAACTAGGATGTCCTTTGAAGTGCCTGGGATTGTGGAAGCAGTAGTGGTTTTCATAACTCTCAGCTCAGAGATTGCCAGGTACAATTGGGAAGGTCAGTGAGTGAACCCAGTGAACCCAGAGCCCAGTACAGTATATGTCTCCATGCAGAGATGACCCTGGTAGCCAATAGCAGGCCTGGGAAACCACCCAGCAGATGATTCCAGAGTGTTCTGTGCAGAGATGGCAAGGGATCAGGGGATATTGCAGAAGTCTCTCTGCTCTCCCTGAGGCAAGATTCTGTGGCTTTGCCCAAACTCAGATCCGGGCCATAGTCTGGAGGCACAGTTTCAAGAAAAGAAGCATTACTGCCACAGTGGAGCAGGGACTCTCCTCACAGTCCCAGGTCAGAGGGGAGTGCTTGTGTTCATCCACAAGCTAGAGCACAGGCCAGAAGAACAGTCATAGTCTCTCATAAGACTATGGAGGAATGCAGATCCTGGGGAATATTCCTGAAAATAACTGCAAAACCCTCAAAAGAGATAAAATGAAATCATAGACTGAGGAAATAAGAAAATAAAAGAAGAAGAAAAATATCTGACCATAGATAATTACCTTTATCCTATAAAGGATCAAAATATACAGACAGAAGTTAAGAAAGTCAAAATTTCTGCATCCAAAATCTTCAATAAAATTTTGAATTGGTCTCAGACTATAAAAGAGCTCAAAAAATTAGAAAATCAAGAAAGGGAGGTTTAGAAAACATTGGGAAGAGAAATGAGAGTGATGCATGAAAATCAAGTCATAAGCTCAGTGAAGGAATTACAAAAATTAATTAAGAAAATAATGTCTTAAAAACCAGTTGGGTCAAATGGAAAAAGTGTCCAAAAGGTCAATGAGAAGAATGCCTAAATAAAGCATAACTGACCAGATGGAAAGGAAGATTAAAAAAAAACTCTCTGAAGAAAATAATTCTTTTAAATGAGGAATGGAGCTAAGGTAAGCAGATGACTTTATAAGAAATCAAGAAACAATAAAACAAAACCAAAAGAATGAAAAAACTAGAAGAAAATGTGAACTATCTCATTAGAAAAGTCACTGACCTGTGAAATAGATCTAGGGTAGATTATTTAGAAATTATTGCATGACCTGAATGTCATGACCTAAAAAAGACTCAAGACTTTGTCTTTCAAGAAATTCTCCAGGAAAATAGCCCTGATATCCTAGAAGCAGAGGATAAAATAGAAATTGAAAGAAACCACTGATTACCTCCTGAAAGAAATCCCAAAAATGAAAATTGCCAGGAATATTTTAGCCAAATTTCAGTAATCCCAAGTAAAGGAGAAAATATTACAAGCAGCCTAAAACAAATAATTTAAGTATCATGCAATTATAGTCAGGATAACACAAGGCATAGACTTGGGAATATGATATTCTAGATGGCAAAGAGCTTGGATTACTACCTGAAAATCAACTACCCAGCGAAACTGAAAATACTCTTTCAGGGGAAAAGATGGACATTCAAAGAAATAGGGGATTTTCAAACTTACCTAATGAAATGACTAGAAATGAACAGAAATTTGATCTTCAAGTAGAGGACTCAGGTGTCACAAAGAGATATTGGACAGGAAGGACAAATTAGGAAGGACTTGATGTTGAGCTATTTATATTCCTGCATGGAAAGATGATACTGATAACTCATATGAACCTTCTTATTTATTAGGGCAGTTAGAAGGAGCATATATAGACAATGCATAGGAGGGAGCTGAATTTGAAGGTATAATATATTAAAAAGATGGAGATAGTCAGGAAGAAAGGAAAGTACTGGGAGAAAGGCAAAGGTGAGGTAGAGTTAGGTAAGTTATTTTACATAATAGAGTCAAGAAAAAGCTTTTGCAATGGAGTGGAAAATGAGGAAGGTGAGGGGGAATGAGTGAACCTTTACTCTCATTGGAAGTAACTCAGAGAGGAAATAATATACACACTCAATTGGATATAAAAATCTATCTTACCCAGAAGAAAATAAGAGAGGAAATGGAAGGGAGAAAGAGGGCAGGAGGAGGAGAGGGGGGTGTAGTTAATAGAAGAGAGGAAAAATGATGGGAGAGCATAGTCAGATGCAATACACATTTAAGGAGGGATAGGGTGAAAGGAGGGAGAGAAAAGATTAAATGGAATGGGGGAATATGATGGATGGAAGTACAGGTAGTTACAACTCTGGGAAAAAAGTATTTAATCAATTTTTCTGATGGGTTTATGATGAAGAAAGAACTGATGATGTCAGAACATAGACTATAGTGCACTTTTTTGTCACTTTTTTAAGGTCTTTGTGGTGGAGGGATTATGTCTACTTTCACAACATGAATATTGCAGTAATTTGTCTCATAGTTAGACATTTTTACCTACACCAAGTAACTTGCTTTCTCAATAAGAAGAGTGAAGTGGGAGAAAGGGAGAGAATTTGAAACCCAAGCTTTTGGAAGTAAATGCTGAAATTTGCTTTTGCATGTTGCTGTGATAAAAATTTAAAAAGAAAATTTAAAGAAACCATGATGGACTTTTGTTTAGTTTGGTTATACATGTATGACCTATATTGGATTGCTTTTTGTTAGGGAGAAGGGAGAGGTAAGGAAGGGAGGAAGGGAAAACAATATATAATATTCAAAGCCTTGCAAAGAGTGATTGTTGAAAGCTACTGTTGCATGTAGGAAATAACTAATTTTTGGCATCTCATGAATACTATAACAACATTCCCTTCATATTATATATGATTTTGGAATATTTTCTTGAAATTTCAAAATGTATTTTGCATTAAAGAGTTGGAAAAATCTCAAAGATCTCTCTATATAGTAAACATTCAATAGGTTGAATGATTTGTTATGACTATGGGTAAAACCTGAGTCCAACTGTCAAGTATTATATTTATGAATTCAGTATTATTGTATACCATTTTTCTATATCCAACTCTCCTGAAACTTTATAGAATTAGTTTTTATTTTTTTAATTCAATAAATTCTTTTTCACTTATATTAGTAGTCACATGTATTCAAACATTTTAACAAGAATAAAAGAAAGAAAACATAATGCAAAACCCCAAAGTGATTATAAACAACTAAATGTAGCCATATGCTTTTTATTTTTTGCTAATTGTTAAAAGGATGAACAAGTATATTAGCTTTAAAAAAAGACATGGTTAGAACATATTCTAATAAGGCATTCTGGAGACTTGTGATGGAGATTCTGATACACAAATTAGGAATAAACAAATTGACATTCATGGAAACCAAGTTGGATAAAGGTGTAGAAATGTTGTCAGCATTGAGCTATTATTTACACATGAATCATGAATACACACATGAATTATTCTTCCTGAAGCTAGATATTTTCATCATATATCTAAAGCCCCAAGTGGAAAATATGTGTATCTTTGTTGTCTGTGCTTTTTATCATTGTGTAAAAAAACTGTAATTGTGAAAACTCAGTTTTCTTCAAAAGGAAGAAAATAGTTTAGCTTATTTAAGGAATACTGAGCTCTTAAAGGAATACAAGCAAACTTTCTCTTCTGGAGCAAAACTGAATCCACAAGCTGTATTTTTCCACTAGGATTTCCATGAGAAAATCTTTCCTCTCCACCTGCTGGTGCTAGAGAATGTCTTCAGTTCCACTAATAGTTGCAAGTTTAAGAATAGAAGAGTAGAAAGATGGAAGAAATAGAGACTTGTAAAAATACATACTTGTAATGGTTTCAATGATTACCTTCTGGAAGAAATGACCAGCAGTTGGAAAGCTACACTCTTGGTACCATGGAAATGATTCAGATGTTGACATGCTAATTAGGAGCAATCATTCCTTTGCTGATAATCCCCAACTTATATGATTTACAACTAAATCCGTACCCTGACAAGATCAAATTTCCATTATTATAAAAGCACAGAGTGGCTGCAAGATCTTCTTATGGAGAAACAGACTTTTATCCACATGGGAAAGAATACATTCTCTACAGTTGCCTCAAATAATAAAGGGAAGGATAAAGGAAGTAAATAATTGTCACAGAGACATTTTGGACGATAATGGTGTAGGAGAAGATACCTTTGCTTTTTGAAGGTGCACAAATATCTATTAATTAAATCCTCTTTTGTGGTTGTTTTTCTCTAAAGCCTACAGGCCTACAGAGAAAAAAAAATTATAAACAAATCATTTCTTGATATGAATCGCCTGTCCAGTTTTTAAATAATGAAATATGTGATGAATAAAAAATGAATAGCTAATCTAGAAATATGACTTGACAATACTTAAAAATACTATAGTGTAACTGCTATATTGTACAAAATGAATGCTAGAGTTTTCTGACTGAATGAGAAAGTATAAAATCACTTATTCCATTTTATATATAGTTGTCTCCAGATCATGCTTCAGTCATCCCTCAAGTAATACTCTGTGTCTAGCTACATACTCACAAAAAATAAAAACCCTACCCTTGCTGTGAAACAAAGTAATTCAGAACTAAAACTATGCCTAAAAGGATGTGGCTCCACTCACAATCTCTAATAGTTTAGTCTAAAATGTCCTTAATCACCTCCAGTTCTTTTTTTTTAATGTTTTGTGTCTCTTTTGTAGAATGTGAGCTCTCAAAGGGAAGAGGAACCTTAAAATAACCTCACTTGATCTTATCACCCACATCGTTACTGCCATATATTCCTCCGACCCTTTTAAGTTATAAAATATCTAAAGTAGGTACCTATATGTTCTTTCTTATCATTCATTTCTAATTACTGTGCAACCTGAATATTGATCTTATCAATCAAACAAAAATGATCAATGATCTCTCTCTCTCTCTCTCTCTCTCTCTCTCTCTCTCTCTCTCTCTCTCTCTCTCTCTCTCTCTCTCTCTCTCTCTCTCTCTCTCGACAAGGCAATGGAGATAAGTGATTTGTCCAAGACCACACAGCTAGGTAATTTTTAAGTGTCTGAGGCTGCTCACACTAATGACCTCTGAATTGATAAATCTAATAGTTTTTTTTTTTTTGGTTTTATCAGTCCTCATCTTTACTGACTTCTCTGCAAACTTTGCAAAGTTGTTCACCCTCCGATTATACTGAATATTCTCTCATCCCTTTACTTCTCTCTCCTAGTTCTTCCACTATTTGTTTGATAACTCATCAGGATGAGGACTAGAAAGAACAAGGGCTCTGCTCCTCTGCTCCTGGTTTCAATTTTGAAAAAATTGCTTGTGATCTCTCACAGGCCAAAGCATAGGCTAGGAGAGTAGCAATCACATCTCTTCTTAGATAACATCACCTTGAAAGAAATAAAGGCATGCAAATATCAGTAAGTGGCTCTGAAATAAAACAGCATTAAAAATGTGAATCTGGGACCCTCCAAAGTCAAGAAAAAATTGGGGGGAAATGAGCAAAACACAAGAAAAACATCACTTCACCACAGAAAGTTATGATAAGAGGGAATATCAAAATAATAACTTAGAAGACAAAAATGTCCAAACACCTATCTACAAAGTCGCAAACAAAAATGTGAATTGCTCTGAAGCAAAAAAAAAATCATGAAGGAATTTTAAAAAATATAAAAATAAGATAGGAGAGAGATAAAACATTGGGATAAGAAATGAGAAGCATGCCAGGACCATGAAAAGAGAGTCAACAGTTTGGTAAAGGAAGCACAAAAATACTAAAGAAAATAACACCTTACTAAAACAGAATAGGTTAAATTGGGGATGAAAATTGAAGAGAAGAATTCCATAAAAAGCAGAATTGCCAAAAGGAAAAATATGTATAACATTAATGGAGGAAAAGAATCTCTTAGAGTTATATTTTAACAAGTAAAAGTTAATGGCTTCATAAGACATCAAGAAGAATAAAACAAAAACAAAATAATTGAAAAATAGAAGAAACATGAAAAAGTATCAATCTAGAAAATAGATCACAGAGAGAAAATTTAAGATATTGCACTTCTTGAAAACCATTATTTTAAAAAGGAGCCTAGACATCATCTTTCAAGAAATTATCAAGAAAAACTGTCTTAATATCCCAGAAGAAGGTAAAAGAGAAACTAGAAGGAAATGCCAATGACATCCTGAAAAACATCTCAAAATGAAATGTCCTAGTAATATTATTACTAAATTCCAGAGCTCCACATTCAAAGAAAAAGGATATTTCAAGCAACCAGACAGAAAAATATTTTGTGGAGCCACAGGAAAGAAAAAAAATTCTGTGTAGTACTTTTTGGCAATTCTGCTCTTAATGGAGTTCTTTTCAATTTTCATCCCCAGTTTTTCACAGGAGAGATAATATAAGATTTAGCATCTTCTAAATTAAAGGACTGGGGAACTTGGAATATGGCCTTCCAGAAAAGAAAATAATTAAAGTTGTAACCAAGAATTACCCATCCCTAAAATTCTGAGTTTAATTGTTCAGAAGGCAAAATGTATATTTAATGAAATAGAACACTTTTAGACAATCTTGATGAACAAGTAAAAGCTAAGTAGAAAATTTAACTTTTAAATGCAACATTCAAGGGAAATATCAAAAGTTAAACATATAAAGAGAAGCAGGTAATGTCTTCACTAAGATTAGACTCTTTAAATTCCTACTTGAAAAGATTATGCTTGTTACACCTAAGAACTTTACCATTATTAGAAATTTTTAGGAGTATGCATAGACAGAGAGCGAGAGTGTGAGTTTAGTATGAAGAGATGAGATATATACATATACATATATATATACATATATATATATATATATATATATATATATATATATATATATATATATATATATATATATATTTTGCAGAGCACACAGGATTATGGGATCAAATGGTTTGCCCAAGACCACACAGCTAGGTAATTATTGTCTGAAGTTGGATTTGAACTCAGGTACTCCTGACTCCAGGGTTGTGCTCTATCTACTGTGCAACCTAGCCACCCCTGGGATGATATATTTTTTTCAAATTGGTAAAAAAAAGAGATACAATGGAAGAAGTGGAAAATGAGAGATAGAATAGTTTAAATTCTTTCATACTGATGAGGTCAAAAGTTTTTACAGTGGAGGGAATTTTGAGACTTCAACCATATTTTCATCAAAAATGGAATAACATAGACACTCAGTTGGATATAGAAATTTCTTACTCTGGGGAGGATTAGAAAGGAATTCAGATAAAAGATAGGGGAATCATGAAGAGATGGTGGTTTGTGAGAGGTGGTAGACAAAAGGTATGGAGTGGAAGAAGACAGGCATACAGAGACAGAGAGAGAGATAAGAGGCAGAAAGTTAGAAAGATAGAGACTGAAAGAGATAAATACAAAAGTAGAGATTATGATATATATATATATATATAAATACATATAGATATGCATTTATGTGTATACATTACATACATGGAGAGAAAGAGGGAGGGAGAGAGAGAGAGAGAGAGAGAGAGAGAGAGAGAGAGAGAGAGAGAGACCGAGCAATGTAAGGTCAAAAGAGGTACATGGTTTAGACATAAATGGTGATTAATAAGCAAATTGGAAGAGCATAGAAGAGTTTACATATCACATCTATTAATAGGGGATGAATTTATGATCAAACTAAGGAGCATTATGGGATACAAAATATATAACTTTGATTGCATGAAATTCAAAATATCTTTTTCCACTAAGGAAACCAATGCTGTCAAGATTAGGAGGAAAAAAACAGATAACTGGAAAAACATTTTAAAGCAAAATGTAGAGAACTCAGTCAAATTTATAAGAATATGAATCATTATAATTTGGAAAATGGTGAAAGGATATAAATAGGCATTTTTCAGAAGAAGTCAAAGCTATCAATAGTCATATGAAAAATGTACCAAATCACTGTTAATTAGAAAAATGAAATTAAATCAATACTGAGGAACCACCTTACACATTTTGGCTAATATGAGTTTTTTGTTTTTGTTTTTGTTTTGTTTTTTTGCTAAGCAGTGGGGTTAAGTGGCTTGCCCAAGGCCACATAGCTAAGTAATTATTTAGTGTTTGAGGCCAGATTTGAACTCAGGTACTCCTGACTCCAGGGCCAGTGCTCTATCCACTGCGCCAACAAGCCACCCCCTAATATGATTTTTAAAAAGGAAAATGTCAAATGTTGATGAGAATGTGGAAAAACTGGGATATTAATGTATTGTTGGTCTATTTGTGAACTGATACAATCATTCTGAAGAACAGTAAGTAACTATGCCAAAAAGAATAGCAAACTGGGTATAACCTTTGACCTCAATAATATTACTCTATAGACCTGTATACTAAAGATATAAAGAAGACAAAAAGCACAAATATTTACAAAAATATTTATAGCATCTTTTCCTGCTATGACAAATAACTGGAAATTGAGGGGGAGATGATCATCAGTTGAAAATGGATAAGCAATTTATGCTATATGTTTGTGATGGAATACTACTGTGCTATTAGAAATGATAAGCAATATGATTTCAGAAAAACCAGAAAATACTTACATAAACTCATGCAGAGTGAAGTGAGCAGAACCAGGAGAACATTGTACATTATAACAGCAATATTATATAATGAACAACTGTGAATGACTTAACTATTCTCAGCAAAATAATGATCCAAGAAAATTCTGAGGGTATCATGATGAAAAAATTTTATCCACTTTCAGAGAAAGAACTGCTACAGTCTGAATGCAGATCAAAGCCAACTGAAAAATTTTTTTTCTATATTTTTCATCTGGGTTTTCTTTCACAACACAACTAATATGGAAATATGTTTTGCAAGACTACACATATATAAACTATATCAAATTGCCTGCACAACTGATCAAATTCTCAGTGAAGTGGGGAAAGGGAAAGGGGAAGCAAATAATTTGATAATCAAAATTGAAAACAAATGTGAAAAATTGCTTTTACATGCAATTTGAAAATAAAAATACATTTTTTTCTCCTGGTTTCCTGGAGGTATAGTTGCTTTTTTCTTTTATTTCGTTTTAAAAATATCTTATTTATGAAGATGTTAAAGTAAAGATGAAATATCCACCCCAGATCACTCCAAATACCTTTAAATAATGACTCTAAAATAATGCTAGATTGGTAGAACTCACAAAAAGACCGAGTGAAACAATTTTGTAGCCCAAGAGAACTTGAAAGATCCTTGGGAAAGTTCTATTACACCTGGGTGAGAAAAGCTATGCAATATAATATGGGCAGTGCTGCTGCGAACTAGCTCCAGACTGACAGGAACAGTCCATAGGGCACATGGGTCCCTAGGTCTGTGGTAGCAGGAAGGTTTCCAGATGTCTCAAACCAGAGTTTGCCAAGGACGATTAGGAAGGAAAGCATGAAAACTCTGCTGTATTTGAGTGAAAACAGCCCAATCCAACACAAGTCTCAGACAGCTTTAATGACTGATGCTTTATAATATAATTTTAGATCTTGTATGGCTAGAGTGCCTTCTTCTGCATTTTTCCATCAATTCCCTTGATATTCTTGACCTTTTGCTTCTCTATATGAATTTAGTTACTATTTTTCCTAGTTCACTTAAGTAATTTTTTAGAAGTTTGATTGCTATGGCACAATAAAAATAATTTAAACTAGGTAGAATTGTCATTTCTTAAATATTAGTTCAGCATTCCCATGAGCAAAGCTGTTTCTAGGGTCGTCCATGCATACCATCATATCATCTACAACGAATGAGAGTTTTGTTTTTTTATTTTTTTAGGGTTATTTTTTTATTTGCAAAGCAATAGGGTTAAGTGGCTTGCCCAAGGCCACATGGCTAGGCAATTATTAAGTGTCTGAAGCCCGATTTGAATTCAGGTACTCCTGACTCCAGGGCCAGTGCTCTCTCCACTGTGCCACCTAGCCACCCCAGTTTTGTTTCTTTATTACAGATTCTGATTATTTCAATTTCTTTTTTCCTTCTCTTATTGCTAAAGCTAATATTTCTATTACAATATTGAATAATAGTGGTGAAATAGACCTCTTTGTTTCATCTCTGATCTTATTGGAAATGCCTCTAGTTTACCCCCTTTGCATATAATGCTTGGTGATGACTTTCAATAGCTACTACTAATCATGTTAGGTAAACTTTTTTTCCAGTTTATGCAAGGCAATGGGGTTAAGTGACTTGCTCAAGTTCACACAGCTAGGCAATTATTAAGTGTCTGAGGCCAAATTTGAACTCAGATCCTCCTGACCCTGTGCCACCTAGCTGCCCTTTCAGTAACATTCTACTTATTCCTATGATCTCTAGTTTTTAATAGGAATTGGGTGCTGTATTTTGTCAAAATTTATAAATGATTTCTATTGATATGATAAATTATACTGATAGTTTTGCTAAAATTGAACCAATCTTGAATTTCTGTTATGAATCCTACCTGATATTATCCTAATGATAACTTGCTAAATTTGCTTTGCTAATATTTTATTATAGTATTTTGTATCTATATTCATTAGGGAAATTGGTTTATAATTTTTCTTCTTTGTTTTGACTCTTCCTAGTTTAGGTATTATCACAGTATTGGTGTCATAGAAAAAATTTTGCAGATCTATTTCTTCACTTATTTTTTCAAATAGATGATATAGAATTGCAAATAATTCAAAGAACAGATAATTGTTCTTTGAATATTAGTAAAATTCACTTGTGAATCCATCTAACCCTGGAGATTTTTTTCTTTGGGAGTTCATTGATGACTTGTTCAATTTCTTTTTCTGAGATAAGATTATTTAACAATTTAATTTCCTTTTCTGCTAACCTGGGCAATTTATATTTTTGCAAATATTCATCCATTTCACTTAGATGGTGAATTCACCTTTTTCTTTCTTGATCCTTGTAACTGGGTTTTCTTCTCTTCTTCTAAATCAAAAAAAAAACAAAGATTTATCTGTTTTATTGGTCTTTTCACAAAATGAACTCTTGGTTTTGTTTATTAATTCAAAATTTTTTCTTCTTTCAATTTTATTAATTTCACCTTTAGCATTCAGAATTTCTAATTTAGTACTTATTGGGGATTTTAATTTGTTCTTTCTTTAACTTTTTCAGTAGCATACACAGTTCATTCATCTCCTAGTTCTCTATTTTATTCATGTAAGCCTTTACAGATATAATAGTTCCCTTAATAACTGCTTTGACTGTATCCTACAAGTTTTAGTATGTTCTCTCCCTATTTTGATCATTAATTCTTTCTATGATTTGTTGTTTGGTTCTCTCATTCTTTAAAATTAGGTTATTTAGTTTCAAGTCTATCTCTCAGTTATCTTTTATTACACATGATTTTTATTGCAACATGATCTGAAAAGGATGCATTAAATTTTTCTTTCAGCATTTGATAGTAAGATGTTTTATACCCTAATACATGGTCAGTTTTTGTGTAGGTGCCATGTATCAGAGAAAGCAAGGTGTGTGCCTTTCTCTCCCCATTCAGTTTTCTCCAGAGTTCTATCTATCATATCGAAGTTTTCTAAAATTCTATTAACCTCCCTAACTTACTTCTCTTTATTTTCTGGTTATTTTAATTCTGACAAAGGGAGGTTGCACTCTCCCACCAGTATAGTTTTGCTATGTCTTCCTATAATTCATTTTTCTTTATCTCTAAAAATTTGGATGTTATACCACTTGGTGCATACCCATTTAGTGCTGAAATTGCTTCATTGTCTATGGTACCTTTTAGGAGGACGTAGATTCTTCATTATCTATGAGATCTATATTTTCAAGTGCTTTGTCTGGGATAAGGATTACTATGTCTACTTTTTTCACTTCAGGTAAAGCATAATATATTTTGCTCCAGTATTTTACCTTTATTCTGTGTATATCTCTGCTCCAAAGATATTTCTTGAAGTATCTTGAAGAAAGTTCAACCCATTCACATTCACAGTTATATTTACTAACTCTTTATTGCCCTCCATGCCATCTCCCCTCTATTAGCATTTCCCCCCCTCCTTTCACTCTATCCCCCTCCCTAATATTTTGCTTCTGAATACTGCCTCCCTCAGTGTTTCCCCTTTCATCTACCACACTCTCTTTTCTTTTACCTTTCCTTTTCCCCTTTTTCTTTCCCTCCCTTCTATCAGTCCCTCTTTCCCGCCTCTCCTTTCCCCTCCTAATATTTGAAAGATAATATAAATTTCTAAACTATGTGTTTTAAGAACCAGATTTGATGATAGTAAGATTCAGGTGGTTCTCACCTCCCTTCTTTTCCACTATTGCAATAGATCCTTTTCACCTCTTCATGTGATGTAATTTACTCCATTCTATTGCCCTCTAACTACCATTTCTTTACAATCCCCTCCCTTTTTTAATGAAAAAATTTTAGATCATTCCATCAACGTCAAGAAAATACCACGAAAGTTTATAACTTCGGCTTAAGGATATTGTTCCTAATAGAATTTTAATTCTCAAGCTTTATGAGAATCTTCCTCCCAGGTAGTGATGTAATCAGTATAATCTTATTAGATAGTCTTCTTTTTCTTTTCCCCTTTTTATCTTCTCATGTATCTCTTGAATCTTCTGTGTGAAGATTAATTTTTCTTTATAGCTCAGGTTTTTTCATCAGAAATGTTTGAAAGTCACCTATTTTGTTAAATATTCATCTTTCCCCTGAAAGAGAAGGATCAGTTTTGCTGGATGATTGATTCTTGGTTGTAATTCAAGCTTTCTCACTGTCCAGAATATCATATTCCAGAGCCTTTGAAACTTTAGTGTTGATATAGCCAGGGCCTATATAATCCTGACTGGGTTCATTGCTATCTGAATTGTTTCATTTTTGACCACTTGCAAAGATTTTCTTCTTGATCTGATAATTCTGAAGTTTGATTTCATTATTCCTTGCTGTTTCTATTTTGGTATCCCTTTCAGAAGATGATTGATGGATTCTTTCAATGACATTTTGTTCTCTGGTTCCAGCATATCAGGGCAGCTCTCCTTAACTATATTATTAAGAATGAAGTCTAAAATAAAAAAGTCAAGAATTTCCAGTGACTTAATGAAAAAAAATGTGCAAAAGAAGGGGGCTTAGCCATACCTAATCTAAAATTATATTATAATGCTTCAGTCACCAAGACTGTCTGTTACTGGTAAAGAAATAGAGTGGTTGGGGCAGTTAGGTGGTGTAGTGGATAGAGCACCAGCCCTGGAGTCAGGAGTACCTGAGTTCAAATCCTGCTTCAAACACTTAATAATTACCCAGTTGTGTGGCCTAGGGCAAGCCAGTTAACCCCATTGCCTAGCAAAAAAGAAAGAAAGAAAGAAGGAAAGAAAAAAAGAAATAGAGTGGTCGACCAGTGGAATAGACTAGGTGCAGTAGCAGGAAACAATTTTAGTAATCTGCTCTTTGATAAACCCAAAGAGTAGCTATTGCGATAAAACTCTCTCTTTGATAAAAAACTGCTGGGAAAATTGGAAGTTAGTATGAAGAAAGTTAGATTAGACCAACACCTCACACCCTATTCCAAGATAAGATCCAAATGGATAAAGGATTTAGGCATAAAAAACAATACTATACGCGAATTAGAAGATCAAGGACGTGTCAGGTTTATGGAAAGGGGAGCAGTTTATGACTAAGGAAGAGATGGAGAACATAACTGAAAACAAACTAGATGATTTTGATGACATTAAATTGAAAAAGCTTTTGCACAGATAAAACCACTACAACCAAAATCAAAAGAAATGTAGTAAACTGGGAAACAATCTTTGCATGTAATGTTCCTAACAAAGGACTCATTTCTAAAATATACAGAGAACTGAGTCATATTTTTTTAAAAAAAAAGCCATTTCCCAATTGACAAATGGTCAAAGGATATGCAAAGGCAATTTATAGATGAGGAGATCAAAGCAATCCATAGTCATATGAAAAAAATGCTCTAAATCATTTCTTATTAGAGAAATGCAAATTAAAACTTCTCTGAGGTACGACCTCACACCTCTAAGACTGGCCAATATGACCAGAAAGGATGAAGATCATTGTTGGAAGGGTTGTGGGAAATCTGGGACACTATTACATTGCTGGTGGAGCTGTGAGCTCATCCAACCTTTTTGGAGAGAAATTTGGAACTACATCCAAAGGGCAACAAAAATGAGCATACCCTTTAACCCAGCAATACCAGTACTGGGTCAATACCCTGAAGAGATGATGTGAAAGGGTAAAAACATCACTTGTACAAAAATATTCATAGCAGCCCTGTTTGTAGTGGAAAAGAATTAGAAATCAAGCAAATGTCCTTCAATTGGGGAATGGCTTAGCAAACTGTGGTGTATGTATGTCATGGAACACTATTGTTCTATTAGAAACCAGGAGGGGTGGCAATTCAGGGAAGCCTGGAAGGATTTGCATGAACTGATCCTGAGTGAGATGAGCACAACCAACGAAACACTGTACACACTAACAGCAGCATGATGGTGATGATTAACCTGGATGGACATACTTATTTCATTAGTGCAACAATCAGGGACAATTTGGGGCTGTCTGCAATGGAGTTTGAACAAAGTTCAAGGACTATTTCCTTTAATTTAGAAAAAAACTGCTATCTCATTGTCTGATCTTATGTCTTATACTTTATGTTTCTTCTTTAAGGATATGATTTCTCATCACACATAATTTCGATCAATGTAAAACACAGAAACAATATAAAGACTGTCAAATTGCTTTCTGTGGGAGGGTGGAAGGAGGGAAGTAAGATTGTGGGAAAATTTGAAAAACTCAAAATAAATAAAATCCTTAATAAAAAGAATGGAGTCTAAGCCCTTTTTTTATCAAGATTTTTCAGGCATGATTCGAAAATTGTTTCTTCTGGTTTTATTTTACAAATCAATTGTTTTCCCAATGAGGTTGTTTACATTTTCTTCTATTTTTATCTTTCTTTTATTTTGTTTCACAGTTTCTAGGTGTCTTATGAAGTCAATAGGTTCCCTTAATCACAATTTATTTTTAGTGGTGTGTTTTCTTCATTTAACTTTTGCATTTCCTTTTCCATTCGATCAAATCTACTTTTAAAGGAGTTGGTATGTTTGGTCAATTGCATAATTGTGTTTTTAAGGGAATTGTTTTCCTTTTGCACTTGTCCAATTGTATTTTAATGGATTTAGTTTCATCTAATAATTTTTGTTATAAGACGTTCATTTACTTTTGCATGATGTTAATTTTCTCTTGCATTTCTTTGCTGATTTTTTTCTATTAGATTTTTAAACTCCTTTCTGATCTCTTCTAAGAAGTCTTTCTGGCCTAGAGACCAACATATTCTCTTCTAAAGCTTCACATATAATACTCCTTCTGTCTTCCTTTTCTGAGCCACTATCCTTATCTCCAATGTAACATTCAGTAGATTCTGCTTTCTGTGGCTTAAAACAGTGCCTGGATTTCTCCTCCATCTTGGCAAGAAATACTTTTAAAATGAAATAGTTTTATTGGATGACATTAATTTACTAAAATATGGCTTCATAAACTGAACACTGGTTAATATAGTAATAAAATTTAAATTCTCACTATATTCCTGCTTGATATCCAAGAAAAAGACCAATTTACCTTATTCTAAGCATCCTATTTTATTGAAAAGGAGATTTGCTATACACCATTCTGATAAATATAGGTGGACTTTACTACATATATAAGTTAAAAAAAATTGTGTCAGAACATTAAGAACATATCCAAAGTCAATTCCAGTTTTTTTTAAGCATGTGGATATTTCCACCTCATTGCTATAGATCACTCTCCCTAATATAATCTCATATAATAGAAATTAGATGAGCACAATTCACAGATGGTATCAAGAGCATTCATTAATTGGAGGAATGGACTAGAGTAATATAAGATCTTTTCACTACTTATATGTCAATGTTATCACCAACATATAATGTAAACAGGAATTCAATTCATTAAATATTTATTAAACACCTACTCTATGTAGGATACATGACTAGGAACTAGAGTTGATATAAAATTTATAAATGACACAGTCTGCTTTTAGTGAGGTTATAGATCAATAGGATAACCTGATACAAATGTACATAACAATAATTAATAATAGGTCACAATAAATACATTAGAAACCATAAAATAGAGTGCTACTTCTACAAGACACAGATTCAGCAGTTAGTTCTAAGTGGTCAAAAGGATATGAAGAAATATTAGTCAAGGGAATAATTAAATTATATTAATAACAATATGAAAAAATAATTCCAAACACCTAATAATAAAATAAATGTAAATAGAAATAACCCTAACATTTCAACTCACATTCTGCAAAAGGTAACAAAAGATGAGAATAGTCAATGCTGCAGGAATTATAAAAAGATAGGCACTCTAACAAACTATTAGTGTACTATATAGTGGGAGCTGAAAATTAGTCCATCCATTAGAGAAAGTTATTGGGGATTTTCTAAAAAAGTAATACTTGTAATAGACATGATCTTTAAACTAATGTCCACTAGTAAAAAAGGAAGTCAAAGATACTTAGATGTACATATTTCATAGCATCATTTGGGTATATGGGTGTGTGTATATTTTTTTTGTTTTAGGAAAAAACAAGAAATGAAATAGGTACTATGTATCAAAGAATGGCTAAATAGATTTGAATTAATGATATATTACTGCTTAGTAAGAAATTATAAATATCGACAAAACAAAGAAGAAAAGAAAAGCATATTAACTAAGGCAAAAGACAATACATTGATTAAAGAAAATAATATAAAGACTACAAAAGGAGAAATGAAAAATAAATAATCAAATACAAATGAATGTTGTATAATTATTGCCAAACTTGAATCCAAAGAAAAGTTAATAAAATCCTCTTTCTTCTTTCTTTACAAAAATGAAGGACGGTTTAGAACACTGTATATACTGACAGATTTAGTTACCATTTTGAATAGTTTTCCTTAAATGTTTTGCTTTTCTTCTTTCTTTTTTTTCTTTGTTCTTCAGGATCACTCTCAGCTAGGAAAAGGGAGAGTTATATCATTAGAGATGTAAGTGAGGCAGAAACAAAAGAAATAAACACCATTTTTTAAAAGGAAAATAGAAAATGGCATGATGTTTAAGGTCCACCAATAAAAGTCATTTTTTTTGAAGGGGAAATGAAGCAGTTCACAACCAATCCTCTTGTATTCTCAGTGCAATGAAATATAAAGCCAAAATTCTTTCAGCATGACTGTCAATTGTTATCATAACTCCTGAAATCACTGAGCACTACTGATTACACAAATCCTGGGAAAATCAAATCTTTGATTAAAAATCCTGTTACTTCCATTTCTGACACCTCTCCTTACCCCAACCCAATAAAAATTCTACTTTTTGTCACCATTATATATATTTTTAAATATTTTTGCAAAGATAAAGGTAACCAATTTTAATTAGTCACTTAGGAATTGCTTGAACTACATTTTGAGGGGTCACCCTAGCTAGAATCAAACATGAAGTTTCTGTTAGTGTCCGATAAAATAGAGACTCAAAATATAAAGTATATTCAAACTGCACTGTGTAGATAACTGCAGTTGGATACAAATTCTAATTTGAAAATCCAACATTACACAACCTCCCAAGAATACATAATTACTCTGCCTATAATAAACATTGTCTGAGTGCTTAAAGTATTGAATACAGGTTAATCTTGGATAGATTTAAAGCACCACCTGTTCACTTCTATTAAAAAAGTTATAATTATAATTTCTGTTTCATTGAAGAACTTAATCCGTTTGTATTTAGTTTCATCTTTGAATATGTATTTGGTATAAGAATATACTCCATAACTCAGAAAGCCAGCGGGTGGCCCATTTATTGAAAATGTAAGTGAACAATGCATTTCTTTCACTATACCCGAAACTACAAATGTAGGGAACAGGATTTCTTTGCTCATACTTTCCTTCTAGACAAGCCAACATAGTTCAGGGAAACTCACCGACTCTTGAGACTAGGAAGATCAGCTGAGTAACTGAAAGGAAAATGGGTCAGAGCCACAGTAGGGTAGATCCATTAGGATGCCTCTAGAACGCCCATTTCTGACCCCTGAAAAATGCTCAGGGCAGTTTTGTGGAAACAAGAAACCAGGTCTCCTGCTGACTAATTCCTTTTTGAAGGAAAGAAGTAAGAAAAGATGTAAAGCCAGGCAGAATGAAAATTAGAATTGCTGGACTATGGTAAGGCATTATTATTGACAAGTTAGATGTTGTCAAAGAAGATCATATAGGATATTAAGGGGAAATGGAGGCTCTCTTTTACAAAGGAAGAAAGGACTCTCTAGTGTCAGAGACTCTGGGTCCCTGTCCTGTATTCAAAAGCTTTTAAATTCCTTGGGTTTCACTTTTCTCAACTCTCAATCAAGGATTTTAATGAGATGATCTCTAAAGATTCTTCTTGGTTTGAATATATGGTCCCTAAATATGGTGCTTAGCATTTGAAGAGCTATCATGTGGAAATGAAATGTGTTTATCATTGAACTATAGAGACTAATAAGATGAAATTGGAGAGAAATTAGAGAAAGACAGATTTTTAGCTTGATATAAGAGGAAAAGTTCAGGACAACTCTAGTTGTTTAAAAACTGGAATGAATCATCTCTCAACTTCTCTTCACTCAAATCTTTAAATTGAGGATGGTTGGGGATTTGTTAGGGATGTTGGAGCAGGAATTCCTATTCACATACAAAATGGAAATCAAATTTCAATAAATAGAACCAAACAATATACCTTTCCTTCTATAATTCCTCAATATGCTCCCTTTTTGCCTATGACACTGTCACCACTTTAAAACAGTATATCATTTCCTCACACCTTAATTACTGCAATATCCTGCTGATGGCTTGACTTATCTCAATTCTTTCCCTACTCCAATCCATTTCCATTCAGACACTAAAGTGATTTTTTTTCTCAAAATGCATAACTGATTATTTAACATACACACACACACAAACACACACACACACACACACACACACACACACACACACACACACATGCACACAGAGTGTGAGAGAGAGAGAGAGAGAGAAAGAGAGAGAGAGAGAGAGAGAGAGAGAGAATTCTTAGCCTCCAGGATCAAATATTAAATGATCTATTTGGAATTCAAAACTCTTCATAACCTAGTCCCTTCTTACCTTTCCAGTCTCTTTATACCTTACAATTCAAGTAATATATAGTATAGTAAAAAAGACCTCTTAGCTCTTTAGAACCAGGAAACTCCATCTTATCTATGAACATTTTCTCTGGTTGTTCTCCATGCCTTGAAAGAACACTTTTTCTCTTCTTCTTTGACTATTGAATTCCTTGGCTTCCTTTAAAGCACAACTAAAATTCCACTTACTACATGAAACCTTCCCTAGCCTCTCCCTTAATTCTAGTATTTCCATCATTTCATTGTTTCCTATATACTGCATATAGCTTGCTTTGTATATATTTATTTACATGTTGCCTCCTAGATATGATTGTAGTTTCCTTGAATGGTCTGAATACTTAATGCTCAACATGGTGCCTGGCACAATGTAAATTCTAAATAAATTTTGCCTTCTGGGCAAATAGGAGAGAAGAGGAGAAAGAACTGTGGGTTTTCAGTATAAAAACATGATTGCAAATGGCAATTTTCATTTTCACCTTATTATATTTAAGGGAAAATAAAACAAGTCAGAATGAAGCATGTCTCGTACAGTTCTATATTGTGTTAGTTTACCACTAAGTTAATTAACGTGGGTCTACACAAATCAAATCTGAAAGAAAACAGGGCAATGAAAAATAAAATGAGATGGAATGGAAGGAAGAGTTTTCTCAAGATTGTCTTGACATTTAGAAATTCCACAAGTTCATTATCAGGAAAGTTATGGAGCACAAATTGTAAATGCTGTGTTGTAAATAATCATAATAATAGGGTAAGAAGAGTTAAACATGAATTGAAGAAATTTAAGATAGAAATAGGATACTATCTTTACAATTCAGCATTGTAGCAACAGAATTAAATAGTTTTATGGAAAAGCAAAGTCATAATTTTTGGTTTCCTCAAATAAACCAATTTATCTATAAATGGAAAAATTCTTAAAGTAGAAGATTCTATAATAACATCTTTCTAAAGGTGGCTATTTTATACTGGATTTATCTTAACTTTATGTTAAATATACACCCCAAGGTTAATTCATAAATTTTAAAAGGTCTGACCATAGTGAAAAAATATAGAGAGAGGAAAAGTTTAGGGACATCATTTTGAAAGGTGGGGGAGGGGAGGAACAAGAATGTGCTTGAAGAGAATTGCATTTTTCCAGTGTGACAACAAGAATAAGAAACATATTATTTCTCACTTTGAGTTTTCTTACAAATACCAACTGAAAAAAATATTTGCTGTGGGGTAGAGTTTAGTAAGGTGTGAGAACTGCATTTTGCAAGCTGAACATGTGAAAATTGATGTGTTTGAGGCTGAATACCATCATGTAATGACTTGGTTTTTGTATCTGAACAATACTGTATAAACTATTGTTTTTTATTTCTCCCCCACTGGACAGCAACACCATCTTTGAGATACCTCAGTGTTCTCTGAGATAGTAGGAGTTGAAGGTTGGAGTTTCAGATATTGAGAATTGTCTTACAAAGATCTCACATGTAAATTTCATGTTTGAGTGTTGTTTAGGTATACTTAAGACAATTGTTATAGCAAGGAGATGGAATAAAAAACACATTTATTTCCAAAGAGGAGAGATAGCGACTGTCATTACTGTTCTTGGTGATGATGATAGGTCCAGTCTTTTCAATTTTGTCTAACTCTTTGTAACTTCATGTAGGATTTCTTGGCAAGATCTTTGGAACTGATCTCTATTTCCTTCTCCATTCCATTTTATAAATAGGCTATAACTTCTGAGGCAACAGGATTAAGTGACTTGCCCAGAGTGTCATAGTTATATAAGTCTGAAGTTACACTTGAACTCATGATTCCAAGCCTGATACTCTTTCCACTACAACACCTAGTTATTTATGAATGTCATGAGGGAGAATCCAAAACTTAAATTACCAGTTTGCTGACCTATTGTTCTATTAAAGTGACTTGTAAAAACAATACAAACTGTTAACATAGGCATAAGACACTAAATTAAAATAGATATTTCACTAAGCTTGAGTTCAGACTGAAGCTCATTTTGTCTCTAGGACATGAAATAGTTGGAGAAATTTTTTATTTCCAACTTAAAATAAAAATACCTGATAATTATATACCCAAGACTTTTTGTATATAAACACTAGTCTCTTACCACCAACTCAAAATTAGCACTTTTACTTAATGCTTAAATTTAAGAAAGCTCACATCTAGTATTTACAGAAAATAAATAAAATTCACAGTAATTTAACTACATGCTTCTTCAATTACTTGCATTGTTAATATGGTTAATCAGTATTTTATAAGAGAAGCTTTCAAAATTTGTAAAATGTTTATAAGAGTATATAAATAATACTAAACACAAACTGAAGAAGCCTGATTTATGGGATGGAAAACCATAGGTCTTGGAATCAGGAGCCCTATACTCTCTCTGGTCAAAAATTTGTTACAAATTATTTATGGGGTTTTGATCAAATCATTTAACCATTGTAAGCTTCAATTATACACATCTATAATATGAAAGGGTTGGAGAAGAGTATTTCTAAGGCCTCTTCCTTTTTAACATGCCATGATTCTAATGTGCATGCATATATGTATGTATAAATATTAATAATCATATTTCATTGCATGATGTCAAAATCATGGTCTCAAAAACACAAATGATTGAGCTCAAATCTAAGTAAAAGAATGAATTTTAGGAAGTGGTAATTAAGTTAAAATAACTTTGACTTGACCAAAATATTCTTCCAATGTCTTATCATGATGCAGAGACAATCAATAATGCTTTAGGCATCTTGATGGTTCAGTGGATAGAGTACTGCCCCGGCAAGAATACTCATTATCAATTATGACCTCAGATACTTTCTGACCATGTAGCCTTGGGCACTTTACCTTAGTTTCTTCAGTTGGAGATAATAATAGTAGTGACCTTACAGGCTTGTTGTAAGAATAAAATAAGATAATATTTGTAAAATTCTTAGCATAGTACCTAGCATAGAAAGTGCTACATAAACTTTTTTTTCCTTGCCCCTTTCAGATACCAGTAGAATATCAACCTTGATAAGTCTTGCAGGGGAAAAGATTTTCAGCACTCTTACAGTGTTCTATGTTGTGTCTTACCTGTTGTTATTTTTATTTCTTCCACAAAACATGCCTAAACTCTTTAGGTGATATACTAGATAGAGTATAAAAATAGAAGTCAATAAGGCTTAATTTGAAACCCTACCTCATATATTTACTCCCAGGGGACCATGCACAAGTCACTTAACCAACCTCTAGGCTTCCTTATCTGTAAAATGCTGATAGTAATAACAGAGTAGGTGTATAAGTTCATTAATGGCAAGAACTGCTTTTTGACCCCTTGTCCCTTTTCCCCAATGTTTAGGACGGTGCCTGGAACCTAGTAGAAACTTCAATAATGTTTATTGATTTTATTGCCTGCAATGAAATAAAATATGTAAAGCATAAATGTATATAAACCATACAAATGAGACATAAATTTTATAAAATTGTTCAGCTGTTTTTCAGCCTTGTCCCACTCTTTATTTTTGTAGTTAAATGATGGTTCCAAATTTCCCACATCTCAATAATTATAGGTCAGGCATTCTTATTTAAATTGATCAGAGGTGTGAAGTAAGTATAAATAAAAATAGATGTCTTCATAGAATCACAGACAAAATTGGCTGACAAGTTCATGATCAATTGTGTTTTTTTCTAATTTAGTCCTATTAAAGCATATATTTTCTCTCCCAATGGAACAACTCAAAACATCCATTATAATGAGTCTGTATAATAAAGAAACATTAATTCCCACATTGGCCATATCCAAAACAAATGTTTTTCTCATTCTGGAGTCTAACACCATCATCATTCTGGTCCTGTGGCATTCTGTTTGTCATTGATTAGAGAAATACAAATTAAAAATACCATGAGATAGCTCCTTACACCTATCAGACTTGCTAAGATGACTAAAAGGAAAAATAATCACTGTGCAGATTGGGACATTAATGCACTCTTGGTGAGGTTGTGAACTAATCCAGATGCTTTTATGAACTGATGCAGAGTGTGTGAGCATACACACTCTGCATCAGTTCATAAAAGCATCTGAAGGCATATTACTTATAATTTCTTATAAAAATAGTATTTAATCATAATCACATATCATCATTGGGAATTGTCATTCACAATTGATGAGCATCCCCTCAATTTCTAACACTTTGCCACCATAGGAAAAACTACTATAAATATTTCTGTACAAATCAAGCATTCCCTCTATTTTTTATCTCTTTGGGATACAGAATTAGTAGTGATATTGCTAGGTCAAAAGATTTGCATAGTTTTATAGCTCTCTGGGTATAGTAAGAAAACATTTTATAGAGTATTGGATCAGTTCACTAATCTAGCAACATAGCATTAGTGCCCCAATTTTTCCACATCCCCTCCTGCATTTGTCGCTTTTATTTTCATGTTGGTCAATCTAAAAATCTGAGATACTATTACAGAATCTGTTTTAATTTGCATTTTTCTAATCAATAGTGATTTAGAAGGCTTTTAATTTTAAAGTGACTATTGACAGTTTTGATTTCTTCTTTTAAAAATAGCCTGTTCATATATTTGACTGTTTATCAGCTGAGAAATAGCTTGTATTTTAAATAAATAATAGCTCCATTTATATATATGTATATACATATATATATGTATATATACATATTTGAGAAATGAGGCCTTAATCCAATAAATTTGTTGGAAATTTTTCCCCAGGTTCCTGTTTTACTTATAATTTTGGTTGCATTAGTTTTGTTTCAGCAATATCTTTAAAATTTCTTGCAATCAACATTATTCATTTTACTTCACATGATGATCTATTTTTATTTAGTTATAAATTCTTCACATTAATACAAGACATTTTAGGGCCCTGTAATTGGTATGAGTACATCTTCAATACTATAATGAATATTCATTGGAGGCAAATCTGTTAACAGAATTCTTTGTAATTCCAGCCAATAGCATATATTAAAGTTACTGCAATTAAAAAAACCTCATAGCTGGATCTTGGGATCCAGCTGGTGGTCCATCTGATGCTAAGCCTAGAGTTTTTTCCACTGAATCACCTAGTACTCTTCTGTGATAGGGCCACATCACCATCAGATCTTTAATTACAGAACTAACCATTGAACTACATCTTCATTTTTTGATGAATCTTTATACATTTCCCTAAAAATCTCCCTTATGTCTATGCCCACTTGTTCAACTGCCGGTTATTTCCAGAAGCTCCAATAACTCCCCCAAACCCTCTCAAGGCAAATAGACTCTTCAGGCACCACGGCCTCATCTAAGGTAAGGTACTCATCATTCTTCATATATTTCTCTTCTCTAGTAGGAACATTCATCAGTGGAATCCCGTCTTACTCTCCAAAACAAGATATTCCTTTCCTCCTCCTTTCAATCTTTCATCTCTCCTCTTCACCTACCATTTTTGCAGGTTTTTCTGCTTTTGAGATTTCAGAGATCATTTTTTCCTTATTCCTAGTGTTTCATTTGAAACTCATTCTTCTCTATCTTTCTACTTCCTTCTCTCCTTTATATATTTTCTTCCATGTAGTAATGAAATTTTTTAAAATTTCACCTTAGTCAAAGTATTGTCAGGTTCTGAAGACAATGCCCCTACTCTTTCTCTTTACTATTCCCTCTATCAGATTTCTGTCATCTCCCTGGTCTCTTTTTGTACATTTAGAAAGACAACTCTTGAAACAATATACACACTTAATAGGGTATAGAAACTTATCTTACCCTAGAAGAAAAAGGAGAAGGGGATGGGAGAGGGCAAGAAGGTGTAAATGATAGAGGAGAGGGAAGACTGTGGGAGAGGGTAGTCAAATACCACACACCTTTTTTTTTTTTGCAAGGTGTTGATGTTGGGTGACCTACCCAGATACATGCCTGTGTGGTTATTGAATATATGGAGTGGGTTTGGGCTTGGTTTTTCCTAGTTCCAGAGCCAGTACTCTGTCTGCTGCTCCACTCAGTTGCTCCAGAACGCACTTTTAAGTAGGGTTGTGGTGAAGGGAGAGAGAGAGAGAGAGAGAGAGAGAGAGAGAGAGAGAGAGAGAGAGAGAGAGAGAGAATAGAATAAAGGGGAGTGTGGAAGAATGGATAAAGGGAAATACAAATAGCAATAGCAACTATGGGTAAAATGTTGAAGGAACTCTCTGATAGACTTATGATAAAGAATGCAATAGATCCCAGAGATAGAATTGATGATGAACCCAGACTGAGGAACAATTTTTTTCCTCTCACTTTAATTTCATGAGATTTTTTCTATTTTTGTGGGGACAGGGGCATTATATTTACTCTTGCAACAAGATTATTTAAGTAATATGTAAATAAATAAATAAATATATGCTTTTAAAAAAAGAAAGACAAGTCTTACTTGTCTTTATATTGTTTCTCCATTTCTGTTACTAACCTTGCCCATAACATTAATTTATTTCTATATTTATGCTTTTGGGGATGTTCAAGAAGAAAATAGTCTCTTCATTTCTGATTTCCTTTCCAAAAATATTTCAAACTCTTCCTTATTCTGTCTTTAGTCCTGTATGTTTAAAGTCTGATTTGCAGAATATGTCACCATGTGCCATATGCTAAGTTCCATTATTTTTTGAAACACATTATTCCAATATCTCCTTTTCTAGTTGAGTAGTCTGGCATAATTTTAAAATCTTTCCCTTTGTATGAATAATGCGTTATCCTTCACATCTATGTATTTTCATTCCCAATCTATTGGTTTCATTGGTTAGGGTTACTATTCAAGATTCAAAATTCTCATTTCTCTTTTAAACCACTGAAAAACAGTATATTATAGTTAAATTTTCTCTTCAAATTTTATAAAGTCATCTTTCTCAGCAAATGTTGGATTATTTTTTCGTTTCTTTCTTTCTTCCTTTCTCTCTCTTCCCTTAGCCTTTTATTTTTCTTCTTCCCTTATTGAAATACTTATTCCTAGACTCTTCAATTCATTAACTAGTTCTGGAAATCATATTTCCTTATATTATTATTGTTTTTCTTGTTGATTTCTCTGCTTCTATTCAAACTTTTCCTGAATTTGGTACTTTCAGTTTTCCCTTCTCCATGACTCATTTTCCTTATCATTTGGTTCCTGAATGCCTCTCCATTGAGTATGGGTGCCTCTGGGAACTATATTTCAAATTATCTTAAGTTTTCCCATCTGGCTTCAATTACCTATTCTCCACCTACTCCATTTTAAGGTATACATTTTTAATGCTTCGATCTCAACTTGAAGCATATATTCCCACTAAGATATTTTCTACTATTCACATCTCGGTCCCCCTCCCTGGGTGAATGAGTTTCTTTGCATCTATGAGGCCAAACTTTTGTCTACCTCTTTTGTCATATAGTGTGCATGTTTCACATACACAAACACACACACATTTACACACACATGCACACATACTCACATAATAATAAAGCTCTTGTTTGTATTTCCTGAGTAATTGGCCAAGATGAGATACAGGGGAAAATGATGAATAATGAAGAGGTTGTGAGAAGACTGGGACATTGATGCATTGCTGGTGGAGTTGTGAAGTGATCCAACCATTCTGGAGAGTAATATGGAACTATGCCCAAAGAGCAATTAATCTGTTCATACCCTTTGACCCGGAAATTCCAATTCTAGATCTATATTGATAAGAAATTATAAAAAAAAGGAAAACCTGCCACATGTTTCAAAATATTCATAGCAGCTCTTTTCGAAGTGGCAAAGAATTGGAAATTGAGGGGATTCACATCAAGTGGAGAATGGCTAAACAAGTTATGGTACATGAATACTATGGAATATTATTGTTCTATAAGAAAGCATAAATGGTCAGAGTCTAGAGAAGCATGGAATGAGTTACAGGATCTAATGCTGAGTGAAGGGAGCAGAACAAAGGGAACAATGTAGACATTAACAACAATGTTGTGAGATAAGCAACCTTTTTGAAAGCATCTCCTCTGAACAGTTTTATGGACAGTGTTATCCCCATCCAGAGAAAGAAAAGCAAAACAAAACAAAACACACACACAAAAATCAACAATAACAACAACCTTTAAGAATCTGATGAATACTTTATAAAAATTATCTCTTATGTATCTCTTTCCCTTAATCTTAATTCCTCACACTGAAAATAACTGATCTGCAAACATGTTTATCAAAAATATGTATGTACAATGCTAAACTGAATGCTGATAAGGGCAGGAGGGTTGGAAGGGAGGATAGAAGGAAATTTTGTAAAGTAAAAATATACATGTGCACATGAATGAAAATAAATAAATAAATACAACTTTTTAAAAATAATTTTCCTGAGTACCAATTTCCTCTGAAACCTGGATATTGGGTCTAAGTGAAGCAAAATAAAATAATCTCCTAACTCCTTCCCTTGAGTTTGACTTTCCTTTATAAGAATTCAATCTCCTTTCACTTTCTGTTATTAGTTTCCTCTAAATTTTTGCTCAAATTTCTACTTAATTCTACATAAAGACCTGTCTGATATTTTTGTAATTTCTCACAAAATTTTATATTTCTCACAAAATATTTTAATATGTTTATGTATGTACATATCCACCACAACTAACATGTCTCCTCCCCCATAAAATGTAAGCTTCCTAGAGTCTGGAATGTTTATTTTTGTCTTTATATAATATTTTTTTCTTTATTTATGGTTACATAGCTAAATTAATACTGGGTACATTGTATATGGTAAAAATGATTGGGATTGGTTGAATTCACTAATAGTCAACAAAACTGTCATCCAAGGATCTGACTAGATAATTGTAGAGAGACATTTGGTCATGGGGCAATGAAGTTTCTAAGTTAGAACAATTCAGGGCCATCTCCTTTGATGAGAGGAATGAAGATCTCCATTAGTAGAGGGAGAGCATATGATGATTAAATCATGGGTCTTTGAGAAACCCAAGATTAAATTTCTCAAAAATCATTTATTAAACAATTACTGTGTCAGTCACCATGCTAAGCATTATAGAAACAAATACAAAGTCTTAAAAGCTTGTAGAATTCTTTTGATGAAAGTTTTGTAACTCATTGGCTTAATAGGCTGCCTCTGGTACTATTCTAAAAGATGATTCTTGCAATATTTTGGATGAATCATTTGATTCTTAACACTCTTGGTAGAAATTGTAATGAACAGTCATTTAGCTCCTATTGGATTCTACATTAAGATTCTGCAATATTTTTCACTAGTAGCTGATGATTCATACCTTCTTTCATGGCAGAGAGAATATTTATGTTCTAAGAGTGAACATATATTTTGGATATTTAAGCTAAATTCTATATTTTACTGAGGAAAATGAAATTATAAGAAATCCTATTATTTATAGCCTGGTTACTTTTTGGAACTGACTATTAGAATCAAACAATCTTGAAATGAAATATCAGTGTTGCCATGGAATTACATATGTGTATTCATATCATTTAAGTATATTTTAATATGTATAGATATATACCATATGCATTTCCTCTAATGAAATTGCCCTCTTATATCACATTATGTCATAACGATGACAAAGGTTCTAATAGATTCTATGAGGTTGAGAAAGTCTCAAATGCAAAATTATATTCCTGAAACAAAATATTATTAAATGTTTATTGACTGATTGATTAGTTGATCAATAAAAGTCCAACTATTGCTGAAGAGATTCAATTTGAAGTTATACATACAGTGATAATTGTTTTTCTTACTTTTTGTTTTTGCTTGAACAAGTCACATAAATGTCTAATGAGATGTAAAAGATTTGTAATTTTTGTCCATAGAAGAAAGATTCACAAAAAAATGGAATAAAAGGAAAGGGGTTTTTTTGAGTATCTGAAAGGTGTATTTTAAAACCCAAATAAATTGACTAGATTTGAAGATACAACAAAGTCATAAGATATATGACTGGAGGGGATAGAAGAATTTTATCATTTTTTTCAAATTGAGGTCCAAATAGAGTGAGTGACTTGACTGAGATCACATATTTAAATGTAGGTAGCAGATATAAAAATGTCAACCCAGATCCTCTAATTCAAATAAAGGACTCTTTTGCAAAAAAAGATAACTTGTGGTTAGGGACAATTACTGAACATTTTGAAATATTCTTTGAGCTTATTTGCTAAGAGATTTATCTGAATTTTCTAAGGAAACACTGAGCAATACTTAGTTCCAGTTAAACCATTGATCTTATGATGATTCACTAACACATGAAGTGTTTTTCTTATCATCCATTAGTCAGATTGCCCTGATGTGTCATCTATTTATTCCAATTTTAACAAAGACATGGGGTCAAAAGACACAACATAATTAAGGTCAGTACTGTGAGAATAGCCAGTTCCTTTCAGTACTGTTTATATTCCTAAGGAATGGCTAGTTCCTGGAACTCTAAGAACATGGTCAAATCACATAGGACATGTTCCGGGGGAAGGACATTTTCTCATACACGCTCGAGTGAACTCACTCATATAAGAATCTTAATTTCTTATACAACTACTTTAAGAGTAAAAATAGGCATGACTAGGTGGCACAGTGGGTAGAGTACTGGCCCTGGAGTCAGTAGTACCTGAGTTCAAATCAGCCTCAGACACTTAAATTATTTCCTAGCTGTGTGGCCTTGGACAAGTTACTTAACCCCATTTGCCTTGCAAAAAGCCACCCTAAAAAAAAGACTAAAAATATCCAACTGGACAAAGATTGTAACTCTTCAAAAAATAATACTGAACAGATAGAAAAGAAATGCAGCTCAGCAAAGAGTAAAATTACCCAACTGGCAAAGGAAACCCAAAAGCTAACTGAAGAAAATCAGGGGTAGTGATTTTGATCTCAGATAAAGCAAAAATAAAAACATGTATCATTAGAAGTGATAAGGAAAGAAACTACATCTTTCTTTTTATTATTTATTAATTTATTTTTTATCTATATGTACATGCATATTTTTAAGTTACACAATTTTCTTCCACCTTCCTTTCCCACCCCCTTCCTTTCAGCAGCAAGCAGGTTAACATTGTATATATTTTGATAAACATGTTTACAAATCAGTATTTTTCAGTATGAAAAATTAAGATTAAGGGAAAGAGATATATAAGAGATAATATTTATAAAGTGTTCATCAAATTCTGAAGGGTTTTTGTATTTGTGCGTGTGTGTTTTGTTTTCTTTTGTTTTTCTTCCTCTGGATGGGGATAACATTGTCCATAGCCAGTCTAATATGATTGTCCTATTTGAGCTGCTGAGGAGAGCTGCTTCCATAAAGTTATTCATCTCCCCATACTTCTGTTTTCTTCAGAGAGATTTTTTAAATCTTTTTTTCCAGGTGGCCAGTTCTACTTTTTTAAAGCACACTTCTCATTTGTCTTTTGTGTTGCTTTTTCTGTTTGGCCTAAACTGATTTTTAACATATTATATTCTTCAGTGTTTTTTGTATTTCTTTCACCAAGTTGCTGACTTGGTTTTCATGATTCATCTGCATTGCTCCCATTTCACCTCTTAATTTTACCTCAACCGCCCTTAATTGCTTTTCAAAGACTTTTTGAGCTCATCCATTGCCTGAGTCCAATTTCTATTTCTCTTGGAGGTTTTTGGATACAGAAGCTTAGATTTTGTCATCATCTGAGTATGTATTTTAGTCCTCCTTTGCACCAAAATAATTTTCTGTGTTCCAATTCTTTTTTCTGTTGTTTGATCATTTCCTCATACTTGACCATTCACCATACTTCCAAGGCTTTGGTGGGGTTTTTGGGACAATCCACAGGAATCTTAATTCTTCTATGGTCTTATGAAAGGCTTCAGGCCCTCCCCTCTGACCTGGAGCTGTGAGGATGGTCTCTGCTTGGCTATGGTAATGTGGAAGCCTAACTGCAACCTGGATCTGAGTGTGGGCAAACAGCTGAGTCCTTCCCCAGGGAGAGCAGAGAGATTTCTGCAGTCTCCCCTGATCCCCTTAGCATCTGTGGACTAAGAGCTCTGGATGTGCTGGGTGGCTCTGCTTACTCCCACTGCAGGTTCTCACCACAGGGTTGCTCTGAGGCTTGAGCTCCTCTCCACACTCACTCTGGTTGGAACAGTGTTCTCTTACCACCCTTTCTGGTTGTTCCTGAATTATTAAACTGCCCCCTTTGTCACTGACCCAGGAGGCTAGCCTGGCTGTGCTATGCTGCAGCTTTTTCCAACCCCTGTTCTGGTGAAACAGACCTGTCTTGGAGATCTTCTAAGTTGTCTTGGATTGTGAAATTGTATCACTCAGTCTTTCTGTGGGTTCTGGCCCTCCAGATTATGGGTAAAGTCATAATTTGATGACTCTTGGAGTTTTGGGAGGAATGAGTTTCTGGGAATTCCTGCCTTCATGTCGCCATCTTAGCTCTACCTTCCAACAATGTTGTTGTTAATGTGTATGTTGTTCTCTTACTTCTGCTCCCTTCACTCAGCATCAGATCCCGAAAGTCTTTCCATCCTTCTATAACATCCAATCATTTATGATTTCTTATAGAACAATAAAATTCCATAGAACTCATGTACCAAAACTTATTTAGCTAGTCCCCCAATGATAGTTATTCTTTCAATTTCCAATTCTTTGCCAAGACAAAAAGAGCTGCTATGAATATTTTGGAGCATGTGGGACTCAAGGTACAGACCTAGAGTTGTAATTTATGGATCAAAGGGTATGAACAGTTTTATTGTTCTTTGGGCATAGTTCCATATTGCTCTTCAGAAAGGTTGGATCCATTCACAACTCCACCAGCAATGCATCAATGTGCCAATCCTCCCACAACCTCTGCAACATTGATCATTTCCCCTTTTTCTTATCTTGACCAATCTGATAGATGTGAGGCAACATCTCATTATTGTTTGAGTTGAATTTCTCTAATCCATAATGATTTGGAGCATTTTTTAAATGTAATTATATATAGCTTTACTTTCTTCATTTGAAAACTGTCTATTCATATCCTTTGATCATTTATCAATGGGGGAATGATTTGAAACTTTATAGATTTGATATGATTCTCTATATACTTTAGAAACAAATCCCTTTTCAGAACTCCTAATTGTGAAGATTGTTTCCCAGTGTTCTATTTTCCTTCTAGTATTGGCAGCATTGATTTTATTAGTGAAAAACAGTTTTAATATAATACAGTCAAAATTTGCAGTTTATAATATACTCTAAATCTTGTGAGGTCATAAAGGTCCCCTTTCCATAGAGCTGATAGATGAGTGTTTCTTGGTCTACTAATTTATCTATGGTATCCCTCTTTATGTCTAGATCCTTCATTTTGACTTTATTTTGGCACAGGGTATGAGATGTCACTCTATGCCTACGTTTTGCCATACTATTTTTCAGTTTTCCCAACAATTATTTTGTCAAATTACTAGTTCTTATCCCAGAAACTGATATCTTTGGAACTGTCAAACAGTAGATTGCTAATTAAAGTTACTGCAGTTTCTTTTGAATCTATCCTAGTCCACCAATCCATTTCTCTATTTCTTAACCAGTACCAGACAGTTTTGATGATTGTAGCTTTATAGCATAATTTTAGATTGGTTAGAGCTAGGCCACCTTCCTTTACATTTTTTTAAATCAATTCCATTGCTATTCTTGACCTTTTGTTGCTCCAGATGAATTTTGTTACTATTTTTTCTAACTCAGTAAAAGAGTTATTTGGTAGTTTCATTGGTATGGCATGGAGTAAGTAATTTAATTTGGGTTGTATTGTCATTTTTATTATATTAGTTCAACTTAACCATGAGCAACTGGCATCTTTCCAGTTATTTAGATCTGACATTAATTTGATGAGAAGTGCTTTATAATTGTATTCATATAGTTTCTGGGTTTGACTTGAAAGATAGATCCCTAAGTATTTAATGTTGCCTGAAACTACTTTAAATGGAATTTCACTTTCTATCTCTTACCCTAGGGTTTTATTGTTCAAATATAGAAAGCTGATGATTTATGTGATTCATTTTATATCCTGCTACACTGCTGAATTTGCTGTTTCAAGGAGTTTTTAAGATGATTTTCTTGGGTTCTCTAAGTATACTATCATATAATCTTCAAAGCATGAAAGCTTTCCTCATTGCCAATTCTGATTCCTGCAATTTCTTTTTCTTCTCTTATTGCTACAACTAGCATTTCTAATACTATATTGAATAGTGGTGGTTATAATGAGTATCCTTGTTTCACCCTAATTTTATTGGAAATGCTCCATGTTTATTCCCATTACATATAATATTGGTTGATAATGGGAACTACATCTTCTTAAAATGCATGATTGGAAATGAAGCAATATTATTATTATTAGACATGCATGAACCAAGTACTATAGTATACAAATTTCTAGAGGAGAAACTGAGTTAATTACAAAGTGACATAGACAGCAAAATTTTAATAACAAGCTCAAACTCTATTTCACAAAACTAGATAAATCTAAACACAAAATATACAAGAAGTTAAGAAGGTGAATAATATCTCAGAAAAGTTAAAAATGATTGACCTTTGGAAAAAAACTTAACAGAGAAAGAAAAGAATATACCATTTTTTCTGCAGTACATGGCACTTATATCAAAATTGACATGTACTAGGGCATAAAAATCTTTTTATCAAATGCAGAAAGGTGGAAATAATAAATGCATGCCTTTTAGATCATGATACAATCAATTAACAGATCAAGAAATATTCCATCATATCTATGGAAAGGGGAGAATCATTCTGACATGATGTCTGTTACCTAATGGTGGTGGGTAAATCCCAGAGAAATAAAAGTTGGTATGTATGGAAAGGAGAGAAATTTATGAGTACATTATAAGTTGCTAAATGTTTTTACTATATTAAATTAATTTTTGTACTAATAAAACCAATGCTATCTAAATTAGAAGAAAAACAGAAATGTGAGAAACAATTTTCACAGCTATGAGTTCTGATACAGGTTTCATTTCTAAAATACAGAGAGAATTGAGAATTGCTTCAAATTTATAAGGTAACAAAACATTCCCCAAATGATAAATAGGCAAAGGATATAAACAGATATTTTTCTAATGAAGAAATTAAAACTAGATATAATCATATGAAAAAATGCTACAAATTATTTCTGATTAAAGTAATGCAAATTAAGACATCTAAAAGGTATCATCTTACACCTATCAGATTGGCTAAGATGTTTAAAAAGTGAAAATGGTCAATATTGGAGAGGTTGTGGGAGGACTGAGACATTAATTTATCGTTGGTGAAGTTGAGAACTGATCCAACCATTCTGGAGAGCAATGTGGAACTATGCTCAAAGAGCAATAAAACTCATTAGAACCTTTGGACCAGAAATTCCAGTTCTAGGCATATATCCAGAAGAAATAAAAAGCAAAAAGTCACACACGTTCCAAAATATTTGTAGAAGCTCTTTTTATAGTGGAAAAGCAAATTGTCAAACTCTAGATAGGCATGTAATTCATTACAGGAACTGATGCCGAATGAAGAGAGCAGAACCAAGAGAACATTGCACATATTAAGAATAGCAACTGTGAATTAATCAACCTTGATGGATGGAGTTACTCTCAGCAGTTCAGAGAGCTAGGGCATACCTAGGAAACCAAATATGGGCAATGCCATCCAAAGTAAGAAAAAACAAAACAAAACAAAATACCCCTACAGAATCTGTATGAATACTAGATTCACTTTGTAAAAAATTCCTCTTATATATTTCTTTCCTATATCACAATTTTCTTTTTTTCTTAATCTTAATTCCTCATACTAAAAAGACTAATCAGTAAACATGTTAAACACAAACATGTATGTACCATATTAACCTGATTGTTGGAAAAAATTGCTCAGAAAATTGTAAAGTAGTATGGCAAAAACTAGGCATAGACCCATATCTCAAATCATGTACCAAATTAAGGTCTAAATAGGTACAGGATTTAGGCATAAAATGTGACAGCTAGATCAATTAACAAATTAAGAAATACTCTGTCAGATCTATGGAAAAGGGAGAAAGGGGTGGGAAAGGAGGGTGGAAAGAAATTGTGTAACTTAAAAATATGCATGTGCATGTGGATGAATGCTAAAAGTATTCCTTCAGCATGTAATTGGAAGATAAAACATCAATTCAAAAATATATAATCATTTATCAGAAGCAATAGCTCTATAATTGTTTTTCCATCCTTCTGCATTCATTATAATCTTATTTGCATTGACCTTTTCATTTAAAACCTTTTTAACTTAATGTAGTCTAAATAATCCATTTTGCAATTTATAATGATCTCTTTCTTTTCTTTGGT
This sequence comes from Macrotis lagotis, assembly GCF_037893015.1. Classification (NCBI taxonomy): domain Eukaryota; kingdom Metazoa; phylum Chordata; class Mammalia; order Peramelemorphia; family Peramelidae; genus Macrotis; species Macrotis lagotis. The sequence goes on along the minus strand of NC_133658.1, from coordinate 266,740,852 downwards.
TATAAATTTCTCCCTGTTCCATATAGCTGATAGATCCCTTGTTCCTCTTCCTGGCTTGTGGTATCACCTTCTATATCTTTATTTCTCTTTGACTTTATCTTGAAATAGTATCTGAATTGTTGGTCTATCCCAAAACTTTATAGTTTCCTTGACAATTTCTCCCCATCAAATATTCTGTGATTCAGTTAAATTGACTTTCTAACCTTCATATGAGCTATTCCATTACCCAGTATACCTGGAATATACTCTTCATAACTACTAAATAAAATCTTCTTTCCCTTTAAAATATATCTCAAAGATAATTTTATTTTTTAAGAAATATTTTATTTATTAAGTTTTACAATTTTTCCTCCATCTTGCTTTCCTTCCCCCAACCCCCACAGAAGGCATATAATGCTTGTTGTTGTATTCATATAAATAATATTTATTATTCTAAGGGACAAACCATTTATTCCTACAATCTCTAGTGTTTTTATTAGGAATGGGTCCTATATTTTTTTTTTAGATTTTTCAAGGCAATGAAGTTAAGTGACTTGCCCAAGGCCACACGGCTATGTAATTATTAAGTGTCAGAGGCCAGATTTGAACTCAGGTACTCCTAACTCCAAGGCCAGTGCTCTAACCATTGCGCAACCTAGGCCACCTAGCTATATCTTTTCAAAAGCTTTTTCAGCATCTCGATATGATCATATGATTTCTGATAAGTATGTTATTGATATAATTAATTGTACTAGCAGTGTTCCTAATATTGAACCAACCCTGCATTCCTGGGATATATACTACTTGATCATAATATATTATCCTATTGGTAACTTATTGTAATCATTTTGCTAAGATTTTCTTTAAGATTTTTGCATCTATATTCATCAGGGAGATAGGTCTATAATTTTATTTCTCTGTTTTAACTCTTCCTGGTTTAGGTATCAGCACCACATTGGTTTCATAGAAAGATTTAGGCAGAGGTACATCTTTCCCTATTTTTCCAAAGAATTTATGTAGAATTGGAATCAATTGTTCCTTAAATGTTTTGTAGAGTTAGATAGAGTTCTGTTTTCACCTATTTTTCAAAAGTTTTTATATAGAATTGGAATCAATTGATCATTAATGATTAATATAATTCATTTGTGAATCCATCTGGCCCTGGAGAATTTTTCTTAGGGAGTTCAATAATGACTGTTGAATTTCTTTTTCTGAGATAGGATTATTTAGGTTTTTAATTTCCTCTTCATTTTATCTGGGCAACTTATATTTTTGTAAATATTCATCCATTTCATTTAGATTGTCAAATGTATTGGCATAGAGTTGAAAATAATTCCAAATTATTACTTTCATTTTTTCCTCATTGGTGGTGAGTTCGGCTTTTTCATTTATGATAATAGCAATTTGGTTTTCCTCTTTCTTTTTTAAATCAAATTGACCAGAGTTTTATCAAATTTATTGGGTTTTTTTTATAAAACCAGCTCTTGGTTTTATTTGTTAGTTCAATAGCTTTATTGCTTTCAAATATATTAATTTCTCCTTCAATTTTTAGAATTTCTAATTTGCTAATTATTTGGGGGGAGTTTACTTTGTTCTTTCTCTAATTTTTTAGTTGCATATTTAGTTCATTGATTTCTTCTTTTTCTAATTTATTCATGTAAGCATTTAAAAATAGAATATATCCCCTGACAGCCACCTTGATTGTATCCCATAGCTTTTGGTATGTTGTATCATGATTGTCATTATTTAGGATGAAATAATAATTCTTCCTAAAATTTGTTGCTTGATCCATTCATTCTTTAAAATGAGGTTATTTAGTTTCCATTTAGTTCTGTGTCTATATTTCCTTGGCCCAGTATTGCATATGATTTTTATTGCATTATGATATGAGAAAGATGTATTCCCTATTGCTGCCTCTCTACAATTGATCATTAATACTTGGTTAATTTTTGTGTAAGTGCCATGTGCTGCTGAAAAAGTATATTCCTTTCTATCCCCATTCAATTTCCTCTATAGGTCTAACATATCTAAGTTTTCTCATAATCTATTTAGATCATTAACTTCCTTCTTGTTTATTTTACAATTAGATTTATCTAAATCTGAGAGCAGGAGGTTTAGGTCTCCCACTAGTAGAGTTTGCCTATCTATGTCTTTCTGTAGCTCTTTCAACTTCTCCTCTAAGAATTTGGATGCTGTCCCATTGGGTGCATACATATTTATTATTGAAATTACTTTATTCTCTATAGTACCTTTTGGTAGGATATAGTTTCCTTCCTTATCTCTTCTAATGCTTTCTATTTGAACACCTGCTTTGTCTGAGATAAGAATTGCTTCCCCTGCTTCTTTCACTTCAGCTGAAACAAAATATATTTTGCTCCAGTCTTTTACCTTTACTCTATATGTATCTCTCTGCTTCAAAGGAGTTTCTTGTAAGCAGCATTTTGTAGGATTCTCGTTTTTAATACTCTGCTATTCCCTTACATTTTAAGGGATAGTTCATCCCATTCACATTCAAAGTTAGAATTACTAACTCTTTATTGCCCTCCACATTATCTTCCCTCTGTTTCTATTTTTCCCTTTATCCATATTCCTCAGTGTTTTGTTTCTGAATACCACCACATTTGCCTTCTATCAACCCCCTCCCCTTTTTACTCCTTTCCATTTTCCCCTTCTTCCTTTCCTTCTGTTAGTTCCCCTTTTTATCCCCCTCCCTGCCCCTTTCCCCTTTTTCCCTTTTTAATGCTTGAAAGGTAAGATAATTTTCTTAACTTGATTAAGTGTGTCTAAATTAACTTTAAGCCAAGTCTCTTGAGATGAAGATTCAGGTGATTCTCAACTCCTCCCTTCTTCCACTCAATTGCAATAGATCTTTTGTACCTCTTGATGTAATGAGATTTGCCCTATTCAGTCTCCCTCCCACACCCCTTCTTCTTACTGCCCCCACCATTTAATAGGTATTGTTTTTAAATCATTCTATGTGAGTCACAGAAAAGTTACAAATGTCCATCTCTTCTGGCTATGTATATTCTACCTAATAGAGTTACAATTCTCAAGAGTTATGAGACTCTCCCAAGTCATTATATAGACAGTCTCATCTTATTATATAGCAGTTTTTTGACTTTTTTTTATCTTTTCATGTTTCTCTTGAGCCTTCTGTTTGATATCCAGATTTTCTATTTAGCTCTGGTCTTTACATCATGAAATCTTGGAAGTCTCCCATTTTATTAAATGTCCATCTTTTTCCCTGGAAGAGAAGGCTGAGCTTTTCCAGGTAGTAGATTCTTGGCTGCATTCCAAACTCCCTTGCTTTTCAGAATATCTCTTTGCAGGCCCTTTTATCCCTCAATGTTGCTGTGGCCAGGTCCTGCATAATCCTTATTGTGCCTACTTCATATTTACATTTTTTTTTCTTTCTGGCTGCTTGTAGAATTTTTTCTTTTATTTGATTGTCCTGGAATTTGACAATCTCATTCCTTGGTGTTTTCATTTTAGGATATCTTTCTGGAGGGGATCGATATATTCTTTCAATACCGATTTTACCATCTGCTTCCATGATATCAGGGCAATTTTCCATACTAAATCCTGTAATATTAAGTCCAGAATTGTTTTTCTCTTCAATGTTTTCAGGAAGGCTGATAATTCTCAGATTCTCCCATCTTTATCTGCTCTTGAGGTCAATGGTTTTGCTGATGAAGTATTTTACATTTTTTTTCTATTTTTTTCACTCTTTTGGTTTTGTTTAACACAATCTTGTGATCTCATGTAGTAATTAGTTTCTGCCAATTCCATTCTTCTTTTTAGAGAAGATTTCTTTTATTTATCTTTTGGTACTCCATTTCCAGTTGGGCCATTCTATTTTGAAGGACTTTTCTATTTGCCCAAATGTACTTTTGAGAGAATCATTTTCTTTTTGCACTTGCCCAATTGAAGATCTGAGAGAGTTATTCTCTTTTTGTATTTGTCCGATTGTATTTTCCAAGGATTTGTTTACTTGTTGCTTGATGTTAATTTTCTCATGCAATGAGTTAATTTTCTATTGAGTTTCCTTTCCCAATTTTTCCAAATACTTTTTAAGCTCCTTCCTGATTTCTTCAAGGAAGTCTTTCTGGGCTGGAGACCAATTCATATTATTCATATTCTCCTCAGTCAAACATAATTTTCCATGAGAATATTTATTGATAACCGTGAATGATAGTGCCTTTTCTCTCAAATTATTTCATATTTAATTTGCATATTTTTGTAATTATTCAGTTTATAATTATGCTGCATTCATTTTTACATGCTTGTGATATTCCTAATTAGGCTGTGCAAGGATGTTTCTATTCATTGTATCTGTATCCCATCACTTTGTATAGTACCTGGAACATATCATCCCTCAAGTACTCAAATTTAAATTCCTTGAGGGTAAGAATTATTTTTAAATAAAGAGACTGGTATCTAGTGAATAATAAATGCATTTTCCATGCTGAACTGGAAATGTCCTTAATTGAAAATACCTTGATAATTTTTTGATCTCCATTGATACATAACACAATCCCTCCATACCTTTTATACTAATTATTTTCCATGACTTTATATAAATCGTTGATCAATTACTGCCAAACTCATTGGGGATATTCAGTGGTTCTAGTTTCCTTTGATTTCTCAGACATACCATTTGGGCTAACCATCCATCCATAGCATCTTATTTTGGTCTACTTCCTTTTGCAAACACCATATGTTTGTAATTACTTTCCAACTATTTTTAATCACAAATTATTGATGGTAACCTATTCCAGTCTGCTAATGCCCATTTGTCCTCATTCCGTTGTTCCTCAAGCTAACTGAAATATTGATTCTTCTCTGACCTGGATGATTCAAGAGTCAGAGAATAATAGAATAGCAGCATAAAGTTCCTTAGATACCAGTTCCTCTAAACTGAATTTCAGAAGGAATTATTTGCATTTAATGCCAGATTAGTGATTATCAAGTTTTAATGCCTCAAAAGAGAAAGAAGCTTTTACCTCCTCAGGTTTCTTCTTACATTTTTTGCAGTAATTCCAATAGCTAGGAAATTGTTCTTCCACTAAAACTAGAGTCATTGATTTAAAGCTTCCATGCACTGTTCCTCATTTTTCTTTCTGTGATCAAGTTCTGCTTCAGTTCTGCTTCCATACATGACAGGGATTTGTCAATGAAAGTCCAGCACTCAGAAGCATAGGCAGCATGCTCATGTAAACCCTGATGTGGATGTTTGATGAGCCTAGTTATGAGCTTGTATAACAAGGGCCTAATTTATGTCTTTTTGTTTGTTTGCTTGTTTTATTTTATTTCTTAAGGCAATGGGGTTAAGAGTGACTTGCCCAAGGTCATATAGATAAACAATTTTTAAGTGTCTGAGGCTGGATTTGAACTCAGGTCCTCCTGACTCCAGGGCCAGTGCTCTGCCACATAGCTGCCCCTCAAGTGTCTAATTTATAAAATAGAGCATGTCTAGTTATTCAACAGCTGTTTTATATTAAGTTATTGTATATTGAAGAGTAGTATTTTGATTACTGCTGAGCCAGAGCTAGCTTTGCATGACCAAATCCTCTCCTTTTTCACTGAACATGTTTGATTGAATAGGATAAATTAATCTTGTCCTCTAGGAAATAGAGGAAGTCCTTTCTCATCCAGAGCTTTGACTACATGGCATGGTCATTTTATTGGTTCTGGTATGACTCATTCTTTTATGCTCTGACATGAAAGAACAATAAAGACAGTCTGAATTAGACTATAAGCTGATGAGATTCCAAAAGTGAATTTTAATACAAAAGTACAGGAATTTGATTCTATCCTAGAATTTATTGGCAACCAAGTCAGGTTGGTTAGTCCATTGGTTCTTATCCTTTGTTGTCAAAGAAGACCAAAATGACATCACTATGACTGAGACAAATTACAATGTGTCTGACTGTGACTGATGAGACTAGTATGAACTTGGAATGCTCTACCACAAGTTGGGCACATATAATCCATGTGAACATTTGGGGTGGGGACTCTAAACTTATGGATATCATGTTTCCTTTGAACTGCTTCAATTCTGCCTTCCTCATAGAGTGTAGCACCCTCACTGATAAGGGCATACCATGCTGGGAGGTCCTATGCCAATATCTCTGAAGCTGTACAATCAATTCTAAATTTCTTCAATGAGACCTTCAGGGTGTCTCAGTATCACTTATTCTGACCCCCTTGAGAGCACTCTGTGTGAGTTCTCCATAAAATTGTTTTGTTTGTTTTGTCAAGTGTACATCTGGCATTCTAACAATGTGTCCAACCCATAATAACTGCACTCTCTCTAGTAATGTTGGAATAGTGGGCAGCTTAGCTCGAGAAAAGACCTCATTGTTTGGTATCTTCTCCTGCTTGATGGTCTTCAGAATATTCCTAGGACAATTTAAATGGAAGAGATTTAGTTTCCTGACATGGCGCTGGTAGACTGTCCAGGATTTAGAGGCATATAGCAATGAGGTCAACACAATGGTTCTGTAGAGCTTTAGTTTGGTATTCAGTCTAATACCTTTTCCATACTTTCTTTCAGAGTCTCGCAAATACTGAGTGAGCTCTGGCAATGCAACTATCAATCTCATTGTCAATGTGTAACTCCCTGGAAAGGACACTGCTAAGATAAATGAACTTGTCCACAGCATTCAGAACTTCCCCATTTGCTGTTATTGATGGTTCCACATGTGGATGATGTGATGCTGGCTGCAGCAGAGAATCAATCCATCCTTTCTTGCATCTCAGCTTCAGAAGCTTCATTGAGTACACAATCATTGGCAAACAGAAGATCATGCACTAACACTCCCTCTACCTTGTTCTTGGATTGTAGCTTTTTCAAGTTAAAGAATTTGCCATCAAGGTGATAGCTAACCTTGAGGTCATGTTCATGCTCACTGAAGGCATTTGATAACATAGTTGAAAACATTGTGCTAATAATATGGCTGCAAGGCCATATCCTTGCTTCACTCCATTGAGGACTGTGAAATCTAGAGAACATCATCCACTATCCAGAACCAGGCATGCATGCACTTATGAAATTGATATACAAAACTGATGGTATCAAAGGCCTTGACTATATCCACAAATGTTGTAAATAGACCTCTGTTCTGTTCCTGGAATTTTTCCTGGAGTTGTAGGGTAGAAAACACCATATTGATTATTCCTCTACCCTTTCTGAAAGCCACATTGGCTCTCAAGAAGGAAGCCAACTTCCAGGTGAAGGATATTGAGAGGTACACTGGCAAGAATCTTACCAAAATGACTAAGGGAAACACCCCTGTGATCATCACAGGACAATCTATTCCCTTTACCTTTATAGAAATGTACAATGGAGGCATCCCTGAATTCTTGGGGGATAACCTCTTCATGCCATGTAACCTGGAAAATTTCAATCAGTTTTTGGATGAGCAATGGACCCCACCCCCACCACCTTATATATCTCAGCTAGAATAGAATCAGCACCAGGTGTTTTGCCACTTGAAAGGAGCCTTAAAGGTATTCAAAACCTCTTCTTCAGTTGAAACTTCAGCTAGGGACTAATTGACTTCAACTTGAGGTAAGCTGTCATTGTCTTCTGCATTGATCGATGAGGGTCTTGTAAGAAAACTATGGAAGTGTGCAGTCCATCTCTCTAGGATCAAATCCCTATCATTAATCGATGTGGATCCATCAGCTCCAAGTAGTTGAGATGCACCATATGTCTTTGGCCTATAAATAGCTTTCAGGGCATCATAACAGCATTTGCTTATTTGGGCCAGAACATTCACAAAGACTAAAACTGGTTTGATGAAAATGATGGGGAAATCCTGCTGATAAAAAAAAGCTGATAAATGAAAAACGAGAACTCCACAGAGATTACTAGCAGGATAGTTCATCCACTTCCAAGAAGGCAGCATTGATTCCATTAAAAATAAAGTCCAAGTGAAACTCAGAGATGTGCAGAACTCTTGCCTCAGCAAAAAGGCAGTTGAAATTCAATTTTGTATAGATAGAAACAAACCAAGCCTGGTGACACACCAATATAACTCTGAGGAACAATCTGTTGAAGCAAGGGTTACAGACATACATGATACTGCAGAAAACAGTATCACATTCCTTCCTGCTTTGGAACTAAGGTGCCTTTCCTTTATGAAAACTTACCATGTTTCATTCTTATAACTTGATTATTACCTAAGATAAAAGGATTGATTTATTCATTAATGTATTTTGTATGCATATCAATGCATCAACAGTTATTCAAAGGTACCTCTTTGCCATGCATTACGCAGATAATAAACTTGCATAGGATAACTACACATATACTAATTTGTGTGAGGTACATTTCTATTGTTAATTTCTAGAAGTAGATTTACCCTGATTCTAGTTGGTAGATTTCATCAGGAAACATCTTGAGCTTGGGATAGGACTGCCAATAGTCTGCTCTCCATTTGACAAGTGTCAAATCCTCAAATAACTAAAAATAACTAATTTCATCACCCCTCCCCCCAAATAATATACGGAGAATTTGGGTATTAATGATAATGCACAGTTCACCAAATGTGATCCATCATGAACTTTTCTTCTTATTCAATCCTTGGTCCCATTCATTGTCCAACTAAGTATAGGACTTGTCCAAGATAAAAAGATGAATGAATTAGCTTCATGGTAAGTGTGTCCAGTTTTACAATACCATTTTCTAAAGGAACAATATGAATACAATTCAGAGTCAATATTTTCCCTTTATTCATATCCCTTTCCTCAGAGTTGACAGCTCACTTTAAAGATCATTTTGGAACTACTTTTTCATATATTGTGGCATCTACTGGTCTTTATCTTTTCCCCTCAAATTTGTTTACATCAACTGTTGTTCTGCATTCACACAAAACTGATTCTGAAATGATTGCTACATATATAACTAATCAATTTTGGCTCCATTAAGTAAGTCAATTTAATATTTTATTATGCAATCTAATGATTTCTACATCAACTGCTTTTTTAAGTTTGCTCCTCAAAAAAGGTATTCATAGTGTAAAGGTTTCTGAGGCATATACATATCTCTGATCTTTTTGATTATAAACTGTATTTTCCAACACAATGACCTGTTAGTATCAAAGTAGGTACAATAGAATATGATAAAAGGGACTATTAAAGCATATGTTTACTTAGTTTGGAGAATCAGGTCAAATTCTTCAATAAATTTCCCTCTATGTTCTTCAATGAGAGTTTAAATGTTAACTTTATTGCTTTCATTGATAACTACTTGAACAAATTTACCACAAACATTTAAAAGTGAGTGAACAAATGTTTCATGTTTTACTTTGGAGGCATTATAAAACCTCTATTTGCTTTTCTAAGAAGAACATGAAAACATCCTTTTCATTTATCTGTATCTACTTTAAAACTTTTCCTTTAATTTAGAAAGAATTTAATATAGGCATGAGTCAGTCCCTTAAATGGTGTCAGTATGATGATGGTGATGACCAGATTGCTCATTAAGAGTATTAATCCTAGGGATGGCTAGGTGGTGCATTGAATAGAGCACTGGCCCTGAAGTCAGGAGTACCTGAATTTAAATCCGGCCTCAGACACTTAATAATTACCTAGCTGTGTGGCCTTGGGCAAGCCACTTAACCCCATTTGCCTTGCAAAAAAACCCAAAAAACTAAAAAAAGAGTTTTAATCCTAAATGTTTCAGGATTATCTAAAGGATTAAAGGATAGTTAGTATGTTCCATAGTCTTTCCCAATATCTCCATTAATTATATTGAAAGTGAGATGGAGTGACACAAGGGTTCAGTACACTCTGTGGTGTTTTTCCACATCTTAATTTACCTTAACAAATTTTTAAATGAATACTTCATCTAATGATCAATCTTCTTAATTCTCCTGTGTCTGACTGGTATGACATTCAAATAAAAACAAACACAAAATACTTGAAAACACATAAATATGTTCTTCAGCTTATATTAGCAATTCCAGCTTAAAAGAATTGTATCATGGAGTTTTATCTCCATATTCATTTAAAGAAACTAAAATTACCTCCATACTGTGATAAGCTCTCAAAGTGAGATTTTATTAATTGAAAGTTTTGCTTTTTGCCCAAATATTTTCACAACTATGCATAGTAAAAGTGAATGCACTTGGTAGAGATTATGTTTTTTTTCCCTAGAGTCTAGGAAAATAATCTAAATTATATCTTTGTGTATAATATATATATATATATATATATATATATATATATATACATAAACATACATATATGGTTTTTGTTGTTCATCTTTATATTCCTTCCAAGTGAAAATTTTTATCATCCCCTTAGCCATTTAATTGTTCCTAATTATAAATCTTTTCAGCATCATATTCCTCCTGTGCTCATCACCAATAAAAAAAATAGCTCATTTATCTACATTCATTTATATCTTGGTGCTAATTCTTTTTAGACTTGGTCCCATAGGTTTTGGTATGTTGTTTCATTATTATCATTATCTAGGATAAAATTGTTAATTCTTTCTGTAATTTGTTTTTTGGCCCACTCATTTTTTTAAAATGAGGTTATTCAGTTTCGAATTTGCTCTGGGTCTATATCTCCTTGGCCCAGTATTGCCTATGAATTTTATTGCATCTGAGAAAGATGTATTCACTATTTCTGCCTTCTGCAGTTGATCCTTAGCTTTTTATGTCCTAGTACATAGTCAATTTTTGTATAAGTTCCATGTACTGCAGAGATAAAGGTGTATTCGTTTCTATCCCCATTCAGTTTCCTCCATAAATCTACCATATCTAATTTTTCTAACAATCTATTTAATCTATTTACCTGCTTAACTTCTTTCTTGTTTATTTTTGATTCGATTTATCTAGATCTGAGAGTGGGAGGTTGAGGTCTCCTACTAGTAGAGTTTTGCTGCCTATGTTTTCCTGTAATTCTTTCAGCTTCTCCTCTAAGAATTTGGGTGCTGTCCCACTGGATGCATGTACATTCAATATTGAAATGACTTTGTCTATAGTAACTTTTAGGAGAATAAAGTTTCCTTCCTTATCTCTTTTAAGGCTATCTATTTTTGCTGCTGCTTTGTCTGAGATAAGGATTGCTACCCCTTCTTTTTTTACTTCAGCTGAAGCAAAATATATTTTGCTCCAACATTTACCTTTGCTCTATATGTATCTCTCTGCTTCAAATGAGTTTCTTGTAAGCAGCATATTGTAGGATTCTGGTTTTTTAATCCACTCTGGTATTTGCTTATGTTTTATGGCAGAGTTCATCCCATTCACATTCAAGGTTATGATCGCTAATTCTGTATTGCCTTCTGTGCTATCTTCCCTCTGTTTGTATTTTCCCCCTTTACCCCCTTTTATCCATATTCCCCAGTATTTTGTTTTTGAATACCACCCCCTTCAGTATGTTTGTCCTCCTATATCACACCCTCCCCTTTCTTTCCCCTTTCCCTTTTTCCCTTTTCCCTTCCCTTCCTTTTGTTATTTCCCCTTATTTCCCCCACTCCCCTTCCCTTTCTCCATCCCCCCTCCCCTTTTCCCCTTTTAATACTTGAAAGGTTAGATGTTTTATAACTTAATTGAATATGTGTAGGTTGACATTAAGCCAAGTCTAATGAGAAGAATATTCAGGTGTTTCTCCTCTGCTCCCTTCTTCCCCTCTATTACCATAGGTATTTTATACCTCTTAGTGTAACGAGATTTGTCCCATTCAACCCCCTCCCTCCTTCCGTCTCTTTCCTGTCCCCCTTTTTAGGGAGGTAGTGTATTTTTTTAGATCATTCTATCTAAGTCATAGAAAATTCTGAGTGTCTGTCCCTTCTAGTTCAGTATATTCTATTGGATAGAGTCAAAATTCCTGCGAGTTATTAGAGTCTTTCTCCCAAGTGGGGTTAAAGCCAGTTACATCCCATTAGATAGCAGTCTCATGGATAGGTCATGGATGTCCATCATTTCTGGCTAGGTGTATTCTCTCTCTTAGAGTTACATTTCTCAGGATTTATGAGAGTCTCTTCCCCCCCCCCCCCCATGCTGGAATATAGCCAGTTTCAACTTACTGGATTGCATTTTTTTCCTTTTACTGCACCCCACTTTTTTTACCTTTTTCATGTGTCTCTTGAACCTCCTGTTTGATATCCAAATTTTCTTTTTAGCTCTGGTCTTTTCATCAGAAATGTTTGGAATTCTTCCATTTCGTTAAATATCCATCTTTTTCCCTGGAAGAGAAGGCTCGGCTTTGCAGGAAAGTAGATTCTTGGCTGCATTCCAAGCTCCTGTGCTCTTCAAAATATCTGGTTCCAGGCCCTTCAATCCTTTAAAGTTGATGCAGCCAGGTCCTGCGTGATCCTTACTGTGGCTCCTTGATATTTAAATTGCTTCTTTCTGGCTGCTTGCAGGATTTTCTCTTTTATCTGATAGTTCTGCAGTTTGGCCACAACATTCCTTGGTGTTTTCATTTTAGGATCTTTTTCTGGGGGGGGGGGGGATCGATGTACTCTTTCAATAACTACTTTGCCCTCTGATTCCATGATATCAGGGCAGTTTTCTATCACTAGATCCTGTAATATTAAGTCCAGGCTTTTTTTCTCTTCAGTGTTTTCAGGAAGTCCTATAATTTTCAGGTTGCCCCTCCTCGATCTATTCTCGAGGTCAGTAGTTTTGTTGATGAGGTATTTTACATTTGGTTCCATTTTTTCTATTTTTTGATTTTGTTTAACTCACTCTTGCTGTCTCATGGAGTCATTAGTTTCTGTAGACTCTGTCCTTTTTTTAGGGGGAGGAGTTTTCTTCATTAACCTTTTGCAACTCCTTTTCCAATTGGTCAATTCTACTTTTGAAAGAGCTTTCCATTTGACCAATTGAGGTTTTGAGAGAATTAATTTCTTTTTGCATTTGCTCATTTGAGGATCTGAGAGATTTATTCTCCTTTTGTGTTTTTCCAATTGTACTTTCTAAGGTTTTTTTTTTCTTGTTGCAAGGTATTAATTTTCTCTCCCAAATTTTTAAGCTCCTTCCTTATTTCTTCAAGGAAGTCTTTCTTTGCTGGAGACCAGATTGTATTCTCCTCAGAGGTTCCAGTTCTCTCTGATTTGGGGTCTTTTCCTTACAGGAATTTTTCTATGGATCCACCTTTCCACTGACCCTTCTTCATTATGCTAAGACCTTGAGTTGCAGGGGGCTGGTTCACCTGGGCTTGGCATCACTAAGGGCTTTACTGAGTGCAGTTCCTCTGGCTGGCCAGTAGGAGGTGCTGGTTGCCTTCTCTGGAGTGTCTGTGACCTTGGTTGGGAGGGCTTCTCACTTTGCCCAAAGGGAGGAGTTGGAACTATTGAATTCTTTTGCCTTCAATCAATGGTGGGCTTTATTGTGGCCTGAGGACATTCCTCAGCTGGGCTGGTTCTTCTGCTCACACATCTGGGCCTGAGGCAGAATTAAATTGCATTTGTTTGGGAGGAGACCTCTGTGCATTGGAGGTGTGGACTCAGAATTTCTCAGACCTGAGGAGCTAAGGGATGGCTTCCGCAGCTCTCCTGCACTAGACCTCTCCCCGCAGCCCCTTCCCCAAGCTCTAGGGGGATAGCACCAACACCAGCACCTCTGCTTCCCCACGGATCCAAGCCCCCCTCTTACAGCCCCACCGCTGATTCAGCAGGTCCGGCTCTTGGGCCCTCAGACTCCTGGTTCCAATTGAGCTGTCATTCTGGCTGATCCTGGGCTGATCTTCCCCCAGAGCCCAGACTCACCTGCTGGTACTCAGCCAAGGCTGCTGCGGTAGACAAATCCTGAGGTAGATTTTCCTCTCCTCACTTTTCTTTCTGGGTTTCCTGGTTCGGGATTCTTTTAAGAGGTGTGTTTCACGGGATAGATGGGGAAGAGTTCAGGAGACTTTAGAACTGTGCCTGTCTTCTCTCTGCCATCTTGGCTGGAAGTCCCCCACTTCGTTTTATGATAAGGTCACACTCAGGTAAAAAAAATAGTAGAAGTGAGATTTATATATCCTGTGAAAAGGAAATATATAGAATGCCATTTTGTTTTTCAGATGGCATAACATTCATTCATTCATTCAGTTATATTTATTCTTGCAATTGCTACCAGAATGTGAAATATAACAAACTATTACAAAATTATAGATGATTTGCTGGTTGTGATTTTTTTTTTTGTCATTTTAGTTTTAGTTTGAAGATGACTCGGCAAACCACACTTAGCCGTAAAGTGGATTTTATAAGAGAAGAACAAGCATTCTTCATCACCCATGAGTTACTCCAAAAGTCAATGTAAACCTCTTAGTAGTTCAGAGAGCTAGGACAACTGTATTAGACCAGCAATGGACAACACACACACACACACACACACACACACACACACACACACAGAAACTCAACCCTTCAGAATATGGTAAGTACTTTATAAAAATAATCTCTTGCATATCTCTTTCCCTAATTCTATAATTATGTATCTCTCCTAATTCCTCATGGGAAAATAACTAATCTGCAAAATGTTTATCAAAAATATGTATGTACAATTCAAACCTGACTGCTCGTGGCTGAGGGAGTGGGGGGTTGGGAAGGGAGAGTGAAAGGAAATATTGCAACTCAAATATATATATATATATATATATATATATATATACACACACACACACACACACACACACACACACACACACACACACACACACATAAGGATGAAAATAAATAAATAAATGATTTTTAAAATAAAATTAAAAAAAAAAAGAAAGGAGGACTTTGCTCCCTTCACTTTTTGACATTGGAATAACAAAAAAAAAGTCAATGTGAATCACAAGGAAAGATAGGAAATACCACAAAATTTATATGGAAAAGATACATTATTTCCTTTATTGCCATCAGTGATTTTCCTGCACAGTAGTATATTCTAAGTGAAGAATCAGAACTGTTTTCCAATGCCCATTATCTTACCTAATTTAAATTTCTTTGACTTAAAATGATTCCATTTTTATGAGAAGATATTTCTCTCCATCTTAGGAGAGATTACTTAATTTGATGAGGTACTTTCATACCTCCACAATTATTTAAGGCATAATATAAGTTTTATTTATAATATCTAAATTTGGATTTAGAATTATTAGAATAATTACAAAGACTACTATTCTTTAAAAAAAATCTCACCACTCTTACCAACTTTTCTCAGAAAAAAAATATCAAATCAAACCACTAAATGAATTTTGGAACAACAGAATCCACAAAAAAAAAAAAATGGGTCATTATTCTAAGATATTTTGGGAGGATGTAGGGAAAGGACTGTCTTACTCAGTGAAGTGAGAGTGTTGCCCAGCATAATTGGGAATGGAAATGGAAGTGGGAGTCTTTCAGCCACAGCAAAGATCAACATCCCAGATCCCTCAATTCTGGCTCAACATTCCAACTGCACAGAAGGCCAGTGGAGGCTGCAATACAAATTAAGAGCCTCAGAACTTCTGCCCAGCTAGCTGAATAGATCAAGCAACTCCAACACAGTGGGGAACCCTCTAGTGCCAGAAGTCCAACACAGAAAATGTGTGAGCAGTCCCCTGGCCCCAAACACAAGAATCTTAAGTCAGTACCCGCTATGGCCCAGGAGTAGAGTTCAAAATTAATAATAAATCTCCCCAAAATCCTGATCATTAGAAATCTAGCTATCATGGTGATAAGGAAGATCACAATACTATCTCAGA
This sequence comes from Macrotis lagotis, assembly GCF_037893015.1. NCBI lineage: Eukaryota > Metazoa > Chordata > Mammalia > Peramelemorphia > Peramelidae > Macrotis > Macrotis lagotis. The sequence goes on along the minus strand of NC_133658.1, from coordinate 266,725,195 downwards.
AAAGGAGAGAGTAGAAAAAGTACTACATGTGAAGTCCCAGAGGGAATATGAATCGATCTCAAATGCAAAGTTTTCTAATCAAGTTGAAAAAATGGTAAAAGAAATGAGAAATATGCAAGAAAGAGCAAGAGCTGGAAAAAGAAAACACAAAACTAAAGAAATCAACCCCTTGAAAATTCAACTAGACAGAAAAGAAAAATATTTTTTAAAAATGGAATTGAACAAATGAAAAAAAAATCCACTGAAGAAAGCAACTCCTTTAAAATTGTAATTGGTCAATTGAGAAAGTTGTCAAAGGAATTGAGAGTGGCACTTTTCTCTTTTGGAAACAAATTTTGTCTTTGTTTTAGAAATGCAATATGGGGCAGCTAGGTAGCACAGTGGATAGAGCACCAGCCGTGGAGTCAGGAGTACCTGAGGTCAAATCTGGCTTCAGACACTTAATAATTACCTAGTTCTGTGGCCTTGGGCAATCCACTTAGCCCCATTGCCTTGCAAAAATCTAAAAAAAATGCATTATTCCTTTTTAAATTTTTTTCCAATTACAAGTAAATATCATCTTCAACATTAATCTTTTTTTTTGTGAGAGTTGGAGTTCCACATTTCTCTGCCTCCACCCCTTCTTTCCCCATTGCTACAATAGTGAGTTAGTTATCTGATATGTTATATATGTGCAATCATGTTCAACACATTTCCATATTAGTCATGTTGTAAAAGAAGACTCAGAAACAAAGAAAGAAAAAATAAACATAAGACACGTATTAAAAAGTGGAAATAGTTTCTGAAGTCTGCCAACTTATATGAAAGTGCATTATTTCAAAAAGATTTGAAACTTGTTGGAAGAACTGTGAAAGATAGACATGCCAATTCACTGCTGGTTGTATGATCTGTTTCAGTTATTCTGGAAAACAGTCCAGAATTTTGCAAGCCAAAATTTTTTAATAAATTTTGACTCAAAGATTCTTTTATAGATTTTCCCAAATAAATCACTGTCAATGTGAAAACCCCCATATGTCCAAGCACATTTATGCTATGATTTATAATGAAAGCAGGAGGAAAAATATAAACCCACTGACTTAGGAAAGGTTGAACAAATCATGGGTTATAAAGAATGTAATGCAATACTGTTAAATCTTAACAAATCATATATATATATATATATATATATATATATATATATATATATATATATATATATATGAAGAATTCAGAGAAACATAAACAATTGAATGAAGTTATGGAGAAGTAAGAAAGTCAAGAAAAGGAAAACATGTAGAATGACTAATAATGAAAATAAATCCAAAATGGATAGTACACAGTATTCTGGTCAATTATAAATCAGTGATCCAGCAGTATATACTGCTCTGTTTTAACACTGATACAATCTTGTACCTAGAAAAGTATTTTATTAAGATGTCTGATGGGTAGAATTGATAATGTTTAAACAAAAATAATGCAGAAAACATGTTATGCACAGAGATTGGCATGCAGATAAGTGAAATACTACATAGAAGGATGAGGTTTTCTCAGTGCCTTCATTGGTTTGATAATTTTTTTTCTCTTCAAAAGATTTTTATTATAAAATATAGCTCAAGGGCAGAAGATAAGAAGGCATTATTATTCCCAAGAAAGGGAACTTTTAGACACTGTAGAAATTTTGTATATGCATGTATTTACACACATATATATGAAGATATGAGATAAAATTTCTCTCTCTGTCTCAGTGTCTCTCTACCTCTCTCTCTCTCTCTCTTTCTCTCTCTCTCTCTCTCCCCCCCTCTCTTATTTTGCAGAAGTAAGATGTTTAAAATATTAGATCATAGCATATAATTGTTTTATCTATCAATCAATTTTGAAGAATTCTCTTTTATAAAGAATTACTTCCAGAGAAACTTAGATTAGACCAACACCTCACACCCTATACCAAGATAAGATCCAAATGGATATAAGATTTAGACATAAAAAATATTATAAACAAACTAGAAGATCAAGGAGTAGTTTAACTGTCAAATCTATGGAAAGAGAAACAGTTTATGAGAGATAGAGAACAACATTCAAAACAAACAAGATAATTTTGATTAAATTAAATTTAAAAGCTTTTGCATAGACCAAGCCACTATAACCAGATCAAAAGAAATGTAGTAAATTGGGAAACAATTTCTGCAACTATTATTTCAGACAAAGGAATCATTTCTAAAATATACAGAGAACTGAGTCAAATTTTCAAAAAAACAAGCCATTCGCCAATTGAAAAATAGTCAGAGGATATGCAAAGACAATTTTCACCTGAGGAAATCAAAGCAGTCCATAGTCATATGAAAAATTGCTCCAAATCATTACTTATTAGATAAATGCAAATTGAAGTATCTCTGAGATGCTACCTCATGCCTCTCAGACTGACCAATATGACCAGAAAGGACAATGATCAATGTTGGAAGGAATGTGGGAAATCTGGGACACTAATGCATTGCTGGTGGAGCTGCGAACTCATCCAACACTTGTGGAGAACAATTTGGGATTATGCCTATAGGGCAACAAAAATGTGCATATCCTTTGGGTTGGGGGATTGTTTTTTTTTTTTTTTGCAAGGCAAATGGGGTTAAGTGACTTGCCCAAGGCCACACAGCTAGGAAATTATTAAGTGTCTGAGGCAGGATTTGAACTCAGGTACTCCTGACTCCAGGGCTAGTGCTCTATCCACTGTGCCACCTAACCACCTCATTGTGCATACACTTTGACCCAGCAATACCACTACTAGGTCTGTACCCTGAAGAGATTATGAAAACAGGTAAATATATCACATGTACAAAAATGTTAAGGGCAGCCACATTTGTAGTGGAAAAAAAAATTGTAAATTAAGTGAATGTCCTTCAGTTGGGGAATGGCTTAACAAACTATGGTATATGTATGTCATGGAACACTATTGTTCTATTAGAAACCAGGAGGGATAGGAATTCAGGGAAGCCTGGATGGATTTGCAAGAACTAATGCTGAGTGATATGTGCAGAATCAGAAAAACATTGTACACGGTTAGGGAACCGCAATATAGGGGTGATGATCAAACTTGATGGGCTAGCTCATCCCTTCAGTGCAATAACCAAGGATAAATTTAGGCCATCTGAAATGGAGAATACTATCTGTATCCAGAGAAAGAGTTATGGACTTTGAATAAAGACCATTACTGTCAAATTCAAATTAGAAAAAAAATATGATGTAATTGTACTATCTCAAACTTTTTTTTTCTTCCTAAAGGATATGATTTCTCTGTCATCACATTCAATGGAGATCGATGTATAACATGGAACCAATATTAAGACTAACAGAATGCCTTCTGTGGAGGGGGGAGAAAAGCAAGAATGGGGGAAAATTGCAAAACTCAAAATAAATAAAATCTTTCTTAAAATAAAAAAGAATTGGGCAGCTAGGTCATGCAGTCAATAGAACACCAGGCCTGGAGTCAGTTGTACATGAGTTCAAATCCAGCCTCAGACACTTAATAATTACCTAACTGTGTGATCTTGGGCAAGCTAATTAACCCCACTTGCCTGACAAAAATCCTAAAAGAATTACTTCCAGGAAAGACTATGTGGTGGAATCTAGGTGATATAAAAATAGAATAACAATAAAACCATCTTTGAAAGAAATAATTTGAAAATTTAAGTCAAGTTATAAATGATAAAGAACCTATTTCCCAGTATGGGGGGAGAAAAAGATTCTCATAAATCTTGAGAATTGTAACTCTAACAGAGAGAATATATCTAGCCAGAAATGATGGACATTCATGACTTAGCCATTATCTAAAGAGATGTAAATGTCTTTAACCCCACTTGGGAGAAAGACCCTAATAACTCTCAGGAATTTTGACTCTATTTGATAGAATATACTGAAGTAGAAGGGACAGACACACAGAATTTTCTGTGACTTAGATAGAATGATCTAAAAAATACTACCTCCTTAAAAAGGGGGACAGGAAAGAGACTGGAGGAGGGAGGGGGGTGATGGGGTAAATCTCATTACACTAAGAGGTACAAAAAATAAACCTATAGTAATAGAGGGGAAGAAGGGAGCAGGTGAGAAACACCTGAATTTTCTTTTCATCAGACTTGGCTTAAAGTCAACCTACACATACTCAGTTAACTTATAAAACATCTAACCATTCAAGTATTAAAAGGGGAAAAGGGCAGGGGGGGGACAGAGAAAGGGAAGGGGAGTGGGGGAAAAAGGGGGAAAGGGAAAAAGAGAAAGGGGAAAAGGGAAAGAAAGGGGATGGTGTGATATAGAAGGGCAAACACACTGAAGGGGGTGGTATTCAGAAACAAAATACTAGGGAATATGGAGAAAGGGGGGAGAAAGTGGGAAAAATACAAACTGAGGGAAGATAGCATGGAAGGCAATAAAGAATTAGTAATCATAACCTTGAATGTGAATGGGATGAACTCTCCCTTAAATTGTAAGCGAATAACAGAGTGGATTAAAAACCAGAATCCTACAATATGCTGCTTACGGGAAAGTCATTTGAAGCAGAGAGATTCATATAGAGTAAAGGTAAAAGGTTTTAGCAAAATATATTTTGCTTCAGCTGAAGTAAAAAAAGCAGGGGTAGCAATCCTTATCTCAGACAAAGCAGCAGCAAAAATAGATAGCGTTAAAAGAGATAAGGAAGGAAACTTTATCCTCCTAAAATATATCATAGACAATAAAGACATTCCAATATTGAATATATATGCACCCAGTGGGACAGCACCCACATTCTTGGAGGAAAAGCTGAAAGAACTACAGGAAGACATAGCCAGCAAAACTTTACTAGTGGGAGACCTCAACCTCCCACTCTCAGATCTAGATAAATCGAATCAAAAATAAACAAGAAAGAAGTTAAGCAGGTAAATAGATTAAATAGATTGTTAGAAAAATTAGATATGGTAGACTTATGGAGGAAACTGAATGGGGATAGAAAGGAATATACCTTTTTCTCTGCAGTACATGGAACTTATACAAAAATTGACCATGTACTAGGACATAAAAACCTAATGATCAACTGCAGAAAGGCAGAAATAGTGAATACATCTTTCTCAGATCATAATGCAATGAAAGTCATATGCAATACTGGGCCAAGAAGATATAGACCCAGAACAAATTGGAAACTGAATAACCTCATATTAAAAAATGGGTGGATCAAAAAACAAATTATAGAAAGAATTAACCATTTTATCCTAGACAATGATAATAATGAAACAACATACCAAAATGTACGGTATTCATTCAAAGTGACTCTCAGGTGATATATTATAGCGCTAAATGCTTACATGAATAAATTGGAGAAAGAGGAAATCAATGAACTAAATATGCAACTAAAAAAATAGAGAAAGAACAAATCAAAAATCCCCAATTAAATACTATCTTAAAAATTCTTAAATGTAAAGGAGAAATAAAAAAAATCAAAAGCAAAAAAACTATTGAATTAACAAAAAAAACAAAAGTTGATATTATGAAAAAACCAATAAAATTGATAAACCTCTGGTCAATTTTATTAAAGAAAAGAAATAAGAAAACCAAATTGCTAGGATCATAAATGAAAAAGGTGAACTCACCACCAATGACGAGGAAATTAAAGTAATAATTCAAAATTATTTTGCCCAACTCTATGCCAATAAATTTGATAATCTAAGTGAAATGGATGAATACTGACAAAAATATAAGTTGCCCAGGTTAAATGAAGAGGAAATTAAATACCCAAACAACCCTATCTCAGAAAAAGAAATTCAACAAGCCATTATTGAACTCCTTAAAAAAATCTCCAGGGCCTGAGGGAATCACAAGTGAATTCTACCAAATATTTAAGGAACAATTGGTTCCATATCTATATGAACACTTTGGAAAAATAGGGAAAGATTTAACTCTGCCTATCTCCTTCTATGAAACCAATATGGTACTGCTACCTAAAGCAGGAAGAGTTAAAATAGAGAAAGAAAATTATAGACCTATTTCCCTGATTAATATAGATGCAAAAATCCTAAATAAAATCTTAGCAAAATGATTACAACAAGTTATCACTAGGATAATACATTGTGATCAAGTAGGATTTATTCCAGGACTGCAGGGTTGCTTCAATATTAGGAAAACTGTTAGTATACTCAATTATATCAACAACAAACCTATCAGAAATCGTATGATCATATCAATAGATGCTGAAAAACTTTTTGACAAAATACAGCATCCATTCCTATTAAAAACACTAGAGAGAGTAGGAATAAATGGACTATCCCTTAAAATAATTAGCAGTATCGATCTGAAACCATCAACAAGCATTACATTCAATGGGGAGAAGCTAGATACATTCCCAGTAAGATCAGGGGTGAAACAAGGGTGCCCATTATCACCACTACTATTCAATATTGTATTAGAAATGTTAGCATCAGCAATTAGAGAAGAAAAAGAAATTGAAGGAATTAGAATTGGGAAGGAAGAGACAAAACTCTCACTCTTTGCAGATGACATCATAGTCTACCTGGAGAATCCCAAGAAATCATCCAAAAAACTACTGGAAACAATTAGCAATTTTAGCAATGTTGCAGGTTATAAAATGAACCCTCATAAATCCTCAACCTTTCTTCATATGTCTAGCAAGATACAGCAGGAAGAGCTAGAAAGAGAAATCCCAGTCAAAGTAACCTCAGACATTAGAAAATACTTGGGAGTCTATTTGCCATGACAGACTCAGAATCTTTTTGAAAACAATTATAAAACACTTCTCACGCAAATTAAATCACATTTAAATAACTGGGCAAATATCAACTGCTCAGAGATAGGTAGAGCTAATATAATAAAAATGACAATTCTACCAAAACTAAATTATCTGTTTAGTGTCCTACCAATCAAAATTCCAAAAAATTACTTTAATGATTTAGAAAAAAATTGTAAGTAAATTCATATGGAGAAATAAAAATTCAAGAATTGCCAGTAGTTTAATGAAAAAAAGTGTAAAAGAAGGTGGCTTAGCCCTACCTGATCTAAAATTATATTATAAAGCATGAGTCATCAAAACTGTTTGGTATTGGCTAAGAAATAGAGTGGTGGGCCAGTGGAATAGACTAGGTGTAAAAGCAGGAGATGATTACAGTAATCTACTGTTTGATAAAACCAAAGAGTCCAGCCATTGGAATAAAAACTCCCTCTTTGATAAAACCTTCTGGGATAATTAGAAGTTAGTATGGAAGGAACTTAGATTAGACCAACACCTCACACCCTTTACCAAGATAAGATCCAAATGGTTACATGACTTAGACATAAAAAAACAATACTATAAGCAAATTACAAGATCAATGATTAGTTTACCTGTCGGATCTATGGAAAGGGGAGCAGTTTATGACTAAGGAAGAGTTGGAGAACATCACCAAAAACCAATTAGATGATTTCGGTTACATTAAATTAAAAAGCTTTTGCACAGATAAAACCAATGTAACCAAGATCAAAAGAAATGTAGTAAATCTTTACAACTTTACAAAAGAAATGTAGTAAATCTTTACAACTAATGATTCTGACAAAGGACTCATTTCTAAAATATACAGAAAACTGAGTCATATTTTTAAAACAAAAAGCCATTCACCAATTGACAAATGGTCAATGGATATGCAAAGGCAATTTACAGATGAGGAGAACAAAGCAATCCATAGCCTTATGAAAAAATGCTCTAAATCATTAATTATTAAAGAAATTCAAATTAAAGCTTCTCTGAGGTAGTACCTCACACCTCTCATATTGGCCAATATGACCAGGAATGATAATCATCATTGTTAGAAGGGTTGTGGGAAATCTGGGACACTATTACACTGTTGGTGGAGCTGTGAACTCATCCAACCTTTCTGGAGAGAAATTTGGAACTATTCCCAAAGGGCAACAAAAATGTGCATACCCTTTGACCCAACAATACCACTACTGGGTTTATACCCTGAAGAGATGATGAAAAGGGGTAAAAACCTTACTTGTACAAAAATATTTATAGCAGCCCTGTTTGTGGTGGCAAAGAATTGGAAATCAAGTAAATGTACTTCAATTGGGGAATGGCTTAGCCAACTGTGCTATATGTATTTCGTGGAACACTATTGTTCTATTAGAAACCAGGAGGGATGGGATCTCAGGGAAGCCTGGAGGGATTTGCATGAACTTATGCTGAGTGAGACGAGTAGAACCAGAAAAACACTATACAACCTAACAGCAACATTCAGACTTGAAGGACTGGCTCATTCCATCAGTGCATCAATAAGGAACAATTTTAGGTTGTCTGCAAAGGAGAGTACCAGCTATATCCAGATAAGGAGCTGTGGAGTTTGAACAAAGTTCAAGGACTATTCACTTTAATTTGGAAAAAAAAACAGATATCTTATTGTCTGATCTTGTCACCTCTTAGACTTCTCTTCTCTTCTTTGTGGATATGATTTCTCTCTCATCACACCCAATTTGGATCAAGGTACAACATGGAAACAAAGTAAAGACTGACAGAGTGCTTTCTGTGGGGGGGGGGAAGCAAGATAGGGGAGAAAATTGTAAAATTCAAATAATATCTTTAATAAAAATTATTTTTAAAAAGAACCAATTTTGCAGTAAGGAAGACCATTTACCATGAGGCATACAAATTAGGCAATCATGGATTTAACACTAACCTCATTATATTTGACAATTCTCTCAGATTCGATGTCAAAGTTAATTTTTTATCTCTATTAGTAAGGGAAATTTCCATACTGGAATTTTCTTATGAAATTTTAAGTCAAAATAAATTTCCAAAGCAAATGAAACCTTATGTTTAAAGCTTTCTCTTGATTTCATTTGGGAAATTGATTTTGAATTGACTTAAGTAATTCAACTTAATAACGTTGAAAAGTACTTCCAGATCTGAAATTTTCATTAGTGCAGTTATAGATGATGAGTCCCAAGACATATTCCTCACATGGCAAAAATTTGAGAAATAAAAAATAACTCTGGGCTACAAGTCTAAAGTTGAGTTGTCTTATCAAGTCAAATGACAAATAAATCTGTGCCTGATATAATTTCACACCATTTTATTTACAGTTGGAGATTAATTAAAGTATGAAATGAAGTCAGACACATATTGATCACCATATAAAGAGCAAATAACATATTTCAAAAAGGTAAAACTGGAATCAACTTGTTAATTTTTTTTAATTCTCAGAAAGGAAAATCTTGATATTGTACTGTTTAAACTTTCTCCTTTGTACTTAATCTAATACATCAGTTACTAACCTTTAACTTTCCTTAAGGTTGCCTTTTTTTGAGAAAATAGAAATTTTATTTCCTGCTTCAGAAATAAAACACAGTAGATAAAGCATAGATACTGGAGTCAAGGAGACCTGAGTTCAAATCCAGTTTCTTAATATTTAACTAGTACTTAATAATTAACTAACTGTGTGAACTTGGGCAAAGTGCTTAACTTCATTGCCTTTTAAAAGCAAAAATAAAAAATAAACAAAATAAACAAAGAAATAAACCAAAATTATTTCTGTGTTAGCTTCCTAAAATTACTTTCATGATGTTTTAAGTTATTATAACCTGTAGATAAATATTCCTTTCATTTCTTCCCTACTTTCCTCTTTCCCTCCCTCCTTCCTTCCCTACCTCTTCATCTCTATTCTTTCATCCCTCTCTTCCTTTTGTCGTTCCTTGCTTCCTTCCTTCCTTGCTTCCTTCTTTCTTACTTTAATAGCTCCCCCACCAGTAGGGGATTATTTTGGCTCAGAAAAGAAATGAAATGCATACACACAGGTTGGGGTGCTAACAGGACAACTAGTAGAGCTATTTATTCAGTTTCAGATAGTTCTTTATAGCATAAAACCACAAAATCAGCATACAAGATAAAACAATCATAGTCTCAAACTTGCACAGGATGTAACCTAGCAGGATGTAAGCTAAAGAAGTTCAGGTACAGATCTATCAGCAAGTGAGGTCATGTGATGACACAGTCATGTTATCACAGCAGAGTTTCAAGGAGAGCCTTCAGTTCAAGGGTCCCCTAAGCCTGGGTTTTAGTCATAAACTAAACTTTCACCCAGCTCACCAGCACAGCTCTGAAACACTACTTCCCTCTCCTATTCTCCTACTCCTCCTTCTGTTACTTCTATTCTTTGTTATTATTGCTAAATGAACATTCAGATGGAAATGATTGTGGTTTTCTCTAGCACTAATCAGTTTCAGTTTAAAATTGTAAAATGGAATTTAATATGCCTCATCTGTTTCCTTTAATAAATTTCCAGATATTCGATGCCATAATGATATAATCTTACTTCTCTCTACCAATAATTCACTAATGACAGAATAAGTTTCCATGTATTTTCATTGTTTAGATAGGAGACTGTTTACAGGCCTGACTTTTCATTCAATGTTTGCATTTGGCGCCAGAAGGTGTAAAGCAAAAAATATGTCTAGCAGTTTCCTTAAAATGGAACATTAAGCTATTTTCCAAGAATGAATTGAGTCATTAAAGTCTGATTTCTCTTAGGATTGTTGAAGAAGGTGACAAATTAGAGTCAGAAGAATGAGGCAGGAAACTCAATCATGCATTTCTACCACAAGACAAAAGGAAGACTTTTCTATCACAGAATCACTAAGTATCCTGAAAGGAAATGAACAAGTTATTGGTGCTTCCCTGCCTATTCTTATTCTTGCCTAAGGAAATAAAAATAAAACCTAATAGTTAAATCAAAGAATAAAATGAACAGTAATTATATGAAGTCAATAGAAGCAGACTCAATCATGACAGCAAAGCTCAATACTGGCATGCTAGGATTTCAAAGCAGTACTTTTGAATCTGATGGATATACATAGAAATTCAATATATAAGATTCAATAAAAAAGCACTTCCATATATATTTAGTTCTCTCTTCACCTAAATGATGAACTTTATTTCATTGTTATATTTCTAAATAAACAGATCAACTGAATGCATAAAGATAGTTAAACCAGTGCTGGAGTTTAGTGCTGAGAGAAGAGGCATCTGCTTTCTCACTTTGGAATTTTCCAGAATCAGTCTGGCAAATCAGGATTTGTGCCATGGTAGACTTCTCTGAAACATATGGACCATAAAATTCCAACCAACTGGCAACTAAAAACTTAATCTGAAGTTTTGGCAACTCCACATCCAGGAAAGGGATCATACATCAGCAAAGATTCCCTGGATCATCCTTTGCTAGTATATATTTTCAAAGTAAGAATTGTTTAAAATAAATACAGTTTCGTAATCTGGACAATGTTGGAGTACCTAGTGTATTTGAAAAAATAAAAAAAGGAATCAGTAATCTCTGATATCTTTGGAATATTTGGAGAATGATTGTCAAGACTCACGAAAGAACTGATTTCCCTGATGTTTATTCCACAATGTAAGAAGCTTCCAAATAGTCAATTCAGAGCACTCTGTAAACCTTGTTGGAAGATTTTGAACATAATAGAGTAACTGGTAGATAGATGCAGCAGTGGATAGAATGCTTGGCCTGTAGTCAAGAAGCTCCAGTTCCAATCCTAATTCAACACAGACTTGCTATGAGATGCTTGGCATTTCAATAAACATTTGTCTAGCTCAGTTTTCTCTACTGTAAAACGAGGATAGGATTGCACCTACCTTGCAGAATTGTCATCAGGATAAAATACAATAATATTTAAAAAGTCTTTAGTACATAGTCAGTTCTTGATCCCTTCCTATTTGTTGCATGATTGATTGATTTCAGTTATTTGTATTGCAATACAGCCAAACTGCATAAAATTTAAATCAAATAAACAATTATGGTTTACATTTTGACTCTATTCAACCTATAATAATGATTTGACTTAAAAAGAAATTTCTATTTTTATTTGCATTATTGGTTGTAATTGTTTTCCTGGACATTTTCCCCTTTCTTTCTATGACAAGTAACGGTCATTTATCCTGCTCTCCCCAAAAGACCCAGAGGTCCAGAAACTGGACAAAGGAATTATTCCTTTTTTGTTCCTGAACTTGAAGTGTCTTCTTAAAAATGGTAAGAGGGAATGACAGTACCAAAAGTACTAAATAACTTCATCTAGTTGGCTAACAGAATCAGTATTCTTTCTTCTACATGCAATTGGGGATCTATTTTAATAGGACCTGATTTTCTATGAAATTCTACTTTTTTTGTTCCTCCATCTCTCATAGTTTTTGGCTTTCTGCTATATAATGGGAAATTAGTACAAACACATTGAAAACATCATTGGGGAACAGGTGCAGGATTCAAGTAGGAGATGTTTAAGTGACAGCTGAAGCATGAAAGCAAATACCAGCAGATAAATGTGTGTGTAATTTTAGAGTTAATAATTATGTTGCATAATTTTCTTTGGGAGAACAGTTATAATAAAAAAAAACTGCCAAGCAAAGTAATTACAGACTTGGCAAGCCATAAAAACCAAACAATTTGGCAAACCCCTAATTAACAGAGTTCTTAGGTCAATGCAAGTATTTTTTCCCTAAAATCAAAAGATTAATTTTAAAAATAAACCTTAAGTTTTTGCTTCCATATTTCATTGTTTTATCTAAATATACTTTTATTATTGATATGACATTTTACTCCCTCCAATATTTTTCTCTGATGTCTAGTATCACATGGAGGTGATTTTGAATTCTTGAAACTAGTGCCAGCAGAGTCCAAGTGCTGATTGAGATTACCATACTAGAAAGACTTCCATAGTACTTTTGCATATAATGCCACATTATTGTCAATATTACTATCATCATCATCTTGATCATGGTTATAACTACTCATGAAAATTATATTTCTAGGTCACAGTTTCCAAACTATAACTTAGGAAAACTCTTGGGGGGAAGTGATAAAATACTTTAAAGTTTGGATATTTGTGGGTACAATTGAAAACGTAATAATGTTGACCTTTCAGGAAAATCTAAGTTGTCAAGACAATGTTAAATTGGTATTTCATATTTCTTTGCTTCAATTGCTTCCTTTGAGAAATGAGAATAATGAAAGCACTTCTTTCACAGAGTTATAGTAAGAAACAAATAAAAAAAGTTTTAAATGTTTTCTAAATCTTAAGTTGCTACATAAATAAAAAATAACTAACTTTTATATAGCAACTAGTATGTCCCAAACATTTAATTGCATTGTCTTACTATCTCATCAGAGGTTAGCTATTATCTTTATTATTACACATAAACAAATCTACTTTTTAAAATTAAAAATTGAGTATAACTCAAAGTCAACCATAATTAGACCAACATTAAGAATCTTGTTCCAAGATTCAATGGATGAAATACAGTGATTTACAAATGAGTTTAAATTTGAGACATCTTTTCCTGGCAGAGGATAAAGATCTGGGCTGGGAACAGCAGGTGGTGGCCATGACTTAGGGGCTCAGTGCTTTTGCCATCCTAACTGAGTACCTCTTCCTGGCAGATGGACTGTGATGTCCCTAGGCTTATAAGGAAGAAATTACCAGATAGAGTTACGCAGTCTGCTCACCATGTGTGTGGCTAGAGTCCCACAACTAGGATGTGGGCAAGTGATGCCCCTTAAGTCAATCTTCCTCCCTTTAGCATAGTGCCTGGAACACATTATGCCTGTAAATTTATTACAGAACATTTAGCTCTCTCTCTCTCCCTCCCTCCCTCCCTCCCTCCCTCCCTCCCTCCCTCCCTCTCTCTTTCATTCAATTGAACACATTATTCTCTTTGTTTCGGTAGAATGCTGAGTAAAATTAGGTTTTGGAATTGACTTTTCTGCCTCAGGTTAAAGGTGAGACTTAAAAGAAAATCTGCGTTCCATCTATATGCACTGGAGCTACCTCAGGGTCTCAGCATTAGCTCAGGGACCAACAAATAGGGAATTCAAGTTTCATACAAGCTGTATCCTCCTAGGAGGATATAAATTTATTTTTTCAAAAATAACTGAGTCACTTTTGTTTGTGTTTTACCTATTGCTCGAAATAGTATCTGACATAAAATAAACATTTAATAAATGCTTGTTGATTAACTGAATGAGTTAGTTGCACCTAAATAGTGGTGTAATCTACCTTCAGGAGTCTCTTAAAACTAATGATCTGCTTCCAGATACTGCTTATTACTTTGAAATAAGCAAATTTAAAGTGTAAAGTGTCATTATATTTGTTACATTATTCTAACATGTGTTTCTAATTTGAATTTTATTATTAAAATTAGTTAAAATTAAAATAAAATTATTAAAATATTAAATCATATTTGAATAACATATGAATTAAGAAATACTTCATATAGACTATAATATAAATAGAGGGGGCTAGTATTTATTATTTTTTAAAAGCTATAGAAAATTCAAAACTCTTTTGATCTAAGCACAAAGGCATTTTATTGGGAAGGGATGGTGTCCAGAACTGATCAAAGCATCAACCCTTTAAAATGTGCTGAAGTGAGCTTGAAAAAAAAACTCCATATGGAAAACACAAAAACAAATTATGGAAGATTTCACATTTCTAGACTTGAAATAAAAGGGTTCCAGTCTATTTTACCAAACCAATACACTCTAATTTTGGTTTGTATTTTGTATGTACTTTGGGTTTCTCCCCCAATTTGTACTCATACATCCAAACTGGGTCTGAAGAAAGAGGCTAATGCTCTGGTTCTAGGGTCCTGTGATTCTTCATTAAATCTAGAACTAATGAACTCCCATTCAGCTATCTCAGAGAGAAAGCATTTACTGAAATGTAATGATGAAATCAGTAACTACCAAAAAACTCCTTTGATTAACCCAGGAATCACTTTCTCATGAAAAGTTTAGTGTTATGTAACCTTACAATAATCTTAAAAGGTGGGAACTATTTCTAGCTTAAAGGATGAGGAAACTGAGTCTGAGGAAAAGTTTAGTGATTTACCTGATGTTGCCCAAATGATAAATGTCTGATGTAGGATTATGAACTTAGATTTCCCTGATTTAAAATCTAGTGCTATTGGGGAGCAGAGCCAAGATGGTGATAAGAAAGGATCGAGTCTTAGGCTCTCTCTAATAAAACGTCTAAACTAAAGACTCTAACTAAACTTTCAAGAGACAGAACCCACAAAGGGACCCAGAGAGGCATTTCTCCTACTCAAGGTAACCTGGAAAAGAGCAGAAAGGCTCTGCTCCCTGGGTTCAGGATGGAGGGGTGGCCTGCCAGAAGGGTGGCCCGCCAGAGTGAAAGAACTTCAGCTTCCTGGAGGCAGCCCCAGGGCACTGGGAGCCGGGGGCTCACAGCAGCGGGAGAGTCTCCTAGGCTACATGCTGGGGAGCACCCGGCACAAAATGGGGGAACAGCAGGGGACCTCCACCAGAGCGAGCAGGTGGAGCCCAGCCCTCAGGGCACACAGTGAGCAGCTTGGTCTTTCTGCATCCCAGATCCAGGAACAGAGGAGGCAGAGCCCATAAGCAGGAGCCTCTAGGGCATGAGCCCATTGAACTGAGAAAGGGGAGTGAAGAGAGAGACTGCAGAGGTCGGCCCCTGGAACAGGACTCTGGGACTCTGAACACATTCAGATCCTGATTGCAGTCTAGGCCCCCCAAGAACAGCAGGGCCCCACCCAACTCAGCACCATGGCAGAAGGGGGACGCTTATGGTAATTCACAGACCAGGAGGGAGGACAGAGCCTCACACACTGAGATCCTTGTGGGAGTGTCCCAAAAGCTCAGGAAGCACCCCAAAACCAGGCCCAGGCTAGGAAAATGAGCAAGCAGAGAAACAAAAGAAAGACCATTGAAAAATATTTTGCACATGAGCCCAAGAAGGATCAAAACACTCAGTCTGAAGATGAGGAAGCACAAGTTCCTGCATCTAAAGACTCCAAGAAAAACAAATTGGGCTCAGGCTATGATAGAGCTCAAAAAAGACTTTGAAAATCAAATGAGGGAGTTAGAAGAAAAACTGGGAAAAGAAATGAGAGAGATTCAGGAAAAACATGAAAATGAAGTCAGCAGCTTAGTCAAGGAAATCCAAAAAAATGCTGAAGAAAATAGCATGCTAAAAAGCAGCTTAGGTCAAATGGATAAAACAGTTCAAAAAGTTATTGAGGAGAAGAATGCTTTAAAAAGCAAAATTGGCCAGATGGAAAAAAGAGATAAGAAAACTCTCTGAGGAGAACAAACCCTTCAGACAAAGAATAGAATTCAGGGAGATTGATGAATTTACCAGAGATCAGGAATCAATACTTCAAAACCAAAAAAAATGAAAAATTAGAAGAAAATGTGAAATATCTCATTGAAAAAACAACTGATATGGAAAACAGACTTAGGAAAGATAATTTAAAAATTATTGGAATACCTGAAAGTCATGATCAGGAAAAGAGCCTTGACATCATTTTCCAAGAATTACTACAGGAAAATTGCCCTGATATTCTAGAAGCAGAGGGCAAAATAGAAAGGGAGAGAATCCACCGATCCCCCCCCGAGAAAGAGATCCCAAAATCCAACCCCTAGGAATATTATAGCCAAGTTCCAGAACTCCCAAGTCAAAGAGAAAATATTATAAGCAGCCAGAAGGACACAGTTCAAATATCATGGAGCTGCAGTCAGAATCACACAGGACTTAGCAGCAACTACATTAAAAGCTCATAGGGCTTGGAATATAATATACCAGAAGGCAAAAGAGCTTAGAATGCACCCAAGAATCAACTACCCAGCAAGGCTGAATGTCCTCTTCCAGGGAAAAAGATGGACTTTCAGTGAACCAGGGGAATTTCAAATGTTCCTGTTGGAATGGACAGAGCTGAACAGAAGGTTTGATCTTCAGATACAGGACTCAGGTGAAGCATGGAGATTGGAGGAGAGGGGGAAAATATGAGGGACATAATGATGATGAACTGCATGTATTCCTGCAAAGAAAAATGACACTGACAATACTCATATGAACCTTCTCAGTTAATAGAGCAGGTAGAGGGAGCTTTTATAGTTGAAGCACAGGAGAAAGCTGAATTTGAAGATAAAATATGGTGTAAAAATGGAGTCAATACCGAAAAGGGAAATGTAATTGGAGAAAGAAAAAGGAGAGGGAGGAATAGGCCAAGATATTTCATATAATAGAATTTTTTTATTACAATGAGCTATTACAATGATATGGAAGGGAGGAAGGCAAGGGGGAATGAGGGAACCTTTGCTCTCATCAGAGGTACCTAGCAGAGGAAACAGCATATATACTCAATGGGGTATAGGCATCTGGAGTAAGAAGGAGGGAGGAGCAGGGGGAAGGGGTGGGGATGTGAATAAAGGAGGAGAGGATGGACCATGGAGGGAAAGTGGTCAGATATAACACATTTTCTTTTTTACTTCTTGCAAGGGGCTGGGATTGGAAGGCCTGTCCAGGACCATAGGGCCAGGTGAATGCTGGGCCTAAGGGGTGGTAGGGGGACTCAGGGCCTCTTGGCCCCAGGACCAGGGATCTGTCTGCTGCACCACTCAGCCACCTTACAGCAGAGTCAGAGTGAAAGGAGAGAGAAAATATAATGCATGGTAGTGGAGAAATAAGAAAGGAGGGAGTTGCGATCAGCAATGGCAACATTGGAAAAATATGGGAGTAACTTTTGCCATGGACTTACCTTAAAGAATGTGATCCACCCATGACAGAGTTGTTGGTATTGGAACAAAGACTGAAGCACATTTATTATTATTATTATTATTATTTGTGGGAGGGTGCAGGGCAAATGGGGCTAGGTGGCCTGCCTGGGCCCACATAGCAGGGTGATCTTTGGGTGTCTGAGGCCAGATTTGGACCCGGGTGCTCCTTGCTCCAGGGCCAATGCTCTGTCCGCCACCCAGCCACCCCTACTATTATTACTATTTTATTTTATTTTGGGTCTTTTTTCCCCTTCTTTTTGGTTTTTGCAGGGCAGTGGGGATTGGGTGGCTTGCATGTCACACAGCCAGGTGATTGTTGGTTCTACGGGGCTTGATGTGGGCTCGGGTGCTCATGGCTCCAGGGCTGGTGCTTCCTCCATTGCACCACCTGGCCATACTTACAATTATTACTATTATATTTTTTAATTTTAATTTTTTCTCCTCCCTTTACTTTATCGCTCAAGCAAGTCTATATTCATGTGGGGAGAGGCTATTTCATTTAAACAAGAATATTTTATTAATGTAAAAAAAACATTTGCACAAAATGAGAATAAAAAATAAAATAAAATAAAATTTAAAAAATATTTAAAAAAATAAAGTCTAGTGCTATCTAGCAAACACCAATATTTGAGCTCAAACACCAAATGACTACAGTTTAGTGAGGTGGTCATGTGGTTAGGATAACTCATACCTCTTTTATTGCTGAGTCTTGATTTTGTTAGTTCTCACAAACAAATCCCTGAGCACTGAGTAATTAGAAGATGAATTTTAGTATCTCAGGATCTGGCCTCTTTGCAGGTCCATTTTTGGTAACTAAGGCTAGCATTCTCTTGAGTCTATACCTAGTTCATTTCTTTGCTGCCAAACATCCCCTCCTAGAAGTTGTTTTAATGTAGTTTTTCTGAGTCTGTGTCTATTTGGAAATAGCTCTGCAGTTTGAGAAAATTCTCTCTCCCTCTCTGTTATCACCCCAAAGTACAAGGGTCCTTACCAAAGCTGTGATTGGACTGGCTTGAAACTGTTATCTCATACATTAACTTGTGAGTTTTGTGGAGGTGTGAATATTTTTTTCTTTGCATTACCAGGCTTAGCACAGCTCTCGGTAAATAAAAAATAATTAATAATCACTTGTTGATTTGTTGAATTTAGGAATCTGAAAGGCATGGCTAATTTTCACCAGGCCAATGTCCTTCTCTCTATAAATTTAATAAGAGAAATGTAATCATACTTTGTGAATGTATACTTTCTGAAATTATGGAGTGTTAAAATTATGTTACATATTAATATCTCAGATTTGTGTAAGTCCTAGAGGGGAAAATCAGTTGATCAAATTCCTTTCTTACACATAAGGATAATGATAGCCCATTTTAATCCTGAAAAAGAATATCAAACATTTTGTGAGAAGATTCTTTGGACATTTTTGTGTATTCATATTTACATACATACATACATGCATGTATACAAAATATAAATATATGTTCACATACTCCTAATAAAATGAAAATTATTAACAATTTTTGTTGTTTGAGCATGACAAATGTCATTTCACCAGTCATGCAAAAGGATCATGACCATTGGCAAATTACAATGCTAAGGTTTCGGTGCATATGAATATTCAGAATAATATTTTTCTGCAAAAACACAAAATTTTAGATGTGACCATCTCAATTCTGAAAAATATAGTAGTACTGTTGAACTTAGTTCTTAAGATCCATAACTTTTAGGGTTGGAAGTTATAGATCCTAAAGAAGTAGTCCAATAGTACTTAAATTTAAACCCTCAGGACTTTAAGTTCTTAACTTGATTGAGTGTTATGTTTAATCATCAGCTCCAAATCAGAGATTTGTTTTCACATCTGTACAGCGAGTTCTATTCATCATCCAATTAATCAACAGACCAGGAAATTAAGTATGTGAATGTGAATGTGCATGTGTGTGTGTGGTATGTGTGTGTATGTGTGAGCATGTGTGTATGTGTGTTTGTGTGTGTGTGTGTGTGGTTGGGTTTGAGGGGGGGAGACAAGAGGAAGACAAAAGAATGTCAAACTAGTACTACTACCCTGCACCAACATGGCTAATTAAGATTGGATTCTAGTAACATCTACAACTAAATATTTGGGATTTTTTACAATTTCACCTTCAGTTATGAATAATTTTAGAGATTATATCTTTATAAGAATGCTTACAAAACATTTTCATTTTCTTGAATTTAACAGTCCTACAAAATAGATCAGACAAGAATTCAGGTCCTGTTACCCTTGAAAACAATACACCTCCCATACTAAATAGGAACATGCTTAGATTGTATTATTTTCTACTAAATGACGTTTCACTACTGACTTTCTTCATTTCACTTTATCATTACCTTGCCTACTTTTGATCCACTGTAGGTGTAAGATAATCCTTTTTTTTACAATACAAAAATGCCAACAAGTAACCTTAGAAAATCATGTTTGAAAACAGATAAGTTCATTTACGTATAATTGATTGCACAAGAAATAACGTCAAAAGTGATTACACAGTCTGGTACTTACAAAAGTAATTACACTTAAGAAAATCAAAATTAATTTGTACACTCCTGATGCACTTTTAGGGTTGTTGACATTTTATTATAGTACTCCTAATGAAATGAAAATTATTAATAATTGCTGATGCTTGAGTGTGACAAATGTCATTTTATCAGTAAGGCAAAAGGACCACAGAGCATTGCCAAATTGCAGTGGTGTCTATGAATATTCAGAATAATGCATTATGTCAGCATTCTTTTTAGCTATTGTAAGTTGATGATTCATATGTCCTGGATTGGGCAGGTATGGATCTTATCCTGATTGTCTCATATTTTGAATCAATTAATTACATAAGTGATATATAATAAAGTGTATGAATATGAGATCACACTTATGCCACCCACAACATGACTGATGGCATTGATGTAATTTGAAATAGAAGTTAAGACAAAAGCTTACTTATATGTAATGATTATTTGGATTTTTCATAGATTGATTTGTCTGCTGTATTGGTAGAATTATTGTCATGCTCACAAGCAATTAATGATAAATGAACATTCATTAACCTTTGCATTCCCCACTGAAATGCAAAATAACTAATTTTCAAAAGAATAGTAACCCTGGGCTTCATTGATAGATGTTTAAAATGAAGGGAGAAAAGTAGTTTTAGGGGTTTTTTTGGTGAATGGAGAAGGAACTTTGGAGACTCTGGATTACATATCCTTTCAATTTTATTTTACTTATCCAATCCCGTTTTTTATCACTAGGAATGAGGAAAGGTGTGGCCAAGAAAGAAGTTGCAAAACTAGATTGGTAGGGTGGCAATATCTTCTCCTATTACTATACCTTTATTTCCTGACTTCTAAAAAATATTGAAGATAACCAAAAGTTCTTAAATGCCCAGTATCTTCAAGGAATGGTGTTAGTTGCTCAGGTTACAAAGACTAAATGAAAATTAGTCTCTATCTTCAAGGAGCTTGCATTCCAATAGGAGGTAAAACAGATACACAGAGGGGAAAAAAGTCTAAAATAATTTGAAGAAGGAAAGAACCTTAATGATTAGGGGTCAGGAAAACTTTCTTGAGCAAGGAAGCTTCCACATTGAACCTTGAAGGATAGGATAAGGATAAAATCACCTAAGATTTTTTTATCTTATGGGAAATTAATTTCTTGTACTAGTAGCTCTTATATGTATTGATGGAATATATATATATCTGGAAGCATTCTCCAACTTCAGCTTTAGAGTAAATGGTTTACCCTAAGTGAGCAACATTTTTTGTTATTGCTTCAATAGACAGATAACATTCCTGTGGAACCAAAACTTATAGCACAGTCTACACATACAAATATGATTTTTCCACATATAATATTATGATTTGTTTAGATAAGTGTTACTAATACAAAAAAACATAACTTGAATTCTTTCTATGAATAAGGTAGCTTTGCTTTACTCTAGGACTATAAATATAAACCTACACAAAGTCAGTCACCTTTGAGAAACAATTAGCTGGGAACAATTTTTTCATTGAATTTCTCTGAAGAAAAGGTATCATTTCTTTATATAATATATATATATATATATATATGCTTATAGACATAAGTATACACATACAGAAATAAATATTGCATATTTATAACACTAAGATAGTGAAGAGTCCCTCAGCCTCAAGGTCTGTAAGACCCAGGTGTAAGTTCCATCTCTGAAACATCCTGGCCATATGGTCCAGAGTAGATCACTTAAACCCTCAGTACCCTCGATAAACTTTCTTAGTTGAAAAATTGTGAAAAACTTGTGATCTTTATGGGTAGAGAGGAACATTCTCCCGAGGAACTTCCTATATCTCTAAAATCATATTCATATTATATATATATATATATATATATATATATATATATTATTTATATGGTCTCCATATTTATAGATATATATATATATATATATATACACATGTAAACATGAAAATGAAATCAGCTGCTTAGTCAAGGAGATCCAAAAAATGCAGAAGAAAATAACATATTAAAAACCATTTTAGGTCAAATGGATAAAACAGTTCAAAAAGTTATTGAGGAGAAGAATGCTTTAAAAAGCATAATTGGTCAGATGGAAAAGATACAAAAGCTTTCTGAGGAAAACAATTCCTTTAAATGTAGAATGGAGCTAAAGGAAACTGATGACTTTGAGAGAAATCAAGACACAATAATTCAACACCAAAAGAATGAAAAAACTAGAAGAAAATATGAACTATCTCATTGATAAAACAACTAGGGGCAGCTAGGTGATGCAGTGGATAGAACATCGGCCCTAGAGTCAGGAGTACCTGGGTTCAAATCTGGCCTCAGTTTCAGAAAACTCAGGTCAAGAAGACAAGGACCAGGAAATCAAAGAAATTTCCTATACTCACACCATAAATCAGTGACAGAACTTAAATAGTTTTGTCACACACTATTCATCAAATTCATAAATTTCACCTGCATTACATAGGAGATTTTTGGTTAGGGAATGGAGGCTGTATTGAATGACTGTTGCTATAAGTTCTTAAATATTTTTGCTGATATTTCTGTGTGTATATATTTCCTCTTTCATTTCCAAGCTACAGTATAGTATAAATTTTTATTACATCACCCAATGAACACTACAATTCTCCTCTTCATTGTCCTCTTTCTACTCCCTCTCTTCCTCCAACTCATTTTCCCTCTCTTCCTCTTTACTTCTTCTATCTTTTTCTTTTTTCCTTTCTCCTTGTTGTCTTCTTCTTCCTCTTCTTCTCTCCCTTCTCTTTTTCTTCTTTCACTTCACTCCCCTTTTCCCATTTCACTTTTTTCTTTTGTCTTCAAGATTATCATTTTGATAATTTCATTAATCAATTATTTTTGTATAATTTAGATTATATGATATGCAACCTTAATCCATTTTTTCCATGTATTTTCACTGATAATAATAATTCCCTTAAAAGGGGAAGTAGTATAATGGATAGAGTGTTGAGCCAGAGTTAAGAAAACTCATCTTCTGAATTCAAATCTGACCAAAGATACTTACTACCTGGGTGACCCTGAACAAGTCACTTAATTCCATTTGTTTCTTTGTCTGTAAAATAAAAGAGGGACATGGCAAACTGCGACAATATCTTTGATAAAACATGAAATGGGATCACAAAGAGTCAGATATAACTGAAGCTATTCAATAGCAATAACAAAAATATTTACACAAATACTCAATAGATGATCAAAGCTAGAGTCCTGCCCCATCTTTGTTTTCTCTTTATACTAGTACAGGTTGTCTATGCTTTACCCCTTATACCTTCCTTTTGCTCTAGTCTCAACATATATGGCCCTGATGATGTTTTTCAAGCCATTTCTCATGCCTAAGCCATCAGTGGTAATAGTCATATAATGGCAATTTCTTTAATATTTCATAGCTATTTTGTGAAAAATTACTTCATTTACTTTTATTCATCTTATTTTCATAATAATCTTTGTTAGATAAAGAATAGTAATATTATCTCTTCCCAAAATAGGAGATGAACTGCCTAATTTAGTGTATCTTTTAAGTGGAAGAGTCAGGACTTAAATTGAGATGTTAATAGCAATTTTTTCTCTGTTAATTGATATACTAAATTTTGAATTATTCAAGATACAAACAATATCTTTATTTTACTATCTTCCAATTCTGAAGGATAGGATTTTTTTGTCCATAAATTTTTAGCACACACACACACACACACACACACACACACACACACAACTAGTATTGCCCACCATGGAGTCAGGAAGACTCATCTTCTTGAGTTCAAATTCAGCCTTAGAAACTTGCTAGCTGTGTGACTCTGGGCAAGTCACTTAACTCTGTTTGCTTCAGTTTCCTCATCTGTAAATCATCTGTAAAATGAACTGGAGAAAGAAGGGTCAGTCATAAAAGAAATGACAATACCAAGTATTTGAATATTGATATGCCATGATATACCATGATATGATATTGTGCTATGCTTATTACTATACTATACTATACTATAATATACTATACTATACTATTACTATACCATACCTGACTTTAAAAAGCATTTCAAATCTTCTTAATATAGCAATTCTAGTATACATTCTTTTTAATAATGGGTGGGATTAGGTGGTTATTGTTCCTTCTTCTAACTCTATTATCATAGCTATGAAAATGATTGCCATTATCTAAAATCTAAAAGCAGTAAAATTTATTAAGCAGTAACTATCCTGTGACAAATGTGTATATTAGGCCTCATCTCTCTTCTGAATTTTGGAGGACTCAAAATGAATGTCCTATAGGTTTCCCAAACTTAACATCTCTAAAACAAATCTCTATCATTCAACCTAAAAACTTATTTTCCAAATTTAATATTCACTATTTTAGTAATGAGATTAGTCATTCAGGAGGGAACGTTCTAATTCTAGACAGTGTCTGAAACCTGGGAACATTTGACCAATGATAAGCCAGGGATAAGACTCCAACCCTTGCACAAAGAGCTCAGTACTATACTCTGTATACATAGCCAGGAGCAAAGCTTAACAATTAAAAAGAGCAAAAAAACTAAAAAAAAGTGCTGACCATAGAAAGCAACTACAAAGATAGAGATGATAAAAATGCTGTCTCAGAAAAGGAAAGCAGTGACAAATTATTTACGTGAAAAGCCTCAAAGGAATTTGTGAATTTGACTTGAATTCAAAACCTCATAGAAGATCTTAAAAAAGAATTTATAAACCAAAGAAAAGAGGAAGAAGAAGAAAAAGAAATGAAAGACATGTAGGAAAATTATGAAAAATTGACCAAAGATGTAAGTACCTTTCAAAGAAAATACCAACTGGAAAAATGATGTAACTCTACAAAAATAAAATCAATCAACTGCAAAAAGGAATGCAATTCATCTAAAACTCAAATCAGTCATCTGGAAATGGAATGCAACTCAGCAAAAAGTAAAATTTAAACTAGAAAAGGGAATACAAAAAGAAAATAAAACTCTAACAATTAAAATTGGACAAATATAAACTAATGAATCTATAATATATCAATATTCCACCAAATAAAATCAAAAGGCTAAAAAATATAAAGTATCTTCTTAGGAAAATCAAAATATTTAGAAAATAAATCCAGGAGAGATAATTTACAAATTGCTGGTTTACCAGAAAGCCAAAATTTAAAAACATTCTTGGAAAATATCCTTCAGGGAATTTTCAGGGGGAAAATGCCCCAATATACCAGACCAAAATAATAAAAAAGTCCTTGAAAAACTACACAGAACACCTCCATATAGAGATTTTTGGATATAAACTCTAAGGGCAATCATAGCCAAATTCCAGAATTCTCAAATAAATTAGAAAATATTGCAATTAATCAAAAGAAGCAATATGAATTCAAAGGAAGCACAATCAGAATTAATTGTACTTAATAACTTCAAAATTAAAGAATCTAAGGGCATGCAATATAATATTTTGGAGGGAAAAGAATCTTGGATTAAAAACAACAATCTACTACCCTGCAAAAGGCAGCATATTTTCTCAGGGCAAAAGATGAATATTTAATGAAATAAAGGACTTCCAAAATTTTCTGATAAAAGGACAAGAACTGAACAGAGAAATCACTCTTCAAATACAAGACCCAAGAGTTGCTTAAAACTAAGAAGATCAAAATAACATCACTATATTTAAGACAAAATACTATATGTCCAGTTGTGGTTGATCAGACCAATAAGAGCTCAGAATGTTCTCTTATATATAGGGTACAAATAGTTCAGGTGAATACCTGTATGTTTACTCTAAACTCATGTATCACAATTTACTTTGTTCTACTTTAATTCTGCATTGCTTATAGAGCTCAGCACATTCTCTTAGGAGCACCCTTTCCTGAGTGATCCTGTGATGGTGTCTCCTATGTCTTTCAATCAAATCTAAAGTTCTTAAGAGAGACCTTCATTGTGCTCAAGTACTTAAGAGTACATAGAAGTTCTGTACATAAGTAAATCAGAAGAAGTGACCTTACTAATAGCCTACAGATTTGTAGTACAATAGGGGCAGAGATTGAGAACATACTTAGAAGCATAAGAGAGGAAAGATATTTGGAAGTGATCTTATCTTAGTTCATGCTTTATTTAAGTAAGCTTTTAGTACCATTGTTAGTATACTAAAGGGACAGTTGGTGAAAGTGTACCCAACACTTTGGTCGAGGAGGGTTATAGGGTTATGTTAGAGTATTATAGAAAATGGAGGGAGAGAGTATACTTAGAAGAACTGATTATGAAAACATAATGAAGATATTTTGCTTAGTTTGACACTTTGACTACAATTGAAGGGAGTATGCTTGTGGTGCAGGGTATAAATCATTCATGAAATTATGTAGCTTTGTATGATGCTTTGGCTCACAAGGATTGTGTGTCCATGGAGGATATTTGGAAAAAGGGGTAAAGTATAAAGTGATTGTTAATTGATGTGATTCATGACTCTTGAGAAGTGAATTTCTAATGAGACAGAAGAGGAAAGGGTACTTAGTGACTATGAAAAAATGATACTAGTTAATTAATCAAGCAATCAATCAAAGTTGAATGAATTACAAGAAGATATAGACAACAAAATCATAATAATGGGGAATCTCAACTTCCCTCTCTCAGAACTAGATAACTTCAAACACAAAATAAACAGGAAGGAAATGAAAAAGGTGAACAGCTTCTTAGAAAATTTAGATAAGATAGACCTCTGTAGAAAACAAAATAGGGTTAGAAAAGAACATAACCTTTTCTTTGCAGTCCATAGCACCTATACTAAAATTGATCATGTACTAGGGCATAAAAATTTTACTATCAAGTGAAGAAGGGAAGAGAAAATAAATGATTTTCAGATCCTGATGCAATAAAAATTACATGTAATAAAGGATCATGGAAAGATAAATCAAAATTAATTGGAAACTAAATAGCTTAATTTTAAAAAACAGGTATATAAAACAACAAAAAAATAGAAATAATCATTTCATCCAAGAAAATGTTGATGATGGGTCATCATACTAAAATTTATGTGATGAAGCCTAAATAGTGTTTATGGAAAATTTTATATTACTAAATGTTTAAGTGAATAAAATAGAAAAAAGGAGATTAATAAATTGAGGAAGAAATGAAAAAAGTTAAAAAAAACAATAAATTAAAGATCCCCAATTGCATAGTAAATTAGAAGTTCTGAAAATGAAAGGAAGGATTAATAAAATTGAAAGCAAGAAAATCATTGATTTTTGTTATTATATAAAAATTCCATTTCTTTTACAATTATATACAATAACAGATTCTACCTATCATTTTCATAAGGTTTTGAATTTTACAGTTTTCCTCCACCCTCTCTTTCCTTCCCCCCTCCCAACATCAGAAGGGAATCTGATAATCTTTATTTTGTTTTCAAGCTCCGCATTGATCAAAACTGAATATGTTGAAAGAAAAAAAATATCCTTGAGGAAAAAATAAAATATTAGAGATAGCAAAATTATATAATACATAAGACAACTTTTTTTAAAAAAATGAAGATAATAATATTTGACCTTGTTTAAACTCCACAGCTCTTTCATTGGATACAGATGGCATTCTCCATCACAGATACACCAAAATTGTCCCTGATTATTGTACTGATGGAATGAGCAAGTCCATAAAGGTTCATCATTACCTCCATGTTGCTGTTAAGGTGTAAAATATTCTAGTTCTACTCATCTCTCTTAGCAAAAAAATCAGGCAAGTTTTTCCACATTTCTCTGAAATTCAGTCCCTATTGACTTTTAATAGAACAATAGTGTTTCACAACATACATATATCACAATTTGTTCAGCCATTCCCCAGTTGATATCATCCCCTCGATTTCCAATTCTTTGTCACTACAAACAGAGCTTCTTTGAATATTTTTGAATAAGGTGATTTTTTTCCCTTTCATGATCTCTTCAGGGTATTGACCGAGTAGTGGTATTACTGGATTAAAGGGTATACACATTTTATTGCCCTTTGGGCATAATTCCAAAGTGTTTTCCAGACAGTTTGGATTAGTTCACAGTTGCACCAAAAAGCATTACTATCCTAGATTTCCCACATCCCTTCCAACAATGATCGTTGTCCTTTTTGGTTATATTGACCAATCTGAAAAGTATGAGATGGTACCCCATAGATGCTTTAATTAACATTTCTCTAGTCAATAATAATTTTGAGTAATTTTTCTTATGAAAATAGATATCTTTGATTTCCTTATTGGCAAATTGCCTTTGCATTGCCTTTGATCATTTGTTAATTGGGGAATGCCTTGTTTTTTTTAAAATAAATTTGGCTCAGTTCTCTATATATTTTAGAAATAAATTTTCTCAGAAACAATGGTTGTAAAAATTGTTTCCTAATTTACTACATTTCTTCTGATCTTGGTTGCAGTGGCTTTGTTTGTGTAAATGCTTTTTAATTAATTGTAATCAAAATTATTCAGATTGTTTTTTATGATGTTCTCTATCTCTTCCTTGGTCATAAACTGCTCCCCTTTCCATGTATCAGACACATAACTATTCCTTGTTCTCCTACTTTGTTTATAATATTGTCTTTTATGTCAAAAGCATTGATTTAATAAATAAAACTAAGAACTGGTTTTATGAAAAAATAAATTAAATAGGTAAAACTTTGATCAATCTGATTTAAAAAAAAAAGAAAGAAAACCAAATTACCAGTATCAAAAATGAAAAGTGTAAACTCACCAACAATGAGGAAGAAATTAAAGAGATAAATAGGAATTAATTTGCAACCCAGTATGCTACCCAATACCCAATAAATATGATAATCTGAGTGAAAAGCATGGATATATAAAAAATACAAACTACACAGATTATCAAAACAGGAAAAAAAGTTAAATAACCTCATTTCAGAAAAATAAGTTGAAGAAGCTATCAATAAATCCTCTAAGAAAAAGTCTCCATATTCAGGTGGAGTTACAAATGAATCCTACCAAACATTTAAGGAAAAAATAATTCTAATTCTACATTAACTACTTAAAAAATAGAAGGAGTTCTAACAAATTCCCTTTATACACCAATATGGTGCTGATACATAAACCAGGAAGATTCAAAACAAAGAAAATTATAGATCAATCTCCCGAATGAACATAGATGCAATTAATGTAAATAAAATTTTAACAAAGAGATTACAACAAGTTTCTACCTGGATAATATATTATGGTCTAGTAGGATTTATATAGGGCAGTCAGGGGTGGTTCTATATTAAGAAAACAGTCAACATATTTGAACATATCAATACCAAAAACAACAGAAATTATATGATTATCTCAAAAGATGTTGAATAAAATACAAAATTCATTCCTATTAAAAACACTAGAGAGTAAAGGAATAAATGTAGTTTTCGTTAAAATATTAAACAACGTCTATCTAAAATAAAAAGACTATAAGTTATATGGTTAAACTAGGAGTATTTCCAACAAGATCTGGGGTGAATCAAGGATACTCATTATTATTGTTACTATTCAATATAGTATTATAAATGATGGTTTTAGCAATCAGAAGAAAAAGAAACTGAAGAAATTAGTAAGGAGGAATTGGTAAGGAGGAAGCAAACTTTCACTCTTTGGAGATGATGTGATGGTATAATTAGAGAGACTTAGAAAATCATCTTAAAAACTAAATGAAACACTGCAACTTCAGCAACATAGCTAGTTATAAAATAAATCTACATCAGCATTTCTATATATGAACAACAAAGCCTAAGGACAAGAAATAGAAACTTAGAAATTTCATTTAAAGTACCTGGAAACAAAATAAAATACCTGGGAATCAACCTTCCAAGTCAAACCCAACAAGTGTATGAATGCAATCATAAAACATTTTTCACTCAACTCTGTGAAATTCTCATTGGAACAGAAACTCACCTGGAAAATAGATCCAGGAACGATAATTTTAAAATTATTAAATTGTCTTAAAGTCATGATAAAAAAAAGAATTAGATATATTTCAAAAAATTATCAAGAAAAATATCCTGATATTCTAGAAGAAGGGGGTAAAATAGAAATTGAAAGAATTTACCAAATGACTAAATGAGATTCCAAAATAAAAACAACCAGGAATATTATAGCCAAATTTCAGAGCTCCTGGGTCAAAGAGAAAATATTTCAAGCAACCAAAAAGAAACAATTCAATTATCATAGAACCATAATCAGGATAACACAAGATTTTGCAGTTTCTCTAATTAGGCATTGTAGTATTTGGAATATGATATTCTAAAAGGAAATATAGCTTAGATTACAAACAAAAATCAAGTATCCAGCAAAGTTGAGGGGTTTTTTTTAGTTTTTGCAAGGCAAGGGGGTTAAGTGGCTTGCCCAAGGACACACAGTTAGGTAATTATTAAATGTCTGAGGCTGGATTTGAACTCAGGTACTCCTGACTCCAGGGCCGGTACTCTATTCACTGTGCCACCTAGCCAACCTGAGCATATGTTTTCATGGGAAATGATGGGTATTCAATGAATAGGAAATGAGTTGAACAGAATCTTTGATGTTCAAATATGAGGCTCAAGTGAAACATAAAAAAGTAAGTAGAAAATACAAATCATAAGGGACTTAATGATCTTAAACTGCTTATATTCCTATATGGGAAGATGGAATTGATAACTCATATGAACTTGCTTATTTATTAGGGCAGCTAAAAGGAGTATATATAGAGAAGATATATTTGGGAGTTAAATATGGAGAGATCATATATTAAAAAGATGTAGCTAAAGGATTAGAAAGAAATGTACTGAGAAAAAGGGAAAGGGGATGTTAGAATGAATTAAGTCATTTCACATGAAGGAGGTAAGAAATAGTTTGTGCACTGGAGTGGAAAAAGGAGGAGTTGAGAGGGAGTATTCTCATCAAAATTAGCTCAGAAAAGGAAAAATATACATACTCATTTTCATATAAAAATCGATCTAACCATAGAGGAAAGTAGGAGGGAAGGAGATGGGAGAAGGGGGGTGGGGTGACAGAAGGGAGAAAGATTGAAGGAGGAGGAAGTCAGATGCAAAGCACTTTTGGGTATGGACAGGGTGAAAGGAGAGAGAAAACATGGGATGGACATGAATAGGATGGAGGAAAATATACCAGCAATAGTAACTGCAAGGAAAAAATCTGAAGCAAGTTTTTCTGATAAAGGTCTCCTTTCTCAAACATAGAGAACTGAGTTAAATACATATAAAAGGAGCAATTCCACAACTGAAGTGATCAAAATATATGAAGAATTTTCAGATGAAATTATCAATACTATCTATGGACATTTTAAAATATATCCTAACTGAAGAGATGTAAATTAGAACAATTTTGAGATTATATCTATATCTATCTATATGCATATCTATCTATATGCATATATATGTATATATATATATATATATATATATAATATATATGGGGGGTATACATACCAATATACCTTATACTCTTTTGCATTAGCTAACAAGTCAGAGAGAGAAAATGACAAATGTTGGAGGAGATTTTGGAAAAATAAGTTATTAATGCACTGTTGGAGGAGTTGTGAAATGCTATTCTTAGGTTTATATTCCAGAAGAGAGGAAAGACAGGAAGAAAAGGTTCTATCTGTATGAGCCTATTTATAACAGTTCCTTTCTGGTGGCAAAGATTTGGAAATTGAGGGGATGCCCATCAGTTGGGGAATGACTGAACAAATTGTGGTATGTGATTAGAATGGAATTCTATTCCACTATAAGAAATGAAAAACAAGAAACTCTCAATAAGGTCTATAAAGACTTACAAGAGCAGATGCAATGGGAAATGTATTATATGAAAAAATACCAACAATATTGTTGATGATCAGCTATTTAGCAATGTTGTGACCCAAGACAACTCTGAAGGACTTATGGTAAAGAATATTATCCATTCCCCAAAACATAGTGATGATGGTGTATGACTATAAATTGACACATGCTTTTTTAAATTTAATTTTCTTTGAGGTTTCTATTCTTTTCAGTTGAGGTCAGGGTTGTCCATGTTTGCTTTCACAACATGACTATTATGGAAATGTTTTGCATCACTACATATTTCAGCCTAATAAAATAACTTGTTTTTTCAATGAGAGGGAATAAAGCAGGAAGAAAAGAGAAAATTCAGAGCTCAGTGTTTTAAAAATAAATGTTAAAATTTGTTTTTACATGTAACTGGAAAAAATAAAATCAAATAAAATTTTATTAAAATCCACACAAAATGAAAGGCATAATAACACAGAGCACATAGCTTTTTCTCAATCATGATTAATTTTGCACTTTTTCCTTATTATTACAATCATCTGATTAGTCAATTAGCTTGCAATTTAAGCATTTACCGTGTTCTAGGTAATGGAACTTCTGGAGATTCTATTTTAGAAGACATTCAATCTATTCATCATATTCCTCTTCTTCATTCTTCTCCTCCTCTTCATCCTCTTCATCATCATAATCATCACTACCATTGTACTAAGGAGTAAAAGGCAATGAAGAAAACTTGTTTCCATTGTCAGACTTCTATTGGCCACAACTTTTTGATGTGTTCCCATCTTTTCCATTTTTCTTCCATAAATTAGTTAACTGAGTAAAACAAAGCATTGGATATCTTTGAATATTTTGTTATTATAGAAGATTGGCCTGTGCCTGAAGGGAAAAATATATTGGTAAGTGAAAAAGGTCACAAATGTTTTTA
The DNA here is from genome assembly GCF_037893015.1 of Macrotis lagotis. Classification (NCBI taxonomy): domain Eukaryota; kingdom Metazoa; phylum Chordata; class Mammalia; order Peramelemorphia; family Peramelidae; genus Macrotis; species Macrotis lagotis. Next base: position 266,692,414 of record NC_133658.1, on the reverse strand, counting down.
ATTGTTTCTTTATTATTCAATCAATCAATATTTATTAAGGGTTTATGATTTTCAAACACTGATAGGTATTGGGGATCTTTATAACAGCAAGATCAGAGTTCAGTTATCTTATTTCCAAGAACAAGGAGTCAATGACTACCCCAAGCCTTGTTTGGTGAAAGGCACTTAAAAATCTTGTTTCTATTCAACTCTTTGGGAAGCCCATTGAACAATCACTTGATTTAGTTACCTAAAAAAAAGTTTTAGTTCAAAAACTATAGCTACTGGTGGCCAAATTGATTTATATGTATTTTCATTGTGCTAATTTTGTTTTCTGCATCTGGATTCAAAGGTTAATGTTTTGGGGTTGAAAGAATAAATAATAATCCACTGTTGGCAAAATAAAAGAAAAAATGGTTTCTTATAGTAACAGTTGGGCAGAATTTTTTTAAAAATTTGAAACATTAGTAATGTGCTTTTCAGAAGTTAGAAAAGATATTAATGTTCTAGGATTCTCATCAAACATTTCTCTTTATAGATGAATAAAAACAGATGCAATTGTACTCATTGACTAATTGACACTGTCATTCCTATATTAAACACTTTTCTATAAATAACAAAATATATCTCTATACTATTTATTAATTGATCAACTTAATCTCAATTTCTGAACAATGAATTTTAACAAAAATATTTTAATTAACTCAGATGAAAAGATCTAAGGAACCAAAGCATCTTAAAAATATATATATGACTGGGCAGCTAGGTGGCGTAGTGGATAAAGCACTGGCCCTGGAGTCAGGAGTACCTGGGTTCAAATCCGGTCTCAGATACTTAATAATTACCTAGATGTGTGGCCTTGGGCAAGTCACTTAACCCTGCTTGCCTTGCAAAAACCTAAAACATATATATGACTATTCTCTAAAAGAGAAGAGGTACATTATATGATATGATCTATGCTGTTTTCACAGGAACATCATTTCCTAAAGTTGTAAATTTCCCCCAAACCCATATTTTATAGTAGATCATTCAAAAAATACTTTAGAGAGGTTTCTGTCTTCAGATTGGGCTATAGATTTCTATGGTCTCTTGAAACTCTGAGACTTTAGGATTATGTGTCAAAGAAAAAGGGGAAATGATCATTATGTCTGAAATATTTGCAATTGAAATGTGTGTGTGTGTGTGTGAGAGAGAGAGAGAGAGAGAATCTCCTCCAACAATTCCTTGAGAGCTAGGACTGTTTTGCTCTTCACCTTGCATCCAAAGTACTTAGAAGAATGTTTTGGAATGGAAGAAAAAGGAAGAAAAAAGAATGAAAGAAAGTCTTGCCTAGGGTAAGAAAGAGAGAGAAAGAGAGAAGAAAGGAAGGAAGGAATAATGAAAGAAAGAAAGAAAGAAAGAAAGAAAGAAAGAAAGAGTGAGAGAGAGAAAGAAAGAAAGAAAAAGAAAGAAAGAAAGAAAGAGAGAGAGAGAGAGAAGGAAAAAAGGAAAGGATCAAGGAAGGAAGGAAAGAAAGAAAGAAAGAAAGAAAGAAAGAAAGAAAGAAAGAAAGAAAGAAAGAAAGAAAGGAAGAAGGAAGGAAATAAGGAAAGAAAGAAGGAAGGAAGGAAGGAAGGAAGGAAGGAAGGAAGGAAGGATGAAGGAAGAAAAAGGAAAGAAGAAAAAGAAAGGAAGAATGTTGAGTTACCCTGTCCACCAGGAGATTCATTCAGCGCAGGAGAGAAAAAAAAAAAAAAACATGGGTACACTTGGGTGGGGATGCTAGCAGGCAACTAGTAGAGTCAGTTATTGATAGTATCAAACAGTTCTTTATAGCAGAAAAACAAATACTTAGGACACAGGTTAAAAACACTGATGTAATTCTAGTTTGGGCAGGTCAAGAAGTTCTGGAACAGGGCTATCAACAAGTAAGGCCACAAATGACACAGTTGTGTTATCAAATCAGAGTTCTGTAGAAAGCCTTCAGCTTGAGGGTCACCAGAGCTTAGGGTTTTTAGTCAGAACTGAATTTTTAACCCAAACTCACTCCAGTGGCCATCAACAGTAGAAAAGAAAAGAAAGAAAGGAAGAAATATGTAAGGAAGGAAAGGGGAAGAAAAACACTTTACCAAATGTTTTTTTTCTTAAATTTCATTCATTCATACATTCTCTTTGCTACGCTTCAGAGGGTCACATTCTACACAATACAACATACACATCTCTATGTATGTTTACATATACATCCATGAATCTACTAAAGCCATTAACTATTTATTATTAAATAAAGATGACTTATTGCCCCATATAAACCAGAGTTTCATTTTTGTGTTTAGAATTCAACAACATCCCTATGGCTTTTCATATTCATTGCATTAAAACAAATTGCACCATATTATTTATTACCTGGAAACATTTGCAAAAAATAGTTATGCTCCAAAAACTAAAACTAAGAATTAGAGACTGTATTTAATCATAACAATGGCTTCGTCAAATGATTTTTCTCTGTGACAACCCAAATATGTATTGCATTATTTGTGGATCAGTCTATCTAATGTCAGCACACATTTCTGTTTATTGACTCATTTTATCATGCAGAACTGTCACAAGCATCTTATTAATCTGTCTCCTAAGGATCAAAATGCCTTAATAAATATATTAGTTCCTTTAGATCTGAGACGAAATGAAACTGTTAGTTAAATGTATTCTGATGCTAAATGAGAATACTTCATGCAATTGAAAATGCAAACCTGTGATATAAATCAAGGGACTAATAAAGTCGGCTATTCTACATTCTCTTAATGGTCAATTAGGGTCCACTTTCCCCAAAATAAATAGCATCAAGTTTCATTCTAAACTGTCTTTGATTTTTGTTAAGTGGTGAAGTTCTCAATAGGGCTGTACAATTTGCATCAAGATGAGAAAGAAATTCAAAGTTCACAGAGCATACTTTTGGAAGAGTACCTGGATATGGTTATCATAGAGTAGAACCAGACTTATGCTTTCAAAGAATACATGGAGAAAACTAACAGGTAGAACATAATTCAATGTTTTATTGGATTGAATCACATCTCCTATTAGATTCCAGAATGATTCTATTAATGAGTGATTATTCTTAACTTCATCTCTCCTTCACCTAACCTTAATGACTGAATGGGTACCACCTTAGTCAAACTGTGACCTGGGAAATACCTAGATTTAAAAAGTCATGGTCTCCCACTATATCCAGGGTCATTTCCAGTTATCCTGTTCCATGTCTTGCCACTGGACCCAGATGGCTCTGAAAGGAAAAGTGAGCCTGATGGCTTTGCACAGCACTCGCTTGTTTAAATCCAATTCATTGGCATGTCATAGCATTACTTCTCTTACATCATGGTCTTCTTTGGAGAATGAAGGACAAATAACAATAATACTGTTACCCTGATTGTGATTGTTTCAATTCGCATCACTTCACATCAATCTTGCTATGCTTTTGAGTTCTTTGTAATCATTATGCATAATAATATTACATTACATTCATCACCATAATTTGTTTAGCCATGTACCAGGACATGGGCTTTTACATTGTTCAAGATGCTTTGCGACCAAAGGAAAAAATGCAGCTATGAGCATTTTTGGTTTATACGGATCATTTCTTTCTTTCTTTGATTTTTTGGGGGTACAACTTTAGGAGCATAAGGTCAAGCAATATAGGTTTTTAAATTGCTTTCTTAGTAAAATTGCAATTTTTTGGACCAAATGGACCAATTCATAGCTCCACTAAGCATGTATAAGCCTTTATAATGCATTTTCATTTTTGACTAATATTTTTGCTATATTTTTCAATTTACAAGGTGTGAAGTGAAACCTCAAAGTTACTGTAATTTGAATTTCTCTTGTTAATTGGAGCAATATTTCATATGATTTCCAATAGTAGGTTAATTTTCTTTTGATGGTTTTTAATTCTTTTTTGATCACTGATCCATTGAGGAATAGTTTTTTAAATTATATATTTGCATCATTCCCTATATATTTTGAATCATATCACTTATTGAACTATTATCTATTTTATGAGTTTTTCTGGGCCATATTAATGATATGAAAAATGAAATTTGAGAAATGGTCATTATACAAATAGCAACTATTGAATTCCATTAAATATTCAAATAAAAATACTTTATTTACACTTAATTTCACATTTGGTGATATATCATGTCTAAGAGAAAATTCATCAAATATTCCATAAAACAGATATAATTAAGCTGAAGAGGAATTGAGTCTGTTTCAATTTCTTTACAGAAAACATTTTAGGCTCCAAAAGAACAATTCAATCTTATATAACATAGACCAAACAATTTTCTCCTTCATAATCAGATTTGTTTTCAGAATAAGCATTTCTGTGTTCCTTTTTCAGTAAGTATTCAGTCTTCATATAATAAAAGCTTGCATTTATATAGAGATTTATAATTTGAAAGCTACTTTTCTCACAACACTTCTGCCAGGTAGGCAGTCCAAGTACTCATTTTTTCCAATTTTATAATTGAAAAGCAAATTCATTGTGGTGAAGGAACTTCATCATATACTTAGTAACAGAATCACAGATCAAATGAAGCATTTCAGGTTTGCAGCCTGGAATTCTATTCACTAAAGTACGTATCCTCTTTTAGATAGATTTATTGAGAAGAGTTCATTTTCAGGTGTAATTCTTTTTCCCTTTCATAAAGGATCAAAAGATTATAGTTATGGGGGCAGCTAGGTGGTGCAGTGGATAGAGCACCAGCCTTGGAGTCAGGAGTACCTGGGTTCAAATACGACCTCAGACACTTAATACCTAGCCATGTGGCCTTGGACAAGCCACTTAACCCATTGCCTTGAAAAATCTAAAAAAGATAGATTATAGTTATGAAGCTGAAAGGAACCTTTGGCACCACCTGTTCCAAACCTCTCATTTAATATCTAATGGTGGAGGGTGTTGTCATAAGAGTATGAATTATTGGTGTTATTGCTTCTGTTCATGACTAATAACATGAACTAGTAGAGCCCTACTCTTCCCTTAATATCCTAGGCACATATTTTATGATACTTTTTACAGTACCCTATGTAGTAAAGAAGTTTTGATTGATGGATGACCTAGAACAGTTATACATTCAATAGGCACTGAAGAAGCAAAAAGTCAAAATGAGTCTCTCACCTCTCCTCCCCTCCCCTCCCCTCCCCTCTCCTTTCCTCTCCTCTCCTCTCCTTCCTGCTCCTTCCCTCTTCTCTTCTTTCTCCCCCTGCCCCGTCTGTTGTTTCTCTCCTATTCTTTAAGCATGGGAAAATCAGAAGCATGAACCATCAGAGGTTCACAAATGGAAGGTCAAAACTAGAGCTTTGAACAGTGGAGCATGGTGAAGAGCAAAGTTCCAGTTGACCTGATTAACCCATCATAATAGCGGATCAAAGATATTCAGGAGGAAGTTATTGGTCCATCAACATGCCACATTGATAAGTGAATATTTTATAATAATTGCTTTAATTTTGAAGCCAGAGAAAGAGGTGGTATTAGAAATAGTATGGCCTGGTAATATTGAGGGAAGTTTTTTATGCTTCTGTTTTTGCCATATCTTTTCAGCAAATATCCCTATCCTACTCCCTCAAAGAATATTCCTGATATTCATAATAATGTGTAGTTGACACTGGGGAACTAATCCATTGTTTAATCAATGCTATAAAAAATTATTAACTGCAAATTGCAATTAAAATTGAGAAGAGACATAATAATGGAAACTTAAGTCATCAGAAAAATAAGTTCAATCAGTTCAAATTTGGCATTACATACTTACTATCTGTGAAACTCTTGGTAAGTCACTCAACACTCTTTGACACAGCTTTCTCATCTATAATATGAGATAGAGAAGTAAATGGCAAATCAGTCTAGGATCTTTTCCAAGAATACTCCAAATAGTGTCCCAAAGAATTGAATGCGAGTGAAAAAATGACTGAACAGTGACTAGTACCCACAAATATAAAATATAACCTTTTTTAATACCTCATTTACAAATCAAAGTTTGAGTTCTGATAGGAATGCCTCACCACTGTAAATGTTATATATAAATGAGAATTTTGAGCTTTAGAGAACAAAGAATCATAGATTTTGAGCTGAGATTGACCTTAGAGGTTATCTAGTGCAAATCTCTCATTTGATAGATAAGGAGTCTAAGATTCATATAGTCCCAGGGTCACTCAAATAGTAAATAGTTAAAAAAAATTCTAAAGCTACTTGGCTTTACATTGTATTATTATGTTTTCCTCTTTTTTCTTGTAATCTCCTTTAATAAATTCTAGTACATTTGCACCTAGCCCTAAAAAGTACTGTCACAGTGGTTAATGGACTGACTTGTCAGGCCCTCTGCCATGGAACTGAACTTGTTCATTTGTTGTATTCATTTATTCATTTGTATTGGCATGCCAGAATCTTTAGAGCTTAACTTATATAGTGCCATGAATATTAATTCAGAAATCTCTTTAGGAAATATGTCAGGTACAACAGAGAGTTCTCATCATAGAGGAGGGAAGGAAAAGATCAAGGCTCTGATAAACAATTTGTTTATGAGTTTTGAAACACATTTGACTTAAGGAGTGTAATCTAATTTAGATTATGTCTTAACATTTGTCAACTGCTTCTAACTATCTGTGGACTATGTAATTTTTCCAGTATTTCAAACTTTTGTGTAAAGCATCAGATGATCAGTCCCCACCCTCTACCTCTTCATGTTTGTCACTTGGAAAAGCGAAAACAAACAGCTCCTCTAAAAATCATTTAGGGATGTTTGACATGGTATTAATTAGAACGCAGGTAAAAAAAACTTGAAGTTTTTTGATTGTGTTTTTCTTTTCAGGTTAAATAAGCAGTTCAGATTATAGAGAAAGAAGAAGCAGTAATGCATCCAATAGGATGATGGGGAGTGGACAACAATAGACATATAATAAACACTTTTTAAAATTAATTTTTATTAAAGATATTATTTGAGTTTTACAATTTTCCCCCAATCTTCCTTCCCTCCCCCCACCCCCCACAGAAAGTAATCTGTCAGTCTTTACTTTGTTTCCATATGGTACCTTGATCCAAATTGGGTGTGATGAGAGAGAAATCATATCCTTAGAGAAGAGACAAGAATTGTAAGAGGTAACAAGATCAGACAATAAGATACCTGGTTTTTTCCTAAATTAAAGGGAATAGTCCTTGAACTTTGTGCAAACTCCACAGCTACTTAACTGGATATAGATGGTATTCTCCCCTGCAGACAGCCCAAAATTGCTCCCAAGCATTGCACTGATGGAATGAGCAAATCCCTCAAGGTTGATCATCACTCCCATGTTGCTGTTAGGGTATACAGTGTTTTTCTGGTTCTGCTCATCCCACTCAGCATCAGTTCATGCAAATCCCTCCAGGCTTCCCTGAAATCCTGTCCCTCCTGGTTTCTAATAGAACAATAGTAGAATAAACACTTTTAAGTCATAATATTGATAAGTCTCTCAATTCCCTTTCTGACTTTTCTAGTTTCTGACTCAATTTTATCACCTGTGAATGCTTGCCATGAGATAATTTATGTAAAAAGCATTTTGCAAACATTAAAATACTATGCAAATGTCAGCAGTAGTAATATAGTAATGTTCAAAGTTTTCAAAAAATTATGATTCATAAAATAATATTTTTAGGACTCAAAGATGAATATATGCTGGAAAGAATATCATCATATAATGTTTCAGAGGTCTTTTGGAATTTATAAACCTAGAAGTCTGTGGCTGTAGATTCTGTTTGACTCAAAAAGTTTTGTTGGGTTCTTCTTTACTTTTCCATGAGATTTTTCTCCTTCCAAACACTTTATACATTAGTGAATGGAAGTGGTTAGAGATTATTCACTAATTTCTGACATCCGTTCCTACTTGAGAATTATAAGTATATTATATACCTTTATGTAGTCATTTTCCAGATGGATAAACTAAGGAGTTAGGGATTCCTAATTTTAATTCTTGCCTCAAACCTTACTAGTTGTGTAACTCTGGGCAAGGGACTTAATTCTGAGACTCAAATTCCTCATCTGTAAAATAAAAATAATAGCTACCTCCCAGGGTTGTCATCCAGGATTCTCAGATATCCTAAAGGGGATTAGAGGATATCTTATCTCTCCATAATTGACTTCAACTCCCCATTTCTTGTGTTCTCATCATTTTATAAATTTTCAATCTATCCCAGTTAAATTTATTAGCTTAACAGTCAAATTAGCTTTGAAAGAGTAATATCTACTTCAAAAGTACAGCAGTAACAAACAGACAACACCCACACCAACATCTGAAGGGCTTGATCCCTTTATATCTCTTTAATATGAGGAGGAAAAGGAAGGAGGATTCAATTCATAGCTTAAATCAGTTCCGATATAGTTTGGTTCCATCTAATTCCAAGTCCAAAACTCTCCTAAGCCCCCATTCTAATGAAGCTTTCCTGGTTACAATATCCAACCTGGAATTTTGTCTTCAAAGATGTCTGAGGGAAGAAGGAAGGAATGAAGGAAGGAAAGAAAGAAGGAAGGAAGGGGGCCAAGATGGCAGAGAGAAGATAGGCACTGTGTTAAGGTCTCCTGATCTTCCCTCATATGTAATATGAAACAAACCTCTTACAGAAATCCAGTTGACAAAGCCCAGAAAGAGAAGGTAGGAGAAGAACGTCTACCTCAAGGTTTGTCTTCTGGGATCATAGGTGAGCCTTGCACAGAAAGCAGAGACTCTGCAGGAAGCACAGCACAGGGTGAGTGACTGAGAAAATGAGTAGCCTGATCAGCCCCAGAGGCATTGGGTCCACTGAGGGAGTGGAGACATTGGCTGTGGCACTGACAGTCTGGGGCTTACCGGCAGGGCTGCAGGAGTACAGGAGAGCTGTAGACATTGATACCTGGGTTCCTCTGGTCTAGAGGAGCTCAACTACTAACAGTAGTTGTTAACAACTTTGGCAAAGTTGCAGGATATAAAATAAACCCTCATAAATCCTCATCATTTCTATATATGACTAGCACAATGTAGCAGAAAGAGCTAGAAAGAGAAATCCCATTCAAAAGTAACTTCAGACAATATAAAATACCTGGGAGTCTATTTGCCAAGGCAGACTCAGAAACCTTTTGAAAACAATTACAAAACACTTCTCACACAAATAAAATCAGATTTAAATAACTAGGCAAATATCAACTGCTCATGGATAGGCTGAGCTAATATAATGAAAATGACAATTCTACCTAAATTAAAATACTTGTTTAGTGCGTTACCAATCAAAATTGTAATAAATTAATAAATAAGAAAAATTGGAAGCGAATTCATATGGAGAAATAAAAAGCTGAGAATCTCCAGGGATTCCATAAAAAAAAGTACAAAAGAAGGTGACTTAGCCCTACCAGATCTATAGAGTGCTGGATCAGTGGAATAGACTAGGTGCAATAGTAGGAATTGATTATAGTAATCTGTTGTTTGATTAAACCCAAACAGTCAAGCTGTTGGAATAAAAACTCTCTCTTCAATAAAAACAGTTGTTAAAATTGGAAGTTAGTAAGGTAGAAACTAGGATTAGGCCAACATCTCACACCCTATACCAAGATAAGATCAAAATGGATACAGGATTTAGACATAAAAATAATATAATAAGCAAACTAGAAGATCAAGGAATAGTCTGCCTATCAGATCTATGGAAAGGGAAGCAGTTTATGACCAAGGAAGAGATGAAGAACATCATTCAAAACAAATTAGATAATTTTGACTGCATTAAATTAAAAAGCTTTTGCACAGACCAAACCACTGTAACCAAGATCAAAAGAAATGCAGTAAATTGAGAAACAATTTTTGCAACCATTGTTTCTGACAAGGAATCATTTCTAAAATATAAAGATTACTGAGTCAAATTTTTAAAAAAAAGACAAAACACCCCTTCACAATCTGTAGAACACTGCATAAAAATGATCTCTTATGTATTCCCCTTAATCCTAATTCATCATACCAAAAATATCTAATCTATAAACATGTTTATCAAAAATATGTATGTAAAATGCTAACCTGACTGTTCACCACTTAGGGGAGGTGGTGGAAGGAAATTTTTAACTTAAAAATATACGTGTGAAAATGGATGAAAATAAATAAATAATTTTTGTAAAAAGAATATATTAATCACCATTAGAAAGAAACTACAGAAAGAAAATTCCCAGGTTATGATAGCCAAAATTCAGAACTTCCAAGTCAAATTAAAAATACTACAGTCAGAAATAATTCCAAAATTAAAATGTCATGCTTCATGGTCACAAAAGATTTAATAACCATGAATAAAGGTATAAGGCAGTGTAGAATATTTTATTCCAAAAGCCAAAACATATAATCGATTTGCAATCAAAAATAAGTTAGCAAAATTGAGAGTAGACCTACAATGAACAAAAAAGGATTTTTCAGCAGAAAAGTTCCAAAAATACTGATAGACTATTACTCAGTTGAAGTGTTGAATAGTAAATATGAATCAATAGAAACTTAAAAAAGTGAATATTATTGAGCAATCATGACATATAAGACAGGATGAATTAATTATATTCTAATAGAAGAAATGTTTCAAATGATATCCAAAACCCTATCATCACTAATCACAGAACTCTGTTTTTTGTTTAATGGGTCTTGTGATTATTTTAAAGGAAAACTAAGGAGAAAGCAAAAGGATGGGGAGAAACTATTTCATATAATTATGGTGAGTAAATAAAAAAATATAAAAATATAAAGGAAGGGATAGAATGCATGTACACTTAAAACTGACTTTTATCTGAGTTTCTCAAAGCAAGAATACTCACCTAAATTTTGGTATAAAATGCATTTCATATTAAAAATGAAAAGAAAAAAGGAGGAGAAATAAGAGGAAGAGTACATTCTGGGAAGAACTAGCAAAATAAATTCATACCATAGCATGGGAATCACAAAGGGGAGAATAAAAGAAATGATTTAAAACCTACAATTGAGTGCTAGGAAAGAGAAGAAATAGAGATACAGGGAACAGGAGTTTAAATCAAAACTAGAGCACTGGTACTGAGCAAATTCCTTGCTCACCACTATGTCTTTTTTTTAAAGAAAGGAAACAGAAAAAATAGTAACATTACAAGATGGATGGGAATATATAATTAAGCATCAAGGCTTTTATTGTGGATGGGAAGAACTCATCCAAAAATGCAATAATATAGTGGAAAGAATTGGAAAAAAGAATTCAACAATATGTTGTTGAATTAACACTGTAACAAATGAACATTTATAAAAATACAAAATGCCCAGGTTAATAGAACACAAATAGAGAATTTAAAAAAAAACATAAAATTGGAAAAAGAAATCAAACAATCCATACATGAGCAACTAGGGAAAGGGAGAAAAATACCAGACAAGATGAATTTACACGTGCATATTTTGTTTGTTTTGTTTTGTATTTTTGGCAAGGCAGTGGGATTAAGTGACTTGTCCAAGATCACACAGCTAGGCAGTTATTAAGTGTCTGAGGTTGTATTTGAACTCAAGTACCCTGGACTCCAGGTCCAGTGCTGCATCACCTAGCTGCCCCTAAGAAGTGCATTTTTTAATTTCATTTTTTGCACTCTTTCCATTCTTCTCCTCCTTTCCAATTCAGTGGGACAGTAAATAAATATAATATCTACTACACATATGATATGAAGTCATGAAAAATATATTTCTGCATTAGCCATATTCCAAAAACAATTGTAAAAGAAAGGGGAAAAATATGCTTCAATCTGTATTAGGAGTCGAACAATTCTAGTGGATTGTTATATCAATTAGTCTAACCAAGTCTTTCATGGTTTTTTTATCCTCACAATATTGCTTCTACTGTGACCTGGATCTGCTCTTTTCACTTTACGTCAGTTGATTTTGGTGTTCACAGGATTTTATGACACTATCCACTTTATCATTTCATATAACTTACTTTTCCATCAGATCCATATAATATAATTTGTTCACTATTTACCATTCCCTAAATGACAATCATCCTTTCATTTTTTTCAATTCTTTGCCACCACAAATAAAACTGTTATAAATATTTATGTATAGATGAATCCTTCCACCAACCCTTTGTCTTATCTCCTTGAGGTCAATAGAGAAGCAGTATTTCTGGGCCAAAGGGTAAGCATAGCTCTATAGACCTTTGGAGCAGTTACAATTTGTTTTCCAGAGTGGATGGAGTAGTTCACATTTTCACCGAGAGTGTATTAGTTTATGTATTATCCCATATTCCCTCCTGGTTTTGTTTTTGCTTTTTTTTGTTATTGTTATTTCAAGTCAATCTGACAGGTATGATGTGGGATATCAGAGCTGTTCTATTTTGCAGTTCTTTAGTTCTTATTATTTATAAAATTTTTAGATAATTTTAATTTCTTCCTCAGAAAAATACATGATTATACTATTTGACTATCAATTGAAGAATTATTTATTATTTTTATTGATTCAGCTTACTTATCTATATATTTCAGAAACTAGAACTTTATCAGAGAAAACTTGTAAAATTTCCCTCAGTTTTCTGATTTCCTCTTAATTTTGACTGCTTTGGGCAAAAAAAAAAAAATCAATTTTATAAATCCAAAATTAACCATTTTGCTCTCATGAACCATTATATTACTTGTTTAGTAATGAATTCTTCCCCTATCTATAAACTATCCCCTTTCCATGATCTGACTTATAATATTTTTTCTATCCTCCACAAATTTGTTCATTTATTTACTTTTATATAGAAATCACACACTCATTTTACAATTATCTTGGTATATAGAGTAAGATTTGAGCCATTCCCAATTTCTTCCCAATTACTTTCCATTCATTCCAGCAAATAGTGTGTTCTTATCAAATTAATTGGGTCTATTGGATTTATAGAAAACTTGGCAATTTTGCTCATTTGATTTTAAATATTGCATTCCTAATCTATTTCAATAATTAACTAATTTTTTTAAAATATCCATTACCATTTGTTTGGAGGATTAACACTTTGTAGTATGTTTCAAATTAAATACTGTTAGACCCCCTTGCTTAACATTGTATTTGATTTTCTTGATAATCCATTTGTTCCATTTTATGGATTTTCTTGTGTTTTTAGATATATGGAGTAATTATTTGACAATGGCATTGGTATGCCATCAATCAATTAAATTATTTTACATAATTATTTCTTTTCTTTTATGCTGGATTAACATACCTATGAACAATTAATAATCTGTCTTGCCTGAAGTGTTATGTAATTGTATTCATATAGTTTCTGGGTTGTCATTACAGCTATATTTCCAAGTATTTTATATGATTTATCATTTTATTTTATTTTAAATGGAATTTCTCTTTCTATTTTTTCCTGCTAGGAAGTAATATATAAAAAGCTGAAAAATCATATGAATTAAAATTTTTATCTTGCAACTTTGTTAAGGTTCTTAATTGTTTCAACTTTTTAGTTGATTTTCTGTAGTTCTCCTTAAATCATCTTATCTTCAAAAAAGGGCCAACTGTATATCCTCTTCACGTGTATTTATTTTTGAAAATTATTTTTCTTTTCTTTTTTTCTGATTTTTACAGGACTATAATGAAAATGAGTTGTGATAATGGTCATCTTTGCTTCATCCCAGTCTTACTGAGAAAGTTTCTAGCCTTTTCCCAGATATATATATATATATTTGGTAATGATATATTTTGTTTTTAGCTAGATACTACTTATAATTTTAGAAAACTTGCTTTTTTCTATGCTTTCTAATGTTATAAACATTTATAGATGCTATATGTTTTCAAAAACTTTTAATTCATCTGTCAGTGTAATGATGATTTATTTTTTTGATATTGATATGCTTAAAGTTTTCCTGATATTGAATTAGTTCTACATCCCAGATAACCATCCAGTTTGGTTATATTGTATGAACTTTGTGATATATGGTTGCAATATTTTTGGCAGCATTATAATTAAAAATTTGACATCAATAGTCATTGGGAAAATTACTTCATAGCTTTCTTTTACTGTTTTTGGTGTTCCTGTTGTAGGTATCAAAATCATATTTCTGCGATGGATTTACTAGTACTCCATCTTAATTTTTTATATTTAGTTCTTTATTTTCACCTGTATGTATGTGCATATTTTCAAGTCAAAAATTTCTCTCCCCTCAGCAGGGAACAGTAAGGTTAGCATTATATATACATATACACATATGTATACACATATGTATATATATATATGGGTGTATGTGTGTGTATGTATATGTATATTTTTTCTATGGGTTTTGTTTTGTTTTGCTTCCCTAGAGAAGATAATATAGTCCATAACCAGTGAGATACAATTGACCTAGCTTTCTGGACTACCAAGAGATGCTGCTTCCATCAAGGTTGTTCATCGAATAATGTTGAACTGTACATTTTTCTCTTGGCTCCACTTCCTTCTCTCAGCATCAGATCCTGTAAGTCATTCCATGCTTCTCTAGAGTCCAACCATTTATGGTTTCTTATAGAACAGTAGTATTCTAGTATTCTATAGTAGTAATGTACTATAACTTGTTTAGCCATTCTCCAATTGATGGGCATCCTCTCAATTTCCAATTCTTTGCCACTACAAAAAGAGCTGCTATGAATATTGGAATATGTAGGACATTTTCCCATTTTTTACAGTTTCTTCTGAATATGGACCTATAATTGGAATTGCTGGGTCAAAAAGTATGAACAGTTTTATTGCTCTTTAGGCCTATTTCCATATTGCACTCCAGAAAGGTTGGATCTGTTCACAACTCCACCAGCAATGCATCAATTTCCCAGTCCTTCCACAACCTCTCCAGACATTGATCATCTTCCCTTTTTCTCATCATGGCTAATCTAATAGTTATGACATGATGCCTTACTGTTGTTTGAATTTGCACTTCTCTAAACAATAGTGATTTGGAACTTTTTTAATATGATTATATATAGCTTTAATTTCTTCATTTGAAAACTGTTCATATACTTTGACCATTTATCAGTTAGAGAATGACTTGTGACCTTATAAATTTTATGCAATTCAATATCAGAAATCCTTGTTGTAAAGATTGTTTCTTAGCTTTCTGTTTTCTTCTAATTTGGGCAGCGTTGATTTTATTAGTGCAAAACCTTTTTAATTTAATATAGTTAAAATCAATCATTATGCAGTTTATAATTGTTCCAGTTCCTGTTTGGTCATAAACTTATCCCTTTTTTTCCATAGAACAGATAGATAGACTATTTTTGGTCTATTAATTTATCTATGGTATCAGTCTTTATGTCTAAATCCTGTACCCATTTTGACCTTATTTTGGTATAGGGTATAAGATGTAGATCTTTGCCTAGTTTTAGTCATACTTTTTTTTCCATTTTTGCCATCAATTTTTGTCAAATAGTGAGTTTTTATATCAGAGGTTGATGTCATTGGATTTATCGAATATTAGATTGCTGTAGTCATTTACTGCGGTTTCTGTTGAACTCATACTAATCCACTGATCCATTATTCTATTTCGTGACTAGGACCATGCAATTTTGATATCTGCTGCTTTATCTTACACTTTTAGATCTGGTAGAGCTAGGCCGCCTTCCTTTACATTTTTTTTTTCATCAGTCCCCTTGTATTCTTGCCCTTTTGTTCTTTCAGATGAATTTTGGTACTATTTGTTTCTAGCTCAGTAAAGTAATTATTTGGTAGTTTGGTATAGCACAGATTGACTGATTTAATTTGGGCTACAATTTTTATTATATTAGCTTGACATATCCATGAGCATTTGACATTTTCCCAGTTATTTAGATCAGACTTTATTTGGGTGAGGAGAGCTTTATAATTGTGTCCATATAGTTTCTGGGTTTGTCTTGGAAGGTAGATTTCCAAGTATTTAATGTTGTCTACAGTTATTTTGAATGGAATTTCTCTTTCTATCTCTTGTTCTTGGATTTGTTGTTCATATATAGAAATGCTGAATTTGCTGAATTTGTTCATTTTTTCAAAGAGTTTTTTAGATAATTTTCTTCAGTTCTCCAGGTATACAATTATATCATCTACGAAGTATGAAGATTCTCCTTCCTCATTGCTAACTCTGATTCCTTCAATTTCTTTTTTCTTCTCTTATTGCTACTGCTAGCATTCCTAATAGTATATTGAATAGTAATGGTGATCAGTGGGCATCCTTTTTTCACCCCTGAATTTATTGGAAATGCTCTGAGTTTATTCCCACTAAATATGATGTCTGTTGATGTTTTAGATAGATACTATTTATTGTTTTAGGTTTTTGCAAGGCAAACAGGGTTAAGTGGCTTGCCCAAGGCCACAAAGCTAGGCAATTATTAAGTGTCTGAGACTTGATTTGAACCCAGGTACTCCTGACTCCAGGGCTGGTGCTTTATCCACGACGCCACCTAGCCGCCCCTTACTATTTATTATTTTATGAAACTATTTATTGTTTTTAATAGAAATGGATGTTGTATTTTATCAAAGGCTTTTTCAGCATCTACTGAGAAAATCATCTGATTTCTGTTGGTTTTACTATTGATATGTTTGATTATGTTGAGTATTTTCCTAAGGTTGAACCATCCCTGCCTGCCTGGTATAAAACCAAGCTAATCATAGTACATTATCCTGGTAATAACTTGGTGTAGTCTCATTGCTAAAATTTTATTTAAAATTTTTGCATCAATATTCATTAGCGAGATTGGTCTATAATTTTCTTTGTTTTTATTCTTCCTGGTTTAGGTATCAGCACCATGTTAGTCATAAAAGGAGTTTGGCAGAATTCCTTCTTCTCCTATTTTTTAAATTAAAAAATAAATTATTTAACCAATGGGATTAAATGACTTGCCCACGGTCACAAAGCTACGCAATTTGGTTATTTTCTTTATTTTTTTAAAAAAATCAGAATAACCAGAGGTTTGTCTATTTTATTGGCTTTTTCATAAAACCAATTCTTAATTCTATTCATGAGATCAACAGTTTTCTTCCATTTTATTAATCTCTCCCTTGACTTTCAGAATTTATAATTTGATATTTAATTCAGGTTATTTAATTTGTCCTCCTTCTAGTTTTTTTAGTTGTATATACAATTTATTAAACTCCTCTTTCTCTATTTTATTCATACAGGCATTTAGAGATAGAAAGTTTCCCCTCAAAACTGCCTTCACTGAATCCCATAAAGTTTGGTATTATGTCTCATTATTATCATTTTCTTGATATAATTATTGATTATTTCCTATTATTTACTGTTTGCTGCACCCATTATTTTGTTTTGGTAAGGCAATGGGGTTAAGTGGCTTGCCCAAGACCACACAACTAGGTAATTATTAAGTGTCTGAGATTTGAATTCAGGTCCTCCTCACTCCAGGGCTGTGATCTATCTACTATGCCACCTAGGTGTCCCCATAATTCACCCATTATTTAAGATAAAGTTATTTATTTTCAAATTAGTTCATGGTTTATCTTTCTCTGACACTTTATTAAATGCAATATTTATTGTATCATGGTCTGAGAAGTGTGTATTTATTATTTCTGCCTTTCTGCATTTGATTTTAAGGTTTTTTTTGTGCCATGTGTACAAGGTCAATTTTGGTGAAGGTGCCATGTACTGCAGAGGAAAAGGTATATTCTTTTCTATCCCCCTTGTTTTCTCCCTCCTTCTTGTTTATCTTGTTGTTAGATTTATCTAGTTCTAAGACAGGAAGATTGTGATCTCCCATTATTAAACTTTTGCTGTCTATTTCTCATTGCAATTCATTCAGCTTTTCCTCTATGAATCCTCTAGGATGCTATACCACTAGGTGCATATATGTTTAGTAGTGATATAGCTTGCTTTCCTGTGGTGCCTTTAAAGATGTAGTTTCCTTGTTTATTCCTTTTAATGAGCTTGATTTTTGCTTTTATTTTGTCAGAGATTGAGATTGCTATGCCAGAATTTTTTACTTCAGTTGAGGCAAAATATATTTTGCTCCAACCTTTAACTATTATCCTGTACATACATCTTTGCTTCAGATATGTTTCTTGTAAACAACATATCATAAGATTCTGGTTTGTAATCCATTCTGCTATCTGCTTCTGTTTTATGGGACAGTTCAACTCTTTCACATATACAATTAAGATTCCTAATTCTGTATTTCCCTCCATGCTAACTTTATTCATCTATAGTTATCTATTTCCTTTCTCTTATTCATCCTCACCAAAATTTTACTACCTTTCCACTTTGACTTTTCTTTTAAAAATTTAACTTTCAGTTTATATTCACTTGTGCCTTCCCTTCCCTTTTATCAGCCCATTCTTCCCTTTAGAATTAAGTTAGATTTTTCTATTGAATAGAATTTACTCAGCATTCACATTCTCCCTTCTTTCCATGTAAAGTTATAAATCTTTGTGACTCTTCTCTTCCTGTTATTTATTGCTCTAGTATTATTAATCAGGTGTCATCAATCACAGTTTGATTATTTGGTTTCTTGATAAGCTCCTATTATTATCAACATATCATCACAGTTTGTTTACTTGATTGCTTGAAAAGCAGGATTGACTCAAATTGCATCAAATTATAAATTATAATCATTTATTAACCTTATACCCCTTTCCAATTATCTTTTAAATACACACAGTCCTCCTCTCAGGTCTAAGTATCATCCAAAGCCACATCATTTCTTGAACTATTTTGCCTACTTTCATAATTTATCTGCTCTCCTCCCCACCCCACCTTGTTAAGTAAAGCAGGGTCTATTGTCTCCCCCAATTTACCCCCCCCCATCTTCCCAGGGTACTTAATCCCTTGTTAAGTGAAGCACTTATTAATTCAAACCCTTATCTAATCAAAAGGAATGAATCTTGAAGATAGCTAAGTATTGGGAGGCTCTGGAGGTCTTACCTGAGAACTTTACAAATGATTCTAAGTACAGAAACATTGTCTCATAACTTTGCAGTTTATGATGCCCTCACTAGACAAGGCCTTGGCACCTTGTGATTAAAGTGAGTCAAAGTACTATGAGACACTTAAGTTAATGTTAACACCCCTGCTTTTTATTCAAGGGCTTTTTGTCTCAAAGATAGTGAAGTTGTCTTGGAGCTCCTCAATTGACAGACAAGACCCAATTATACCCTTATCCTTTAGGATCATTCTCTTTAATTATATGCTACCTTCTTATTATCCTTAGAGAAGTAAAGTTCAAAAGAATTAGAAGTTTTATATCTTCCCTTTTAGGTTTGTATACAATTTGATAGTTGACAAACATTTGTTTAAAACAGTTTTGTTTTTTTCAGTCCTCTTTTCATTTATTGTTTTTAGGCAATTCCTCAGTCATGAATTTGGCAATTGAATTCTCTGTTCAGCTCTGGATTTTGTATCAGGAAATTCTATTAGTCCTCTATTTCATTGAACATCCATCTTTTCCCCCGACAGTATATGGTGAATTTTGCAGGGTAGTACATTCTGGATTGTAATCTCTTAGCTGGGTCCTTGGCTCTCTAAAAGATGTTATTCCAGTTCTTCTGATCCTTCAGTGTTAAAGCTAATAGGTCCTGTGTTAGTCTGATTGTATTCCCTTTGTATTTGAATTATTTTATTTTTGCTATTTACAATTTTCTCTCTTTTAGTTGAGGGTTCTGGAATTTGGCTATTACAGCCCTTGGAGTTTTTATCCTGGGGTCTCTTTCTGGAGGGGTCCTGTGGATTCTTTCAATTGTTATATTGTTATCTTGTTTAGTACATCTCCTTCGTGATATTTTCCAGCTTCTTCTGATGGTCCTGGCTTTCTTGTAGTCCAGTGATTTGCAGATTGTCTTTCCTGGATCTACTTTCAGATCATTCATTTTCCATAGAAGGTAATTTACATTTTCTTCAATTTTTTTCAGGCTTTTAATTTTGTTTGATGGAATCTTGTTATCTTGTAGATTCGTTGGTTTCTAAATGTTCAGTTCTAGTTTTTAGGATTTTATTTTCTTCAACTACCTTTTGTGTTTTCCTTTTAAAGGTGTTGATTTCTTTGGTCAACTTTTCACAGTTTTCCTGCATGACTATAAATTATTTTTTTCCATTTTTCTTCTTCTCCTCTTTGATTTTTAAATTCTGCTTTAAGCTCTTTGATGAGCTTTTGTATTTGAGTCCAATTTATAGACTGTTTTGATACTTCTCCTGTGAGTTATTTTTCACTGCTTTCTTCTTCAGACATAGTGTTGCTGTCATCTTTATCTGTGAAGCATTTTTCTATAGTGAGCACTCTTTTAGCTTTTTTGATCATTTTTGTTGTTGTAGTTCTGCTCCTAGGGTATAGATACAAACTTTTATTTTGCTGAGGCTGGGGTCTGATCCCTAGCTTGTTATTGGCCAAAATGTTGCCTATGCAGTCTAGGTTTGTTGGGTTTTTTTTCCCTTCCTTTATATCCAGGTCCTGACTTAGGGGAATATTGTTCCCAACCTAGTCCTGTCTTTTACACTGGTGCTCTCAGGATCTAGACTTTATGTGGAACTAGGATCCTCCCAGCTTGCTTGCTATCCAGCTGCTGGGACCTCTGTTATGATTAAGCTGTCAGGACCTGGATTGCACTGTGGCTAAAAACCTCCTGCTGCTTTCCCCACCCTCAAACTTCCTGGACTTTTCTTCTTCCTTTCCTCCAAAAAGACACACCTTCACTGAAGCACCTTCACCATGTCTGCAGTTGAAAACTTTTAGGATATTCTCTTTTTCTTAGTGGGATATGTAGTGTGAATGTCAAAGTAGAGACTTCATGTATCTTTGGTATTCAAAGGCTCCAGGAGCTTGTTAGCTTAGGGCCACCACCTAGTCTCTGCCCTGGAAGTCCATTTAACACCGTTCATCTCAATTCCTCATAAGTAAAATGAGCTGGCAAAGAAAATATCAAATCACTGTAATATCTCTTCACCCCCCCCCAAAAAAAAAAAACCAAAGCACAAAAATAGAATCATGAAGAGTCAGATATGACTGAAAAATGACTGAAAAACAACAAATTATATTGTGTCAAAGGCAAATAGGTCCCAAACCTATACCTTTTTCGTCACATAATCTAGTGCCCTTTTGTCCACAGCATGAGATAGCTGAGCTAGAGTAATGAAAAAAATTTAAACAATTTAACATTTTTAGACAGCTGAATATACAAAGTATATTTTTATATATTTTTAAAATTTATTTTGGGTTTTGCATGTGACTAGAGTTTCTGATATACTCCCCCATCCCTTTTTTATTAACATTAAGATCATTTTTTTCACAACATGGACCTATTAAAGAATATTTCAATATGTGTATTACCTACTAACAGCTTTTGTTTCCAAGGTCACTGTAACCTGCTGTCTCTAGCCAGCAAAAGATGAATTTAGCAATCAGGAAAAGATGAGGATAGGTACTAAGCTTAATAATATGAAAACTACAATTCATTTTTTTCCTGATAAGCCTGTTTAAAAATCTAGAGATTTGCATTGCCCCGATTTGTTTTGGTTTTCAGAAAAACAAAATAAAAAAATAGTTTCAAAATGCTTACATTTATGAAGTCACATTGAGCCACCAGGGGTTTAAGGTGAAGGACATTTCTTCTCAGGTGAGGCTATAGACAGTTTGTGAGACTCATAAACATATAATACAATGCCACTTCAAAGTAAAATTGCAACAATTTTCTTATCATGGCTTGATTTCAATGTTTGGTTAACACATACTCCAGACAGAAGATCATAATCCTTTACAATGTTTTAAAAGATGATGAATCATGACTACCTTGGAGGTCAAAGAGGAAGACCCAGGACTATTCCCCAATCTTGGTGAAGAGGTAAGTCTTATGTTCATCTACTTTTTTTCCCTAGTGGAAATTTAAAAATCTAGCAATTGGAAACATAAAAATCCTGAAAGTATTCACACCAATAATTCTTTAATGAAAGATATATGCATCTTCAAAATTAATGCCACAATACCATGTGCTAACCAGGATTCAAAGATAAAAAAAAAACCTCAAAACTGTTGCTTTCCTTGAGAGTCTTACATTCTATGCTCTGTGGATACAATATCAAAGGTGTGCTGGTAAATGTTTTAGAAACTTCTCTCCAAAACAATTTTAAGTTCAATCTGCATTCTTAACAGTTTCTTAAATTTTGACAATCCACAAAACAATGTCTAAAGTCCTATTTTGTAATATTTTGCAATTTCTGAAGTGTTAATGCTCACATTGAAAAAGTCAACAGTCCACTCTCTAAGTTTAATTTGACTTCAGTAACTTCCCTTAAACAACAGGTACTTAGATAAACTAGAAAATGTAAACCATTGTATATACAAAGTAATTTACAGAGCACCAATTACAAGTGGGGATAAAGAAAAGCTTTGAAATCTATACTACAAAGGAACATAAGGGTTCTAGAGTAGAAACAAAAGTGAGAAGGGAACACTTTTCATGGAGCAAGATTTGTGAAAAAAAAAAGACAGAAGTAAGTGATAGAATGTTGTGTCCTGGGAACAGCTTTTAGACCAATTTTACTAGGAGTAAATGAAAGAGAATATCAGGCACTAATACCAGAAAGATAAATGAAAGACAGATTGTGGGAGGGCTTTAGGACTGAAGTTTTTATTCTATATTAGAAGCAATAGGGAGCCACTGAAGATTTTTGAGTAGGTGAATAACAACGTCAACTGTGTTTTAGGAATATCAGTTTGGTAGTTGTTTGAAGAATGGAGATAATGGAAGTAAGGAGATCAATTAAGTATTTTATTTGGTTCTTTTTGTTTCAGTAGACAAGATGATAGATGCTGAGGATTTGTGAAAAAGTGTGAGTGGAGATAATGGGACTGATAGGGCAGACACTGTAGCAGTATTAGATCCATCAAGACTTGAAAACTAGTTATAGGACATGAGGGAGAGAAAATATCCTGCTCCAATGTTTGGGAACAATTTATTCGAAGGATGATTTTTTAAAAAATTTTTCTGTATTTTTACTGACAGCTGTTCAAACATATGGACTACAATGAAACCTGAATATATATATATATATATATATATATATATATATATATATACATATATATATATATATATATTATCAATAGGCTTGGTGTGGATATGCCTCCAATTGGTCTGTTTTCTATTGAAAATAATTGTAATGGGAATATCTATGTTTACTATTGATCGAGATGAAATACAATCTTTTGTGATACCTATAAATTTTACCCTTCTAATCTTTTTTTTCTTCTCTCCAAAAAAGTGTTTGGAGTAGAAGAGGAAGACAATAATCCACCAACAATTCAGAGATGAGTTAGTCAATAAATAATTAATAAGCAAGCACCTATTTCTGGGGAAACAAAAAGAGTCAAAAGACAGTTCTTGCCCTCAATGAGTTTATAAACTAAAGGAAGGGACAACTTGGAAACAAATTCATACAAATAATCTATATAAAAGATAAATAGGAAGTAAATGAGAAAGAGAAGGCACTAGAATGAAGAGGGGTTGGGAAAGGCTTCCTATAAAAGTGGAACTTTAGTTGGAACTTAAAGGAAGCCAGAGAGCTCAGTAGTTGGAGCAGAGAAGGGGAGAGTACTTCAACCATGGATGACAACCAAGGAAAATACTCAAAGTCAAAAGATGCTGTGTGTAATTCTAGAAATAGCCAAGAGGCTATGTCATTGTATCAGAGTGTATAGTCTGGAGTATAAGGTCCAAGAGGTCTGTGAAGGTAGGAAGGATCCAGGTTATGAAGGGCATTGAATGCCCAACAGAAGATTTTTATATTTGATCCTAGAGGTGATATGCAGCTACCAGAGTTTATTGGAGATGATGTGATGTGGCCAGACCTATACTTTAGGAAAAATCACCCTAGTCACCAAATGGAGGATGGGTTGGAGAGGAGAGAAATATGAGGCATGCAGACCCTCCAGCAGGCTCTTGCAGGAGACAAGGTGTATAATTTGATGAAGGCCTGTACTAGAGTGGTGGCAGTGCCAGGGGCGAGAACAGGCATAGTCCAGAGATATCACACAGGCAAAATTAATGAACCTTTGTAAGATGGGAAGTGGGGCAGATTTAGAGATATTGAGCTCTGGTGGTTGGGATAGGTTGAGTTTAAGATGTCTGTCAAATATCCAGTTTGAGATGTCTGCAAGGAAGCCAGAGAAGATTGAATTCCAAAAGAGAGATTGGAGCAACTAGTAGATTTGAGCATCCTCAGCATTGAGATGATAATTAAGTCCATAAGAGGTGATGAGATCACCAAGTTAAGTAGTATAGAGGGAGAATATAAAAGGGCTCAAGCCAGAACCCCATGGGACACTTATGGTTAGCAAATGTGACATGGATGTGCAGCCAGCAAAGAATATTGGAAGGAGTGATCAGATTACCTATCTGGAGAACCAGAAGAAAGACTTCCTGAAAACCTAGAGAAAAGAGAGCTTGATCAAATAGTGTCTAAGGCTCCAGAAGTTGCAAGCAAAATAAAGATTGAGAAATGGTCATTGGATTTGACAATTAAAAAATGATTATTAACTTAGAGAAAACAGTTTTAGTGAAATAAAATCAGAAGAAATAAAGAAGAGAATGATAGAAGAGAAAGAAGCACTTGTTATAATAACCTTTCCAAGGAATTTAGTTACAAAGAGAAGAAGAGAATATATGGTAATAGCCAGGAAGAAAGGATCAAAAAGTGTATTAGTCCACAGGGAGCAGTAAGTAGACCAAAAATAATGAAAATAAGTGATAGACTGAGAATGACAGAGGAGCAGTCTATTGGAGGAAATGAGACAGAATGGAATTGCTTGAGGGGTTAGCCTTGGGAAAGAGTTAAGGCTACCCCAACTTGTGAAACAAAAGCAAAGGAGGAGATATTGACAGAAGGCATATGGGTGGTAGGAGATGAAGAGGGAGTTGGTAGCAATTTATTTCAATGGTTTTCAGCTGAGAAGGTAGGAGGGGGAGAGCCTGGGAAGGTATAAAGAGTCACGAAGCTTTAAAGAGTCCCTGTAATGAGTGGAATAGTAGTTGATTATAGAAGATATATAAGGGTTTCCTAACAGAAATGAGGGCCAGTTGAGGTGTGTATATTGAGGTGTGTATAGTACCTTTATTCAATAGCATACATAGGAGACAAATGCATGAAAAAGAGGAAGTGATCCAAGATTGAGACTTGGCAGGGTGCAATCAGCAGAAATGATAAGAGCACTTAAGTACTTAAGAAAAGAAGGTAGAGTTGAATTGATCCAGTGGGTCAAGGAGAAAAGGAGAGTGACTAGTATGAGGAAAGCTAAGAGAATTGGGGTAGGGTGGGGGGGGGGGGTCAGGCTACTGGACGTCACAATGCAATTGAACAATTGGCTAAGTAAGGAAAGGCAGAGGAAGGGGTGGAAAGCCAATAGATTAAGGGGAATAAGGATTTCTTGAATAGTTCCTAGCCTCATATTTGAAGGGTGATTAATAATCTTTTTTTCAGCAATTTATGTTAAGCTATTTCTTATTTTCTTTCTAAAATTTTGTATTTTTCTCTATGTATCCTAGTTATGGGTAGTGTCCCAAGTTGACCAAGAAGTTTGAAGGTTTTTATGAATATGTTTATTGACTTTATATTGCATTAGCAAATGAATCACTACTGAAATACCTGTAAATTCCACTGATACAACTCTGGAGATCTAGGAGAGAGATTACCTTTTGTATCTGGAGATCTAGGAGAGAGATTACCTTTTGTAAATTCAACAAACTGGGGCCATGTTAGTTTTTATTTTCATTTCTGTGGAGCAGAACCATTGCTTTCAGGTTTTTGCAGGGGATAGGTCTGATTATCCTTTGTGTTATAAGTAGATTGTCCTCTTTGAAAGGGTATTAGCCTTTACAATACCCGAACTATCATTTAATATTCCTAAATAATAATTTCACATTATTTCTATGTCCCTAGAGAATTGGTATAATTTTCCAAAGTGGGAAATATCTTTTTGTATGCATTGATAGGATCTGACTCCTAAAACTCTTATGAAGACAAAAATTTTTTTTGGTTTTTTTTTGTATAAAGGCACTGTAACCTCCCATTATATTCTTAGACACTTAGTAGTTATAAGACCCTAGGGCAACATCTCTGGGCCTCAGTTTCTTTATCTTTAAAATGAAGAAATTTAATTCCACATCTAAAATCCCTTCCAGCTCTGAATCTTTCATTCCATGAACCTCTCCAGGCAAAACACAAAGAAATTTTAATTGGTCATGAAAGTGTGAAGGTGACTACCAGATAGTAACCAGAAGGGGTCCAATTGCTCAACTTCCCAGGGGAAGTTGTGACTTGTCAAAAGTCATGCAGGTAGGAAGTGTCAAAAGCACAAACCCAGATGTTCAAAACCAGCCCTATACTGTTTCTACTTCATATTAAGTTCTATCTTGAACCCCTTGCTATTCTGTAATATAATGCCCTTTGCTTTCAAAAGATAAGAGCTGGATAAATAGTGCCAATAGTAAGTGTCACATTAAAAAAAAAAATAAAGCCCAGTGGGGAAAAACTCAGGAGAAAGTTGAATGTTCCAGTTTAGACTCTTGAATAGTCACAATAGGTTTTAAACAACTTAGGCTATCAATGGTAGTAAGGTAAGGGAAAGTCACAAGAGTTAAGAACACATTCTACTCTTTTTTGTTTGTTTTTAGGTTTTTTACAATGCAATGGGGTTAATTGGCTTGCCCAAGCCCACACAGTTAGGTAATTATTAAGTGTCTAAGGCCTGATTGAACTCAGGTACTTCTGACTCAAGGGCCCATGCTCTATCCACTGCACCACCTAGCTGCCCCCCCACATTCGAATCTTGATAATTTTTGAGGGGTAATGGAATGAAAACTTGAGATATTCTGGTCTAGCATCTTGTTCCTTTAGACCTCTAAGACAAAGTCAACCAAATTTGAAGACTTAGAAGATTTACGAGGCAAGATATATAATGTTTCTTTCTATTTAGGAAATAAAAAAACATCTTTTAGGAAATAAATTTTCAAACATAAGAAATACATCCACATGGAGTGGAAATCTTTCTAAGTTTAGAATGTACACATGATTGTTTCTACAACAGCTCTGACTTTTAGTGTAATGGTGGAAATTCTATCCATTTTCCTGACACATATTCTGAGGAAAATTACAGGTTTAATGGTATAATTGTCCTATTTTTAGGGTGATTAATATTGAAATAATATGAGAGGCAACATAGCATAACAGATAATCTCAGAGCCAAGAACAAGTATTGCCTCTGACAGGTACTGACTTTGTAACGCTGAGCAAATCACTAAACCTCTTATTGCCCTAGACAACTACCTGACTATAAGGTTCAAAGAAGTTTCCTTTTTTTTTTTTTGCAAACGCAATGGGGTTCTTTTGTTTCCATGTTGTACATTGATGCAAATTGAGTGTGATGAGAAAGAAATCATATCCTTAAGGAAGAAACAAAAAGTATAGGAGATAACAAGATCAGAAAATAATATAGCTTTTTTTTTTTTCTAAAGGGAATAGTCCTGGAACTTTGTTAGATCTTGACGGATCTTTATCTGATGGTATTCTCCATTGCAGACAGCTCAAAATTGTCCCTGATTGTTGCACTGATGGAATGAGCAAGTCCACCAAGTTTGATCATCACCCAAAAATTGCTATTAGGGTGTACAGTGTTTTTCTGTTGTTCTCATCTCACTCAGCATCAGTTCATGCAAATCCCTCCAGGCTTTGCTGAATTCCCATCCCTCCTGGTTTCTAATACAACAATAGTGTTCCATGATATATATATACCATAATTTGCCAAGCCATTCCCCAAATGAACTTGATTTCCAATTCTGTGCCACCACAAACAGGGCTTCTATGAATATTTTTGTACAAGTGATGTTTTTACCCTTTTTCATCATCTCTTCAGGGTATAGACACAGTAGTGGTATTGTTGGTGCAAAGGGTATGCACATTTTTGTTGCCCTTTGGCCATAAATCCAAATTGCTCTCCAGAAAGGTTGGATGAATTCACAGCTGCACCAACAGTGTAATAGTGTCTGAAATTTCCCACAACCTGTCCAACAATGGTCATTTTGGCCAGTCTGAGAGGTGTGAAGTGGTACCTCAGAGAAGCTTTAATTTGCATTTCTCTAATAATTAATGATTTAGAGCAATTTTTCATATGACTATGGATTGCTTTGATCTCCTCATCTGTAAATTGCCTTCACATATGCTTTGACCATTTGTCAACTGGGGAATGGCTTTTTTTTTTAAAAAAAATATATGACTTACTTCTCTGTATATTTTAGAAATGAGTCTTTTGTCAGAATCATTAGCTGTAAAGATGGTTTCCCAGTTTACTACATTTTGTTTGATCTTGGGTATAGTGGTTTTATCTGTGCAAAAGCTTTTTAATTTAATGTAATTCAAATCATTTAGTTTGTTTTGGTAATATTCTCCATCTCTTCCTTAGTCATAAACTGCTCCCATTCCATACATCTGACAAGTAAACTAGTACTTGATCTTCTAATTTGCTTATAATATTGTTTTTTTCTGTCTAAATCCTGTAGCAATTTGGATCTTATCTTGGTAAAGTATGTGAAGTGTTGGTCTAATCTAAGTTTCTACCATACTAACTGCCAATTTTCCTAGGAGTTGTTATCATACAGAGAGAGTTTTTATCCCAATATCTGGACTCTTTGGGTTTATCAAACAGCATATTGCTATAATAGTTTCCTGCTATTGCACCTAGGCTATTCCACTGGTCCACCATTTTATTTCGTATCCAATACCAAACAGTTTTGATGACTGATGCTTTATTATATAATTTTAGATCAGGTAGGGTTAAGCCCCCTTCTGTTGTACATTTTTTCATTAAATCCCTGGAAATTCTTGACTTTTTAGTTCTCCATATGTATTAACTTACAACTTTTTCTAACTCATTAAAGTAACATTTTCAGAATTTGATTGGTAGGGCAATAAACAGGTAGTTTAGTTTTGGTAGAATTGTCATTTTTATTATATTAGTTCGACCTATCCATGAGCAGCTGATATTTGCCCAGTTATTTAATTTTGATTTAATTTGTGTGAGAAGTATTTTATAATTGTTTACAAAAAGTTTCTGAGTCTGTCTCAGCAAATAGACTCCAAGGTATTGTATATTGTCTGAGGTTACTTTGAATGGGATTTCTCTTTCTAGCTCTTCCTGTTGTATCTTCCTAGACATATATAGAAAAGTTGCGGATTTATGAGGCTTTATTTTATATCTTGCAAATTTGCTAAAACTTCTAATTGTTTCTAGTAGTTTTTTGGATGATTTCTTGGGATTTTTTAGGTATACCATCATGTCATCTGCAAAGAGTGAGAGTTTTGTCTCTTTCTTCCCAATTCTAATTCCTTCAATTTCTTTTTCTTCTCTAATTGCTGAAGCTAACATATCTAATACGATATTGAATAGTAGTGGTGATCATGAGCATCCTTGTTTCACCCCTGATCTTATTGGAAATGCCTTTAGCCTCTCCCCATTTAATATAATGCTTGTTGATGGTTTCGGATAGATACTGCTAATTATTCTAATTATTCTATACTCTCTCTAGTGTTTTTAGTAGGAATGGGTACTGTATTTTGTCAAAAGCATTTTCAGCATGTATTGATATGATCATATAATTTCTTATATGTTTGTTGTTGATATAATTGAGTATACTAACAGTTTTCCTAATATTGAACTAACCCTGCATTCCTGGTATAAATCCTACATGATCATAATGTATTATCCCAATGATAACTTGTTGTAATCATTTTCCTAAGATTTTATTTAAGATTTTGCATCTATATTCATCAGGGAGATAGGTCTATAATTTTCTTTTTATGTTTTAACTATTTTTGGTTTAGGTAACAGTACCATATTTGTTTCATAGAAAGAGTTAGGCAGAGTTCCATCTTCCCCTATTTTTCCAAAGAGTTTTTGTAGAATTGGACCCAATTGTTCCCTAAATGTTTGGTAGAATTCATTTGTGAATCCATCAGGCCCTGGAAATTATTTCTTAGGGAATTCAATGAAGGCTAATTGAATTTCTTTTTCTGAGATAGGGTTGTTTGGGTATTTAATCTCCTCTTCCTTTAAACTGGGAAACTTATATTTTTATGCATATTCATTCAGTTCACTTAGATTATCAAATTTAGTGGCATAGAGTTGGGCAAAATAATTTCAAATTATTACTTTAATTTCCTCCTCTTTGGTGGTGAGTTCACCTTTTTCATTTATGACACTAGCAATTAGGTTTTCTTCCTTCTTTTTTTAATCAAAGTGACTAGATGTTTATCAGTTTTATTGTTTTTTTTCATAAAACCAACTTTTGATTTTATTTATTAATTCAATGCATTTTTTTGCTTTTGTTTTATTAATTTCTCTTTGAATTTATAGAATTTCTAATTTGGTATTTAATTGGGGATTTTTAATTTGTTCTTTCTCTAAATTTTTTTAGTTTCATATTTAGTTCATTGATTTCCTCTTTCTCTAATTTATTCATGGAAGCATTTAAAGATATAATATATCCCCTGACAGCAGCTTTGAGTGAATCCCATAGGTTTTGGTATGTTGTTTCATTATTGTCATTATCTACGATAAAATGATTAATTCTTTCTATAATATTTTTGTCCACTCATCCTTTAAAATGAGGTTATTCAGTTTCCAACTGGTTCTGGGTCTATATCTCCTTGGCTCCATATTGCATACGACTTTTATTGCATTTCAATCTGAGAAAAATGTAGAGTTTTGCTGCCTATGTCTCCCTGTAGTTCTTTAACCTTCTTCTCTAAGAATTTGGATGCTATCCCATTGGGTGCATACATATATGTGTTTGTTTGTGTGTGTGTGCATGTGCATGTTTGTGTGTGTGTGTGTGTGTGTGTAGAGAGAGAGAGAGACAGAGAGAGGTAGAGAGATAGAGATAGAGATAGAGATAGAGATAGAGATAGAGATAGAGATAGAGATAGAGATAGAGAAAGAGATAGATAGATACATATATTCAGTATTGAAATAACTTTATTGTCTATGGTACCTTTTAGGAGGATAATGTTTTCTTCCTTATCTCTTTTTTAATTCTATCTACTTTTGCAGCAGCTTTGTCTGAGATAAGGATTGCTACCTCTGCTTTTTTCACTTCAGCTGAAGCAAAATATATTTTGCTCCAACCTTTTACTTTTACTCTATATTTATATATCTCTCTGCTTCAGATGTGCTTCTTGTAAGCAACATACTGTAGGATTCTCATTTTAAATCCACTCCGCTATTCACTTACATTTTAATGGACAGTTCATTCCATTCACATTCAAAGTTATGATTACAAATTCTTTATTGCCCTCGAAGCTATCTTCTCTGTGTTTCTATTTCCCCCTCCCTCTTATCCATATTCCCCAGTATTTTATTTCTGTCTACCACCCCCTTCAATATGTTTGCCCTCCTATATCACCCTCTCCCCTTTCTTTCCCTTTCACTTTTTCCCCTTTCCCTTCCCTTCCTCTTGTTGGTTCCCCTTTTACTCCCCTCCCCCTCCCTTTCTCTGTCCCCCCCTCCCCTTCCCCCTCTTAATATTTGAAAGCTTAGATGTTTTTTTTAAGTTTACTGAGTATGTCTGTAAGTTGACTTTATGCCAAGTCAGGTTTTTCTCATCTCCTCCCTTCTTCTGCTCTATCACCTTAGGTATTTTGTACCTCATAGTGTAATTAGATTTACCCCATTCAATCCCCTCCCTCCTCCCATCTCATTCCTCTCCCCCTTTTTAAGGAGGTAGTGTTTTTAAAATCATTCTGTCTGAGTCATAGAAAATTCTGAGCATCCGTCACTTCTAGCTAAGTGCATTCTATCTAATAGAGTTACAATTCTTGAGAGTTATTAGAGTCTTTCTCTCAAGTGGGGTTACAGGCAGTTTCATGCCTTTGTATAGCAGTTTCATGGATAGGTCATGAATATCCATCACTTCTGGCTAGGTATATTCTCTCTGTTAAAGTTGCAATTCTCAAGATTTATGACAATCTTTTCCCCCATGCTGGGATATAGCCAGTTTCAACTTATTGGGAAGCAGTTTTTTTTCCTTTTGCCACCCTTCTTTTTTTTAACCTTTTCATGTGTCTCTTGAACCTCCTGTTTGATGTCCAAGTTTTCTATTTAGCTCTGGGCTTTTCATCAGGAATTTTTTTAATTCTTTCATTTCATTAAATGTCCATCTTTTTCCCTGAAGAGAAGGCTCACCTTTGCTGGGTAGAGGATTATTGGCTGTATTCCAAGCTCCCTTGCTCTTTGAAATATCTCCTTCCAGGTCCTTTGATCCCCTAATGTTGATGTAGCCCAGTCCTGTATAATCCTTACTGTGGCTCTTTGGAATTTAAATTGTTTCTTTCTGGGTAGTTGCAGGATTTTCTCATTTATCTGATAGTTCTGGACTTTGGCCACAACATTCCTTGGTGTTTTCTTTTTAGGATCTCTTTCTTGAAAGGATCGATGTATTCTTTCAGTAATTACTTTGCCCTCTGGTTCCATGATATCAGGTCAATTTTCCATCACTAGATCCTGTAATATTAAGTCCAGGCTTTCTTTCTCTTCAATGTTTTCAGGAAGTCCAATAATTCTCAGGCTGCCCTTCCTCGACCTATTCTCGAGGTCAGTGGTTTTGCTGATGAGGTATTTTACATTTTCTTTTTTTTTTCTATTTTTTGATTTTGTTTAACGGGCTCTTGCTGTCTCATGAAATCATTAGTTTCTGCAGATTCCATTCTTTTTTTAGGGAGCAGTTTTCTTCATTAACCTTTTGCAACTCATTTTCCAATTGGTCAATTCTAATTTTGAAAGAGCTTTCCATTTGACCAATTGAGGTTTTGAGAGAATTATTTTCTTTTTGCATTTACCCAATTGAGGATCTGACAGAATTATTCTTATTTTGTATTTGTCCAATTGATGATCTGAGAGATTTATTCTCATTTTGTATTTGACCAATTGTATTTTCTAATGGTTTGTTTTTAATTGTCTCTCCTAAATTTTCCAGTTGATTTTTAAATTCCTTCCTTATTTGTTCAAGGAAGTCTTTCTGTGCTGGAGACCAGATAATGTTCTCCTCAGAGGTTCTATAGGTCTCTCTGAGTTAGGGTCTTTTCCTTTCAAGAATTTTTCTATGGATCCACCTTTCTGCTGACCTTTCTTCATTTTGCTAAGACCTTGAGCTGGGGAGGGCCTGGTTCACAAGAGTTTGGTGTTGGGATCTGTAGAGGCTTTACTCACGGAGTGCAATTTCTCTGGCTGGACAGGAGGAGGTGCTGATTGCTTTCTCTGGAGTGTCTGTGACCTTGATTGAGGCCTTCTTCCTTAGCTTGAAGGGAGAGATTGAAGCTATTTAATACTTTTGCCTTCAATCAGTGGTGGGCTTTACCCTGGGATGGGCTGCTTCTTCTGCTCACACACCTGTGTCTGAGGAAGAAGTAGTCTGTAATTGTGTTTGTTCTGGAAAGAGGCCTCAGCTGCAATGGAGGCGTGGACTCAGAGTTTCTCAGACCAGAGGAGCCCAGGGATGGTCTATGCAGCTCTCCTGCACCGGAACTCTCAACCCAGCCCTATTGGCAAGCTCCAGAGGGTCAGAGCCAACACCAGTACCTCTGCTCACTAGTTGACTTATGCCCCCACAGTCTAGCCCCACTACTGATCAAGCAGGTCTTGCTCTCGGGCCCTCAGGCTCCCTGGCTCCAATTCAGCTGCTAATATGGTTGATCTGGGGCTGATCCACCCTCTGTGCTTGGACTCACCCATCTGGACTCACCCAAGGCTGTGGAGGACAAATCGTGAGGTAGATGTTCTTTCTCCTGGCTTTTCTTTCTAGGTTTTGTGGGTGTGGTTTGTGTTAAGAGGTTTGTTTCATATGATAGATGGGGAAAGATCAGGAGACTTTAGAACTGTACCTGGCTTCTCTTCACCATCTTGGCTAGAAGTGTCAAAGAAGTTTCTTAACTGTAGGGATAAGTTTCTTCATTTGGGACCCCCACTCCTATTCTCAATTAGTCATTAACTCAAGTTTTACCCCTGTAGGCATATCTATGTTTTTATAAGGAATATACCATGGCAAATATATACTATAAAGGTATACCAAAGGTACTACTGTGATCTTTAGACTTTCAACATGCAAAATTTATTTTTTATCAACTAATTGAAGATAAAAGAATTCTGTGCAAAGTTATAGCATAGTTATCTTTTTTAATATTTAATCTACCTCTTCTAAAGGCTCCAAAGTCAAGTGCCAGTCATTACTGTGTTCATGTGATGAAAAGAATATTCATCATAATAATTACATCAGTGCTATCAAACACAAATAGAAATGGATCCCTGATTGCCAATACTGATTTAGAAAATCAGAAATTAGCATTATCTAGGTTTTATTGGATTTTTATTTATTTTGTTATTTATTTTTGTTATTTATTTATTTTGTTAAACATTTCCCATGTATGTCAATTTCCTTATCTTTAAATTTTCAGTAATTTCAAAGTACTTTCCTCAAGTGGGATAGGCAATGAGTACAATGACAGTAACATTATTCCCATTTTACAAGTGTTGAAAATGAAGTTCCTAGGGGTTAAGTCCATGCTTACATAATTATTGAGTGTTGGAGTAATTTGTAAATTCCAAAATTTGGAACTTGGTTAATCACATTATAATCAGCTAAATGTACTATGTATAGACTCATCTTCCTGAGTTCAAATCTGACCTCAGATATTTCTAACTGTGTGACCTTAGGCAAGTCACATAACTCATTCTGCCTTGGTTCATCTGTATAATAAAACGGAATGTATCTTTGCCAATAAAACCCTAAAGTGGGATCTGAGTTAGGCACAACTGAAAAAAAGAACTCAACAGCAACAGTAAACAATAATCATATTGGTAAATGGACATTCACTTATAGTGTCATAGATTGATTAATTCTTCAGTATCTCTTTTGAATACAGTCACTTTGTATAGACATTGTGCTGTAGTAGAAAGTTTGTCAGATTGAGGTTAAGAACAGAAGTTTCTACTGCCTGCTCTGTTATTCCATAGACATTATCCATTACCCTCTGTGAGAGAGAGATATTTTTGATTTCTTGATATCATTTGATTCTGTGAAACTTGTTTTCCTTCTGCATAAAATGAAAGAGCTACAACAGGTCAACATGAGTCAGAAATGAAACATGGCAACCAAAAAAACCTGATCTGATCTCTGACCAAAATAATAGTGTATATAATAATAAAGGTGATATTCCTGATATGCTGCTCCTCTGTTAGAACACATCTGTATTTTCTCTAGTCTTAATCAGAATATTAGGGAAAAGAAGCACATTCATGCCTCCTCCAAATAAATTACAGCATTGATTAAGAGCCTATAGATTCACACTAAGAAGACAAGGA
Source organism: Macrotis lagotis (assembly GCF_037893015.1). Lineage (NCBI taxonomy): Eukaryota > Metazoa > Chordata > Mammalia > Peramelemorphia > Peramelidae > Macrotis > Macrotis lagotis. The sequence continues at coordinate 266,657,122 of NC_133658.1, read as the reverse complement.
AATGTGCTTTAGTTTCCTAGACACCTCTGTTTTATACTAATCATGACAAATGACTATACAACATACAATGACAACCCAGGAGAAAGAAAACTGATTCTGAGTAGAATAAGATCATTAGGCTAGAACTGTTCTTTGCTCAGTAGGACAAAGGGAACTGAAACCTTTGAAATGCAGAATTCTTGTTCAGGTATGGAGTAAACTAAATGACCTCTTGAAGGCCTTCCCTCTTTTAAGAGTCCAAGAAAATGCCAGTTACAAGTAGACCAAATAAATATGAGTAACGGGGTTGGTTGAATTTCTTTTCTGTCAGATGTCATGTCCATATATTACTCATTGTTCTATCTGATTCTATGTTCCTCTCCCTGCCTCTTGTTCCTTTGAGACAATAAGCTGTTCTAACCAACCTACATCAGGTGTGTTATTTTTGTTTCTGGGTACCATATCATGAAATTCTTTGAAAAGTTAAAAAGTATCCAGAGAAGGACCATATGATTATGTTATAAGAGGATCAGATAAAAAAAAATACAGGAATGTGTACCCTGGAGATGAGAAGACTTAGGAGAGATAGTATATCTCTAGTTATTTGAAGAACTGATATATGGAAGGGGAATTATACTTCTGCTCTGTTTGAGTGAGTAGGTATAAATGGGTAGAAGCTGAAGACAAACCACAGCAATAAAAAGTAAACAAAAATTACATAGGAGGTAAATGGTTCTCATTTACCAGAAGTGCTCAAACAAAGGTTGGATGGCTACTTACTGATAATGTTAAAAGGGAGATTCATTGTCAGGTACAGATTGAATTGGAAAACTTCTAAGATAACTTCCAACAATAAGACTGATGATCAGATAATCTCTAAGGTCCTTTCTAACACTTACCTTGTATAATTTATCTGAATTAATGGACATTGATCACAATTTGGATATATTTTACCCCTTAGAATACCTACTAGGGACTGATTTGTAAAGTACTAGTGTATTGGTAGTGAAAAGAATATTGGACTAAGGAATCAGAGGACTTGAATTTGGAACTGAGCTCCAATACTGTCTGTGTAATTGTGTAGTAGCAGACATATTAGGAAGTTGGGCTTGGAGTCAGAAAAACTGAGTTAAAATCTTGGTTCTGATACTTTCTGCTTGAATGACGTTTATTAAGACCTCAATTTTCTTAGATCTCAGTTTCTTCATGAAAAATGAGGAAGTTTAATTAGATAATTATTATGATGCTAAGATCTATCTGGTTCATGGTTTCTGTATCTGTAAAAAGAAAAGGTTGGTGATCTCCAAAGACCCTTTCAACTCCCAATCCTGATTCCTCCATTGTTCCTGATCCCATATTTTTGGCTTCTACTTCTACCCATGATCTTAGGTAGCTTTCTCTTTTTCCTCTGGAGATTTGTTAAAACACCCCTCTGTCAACCTTTCTCAACCCCAATTCCTCATTTTACCCCAGACAACACCAAATTTTACTCATTATGTCTTACTTTTCATCCCAGTTCCCCTAGAATATTTACAAAGAATAGCTCAATTGTGTGTGAGGTTTTTCTGTCAACAAAACTCCTTTTGGAGAGACAGTACTGTGAAACAGGAAGTATTTTTATGAATTAATTCATTCAGACCTAGCAGTCTCTGGGCCCACTATTGTCAGAACCAGACTGGCTTACCAACAACCTTTCAAGGGTGTCTTTCTCTACTTATATCATATTGATACCTCATTAGAGGTATGTATTTGTCCACTGTTAACGAAATATTGATTAGTATCATAATTCCATAAACCAGTTAATATAGATTAGCTTTTAGAAATGGATATTTACCTTAAAATATGAAACTATGATAATAACAGAAATGCAAGTTTCCTATCTTAGTCTGATTGTGCTCCCTTTATTTTTGAATTGCTTTTGTTTTTACTATTTGCAATATTCTCTCCTTTATTTGAGGGTTCTAGAATTTGGATATTGGAGCTTTTATCTTGGGTTCTCTTTCTTGCAAGGATTCTTTCAATGGTTATATTGTTATCTTGGTTTAGTAGATCTGGGCGGTTTTCCCTTATAATTTCCTGCATGATGTTTTTTCAGGTTGTTTTGCTGGTCTAGGCTTTCTAGTAGTCCAGTGATTAATAGATGTCTCTTCTGGACCTATTTTCCAGGTCATTTGTTTCTCGAGAAGGTACTACATTTCTTTAGCCTTTTTATTTTGTTTGATGTAATCTTGTAGTCTTATGGATTCATTGGTTCAATTCTAATTTTTAGGATTTTATTTTCTTCAATTAGCTTCTGTGTTTCCTTTTCTAGTTGCCTATTTTTACTTTTAATGGAGTTGATTTCTTTTGTCAACTTTTCAAAATTTTCCTGCATAACTCTCATTTATTTTTTCCAATTTTCTTCTTCCTCTCTTCTTTGTTCTTTTTAAATTCTTTGTATTCTCCTGTACTCTAACAAACTCTGATCAGTCAAGCCATAAATGAACTGAAAAAGAAAAAAAGCAACACAGCTTTACAGAAGATCCTCCATGCTGTCTACAGTTGAAACATTTGAATCTTCTATTTTCTTGGTAGGATCTGTAGAGTGAATGTCAGAGTAGATGCTTCATTTATCTTTGGTAGGGAAAGGCTCTGGGAGTTGTTAGCTTCGTGCTGCCATCTTGGCTCTGCCCCAGAAGTCCTCATGTTCTTTGGTTTTTAAATTCTTTCATAAGCTCTTCTATGAGCTTTTATATTTGAGACCAATTTATAGATTGTTTTGATACCTCACCTATGAGATATTTTTCACTGCTTTCTTCTTCAGACATATGGCATTGCTGTTATCTTTGTCTGTAAAGTAATTTTCTATAGTGAACTCTCTTTTAGCTTTTTTTGTTCATCTTTGTTGTTTTAGTTCTGTACCTGGATTGTAAGGACTATAGATCCAAGTTTTAATTTTACTGGGGCTCAAGTCTTATCCTTTGCTTGTTGTTAGCCAAAATGTTGTCTATGCTGTCCAGGTCTTGCCTTTGCAGTGGCCTTTTTCTTCCTTTTTGTCCACATTCTGACTTAACAGTGGTTTGTTCCCAACCCACTCCTGTCATTTACCCCAGTGTTCTCAGGGTTCAGACTTTGTTTGAGACTGGAGTCCTCCCTGCCAACTTGTCACCTAGCTGCCAGGACTTCTGCTTTTGTTAAGCTGACAGAACTGGATTACACTGGCTAAAAGCCTCCTGCTGGCTTTCCCTGTTCTCCCACTTCCTGGACTTTATTTCCTCTTTTCTCCCAAAGAGACAGACCTTCACAGAAGATCATCCATGATCTTGACAATTATAAAGTTCTTTGAATCTTCTCCTTTTCTTGGTGGGATCTGTAGTATGTGAATGTCAGAGTAGAGGCTTCATTTACCTTCAATAGGGAAAAGCACTGAAAGCATGTTAGCTTCATGCTGCCATCTTGGCTCTGCCCCAGAAGTCCATCTTTATTATTTTTGTGCAAACAGTTACTATAATATGAGAACTACTTGTATTAAAATAGATGGTACAATTTATTTATAAATTGCTCTATGGGGTGGCTAGGTGGCACATGGGTAGAGCACCAGTCCTGGAGTCAGAAGTACCCGAGTTCAAATTTGGTCTCAGACACTTAATAATTACCTAGCTGTGTGGCCTTGGGCAAGCCACTTAACACCTTTGCCTTGCAAAAACCTAAAACAAACAAACAAATAAATAAATAGATCTAGTATGTTTTTTTTCTTTTTCAGTTCATTTATGGCTTGATTGATTTATTTTTCTATGAAAAAATATAGTCCTCTAATTCCTTTTATGTTAATCATGCAATTTATATTTTGTAAATATTCTTCAGTGTCATTTACATTATTAGATTTGATAGCATATCTTTATGGAAAATGACTCTTGACTATTGATTAATTTCATTTTTCATCTTCATTCATTTTTCTCATTTTGGATCTTGGTGATTTAGTTTTCTATTGCTATAAATCAAATTAGTCAGTGATTTATAACCTTTGTAATATCAGCTCTTACTTTGATTTAATAGTTGAATGTGCACTTTTTATTTTATTTCTCTTTACTTTGACTTTCACAATTACTACTTTTAAGCTTAATAGGGAATTTACAATTTGTTGTTTTTCTATTTTTATTTCATTCCCAACTAATTGCTATATGCGTTTTTATTTTAGTGGTATAAAATATTTTACTAATTTTTTTGCATTAATTCCACAATTTTTGGATGTTCTTGCACTATTATAATCATTATTTTTTTTTAGTTTTTACAAGGCAATGAGGTTAAGTGGCTTGCCCAAGGCCACACAGCTAGTATTGTGATTATTTTCAATGAAAATGTTAATTTCTAAATACACAGTGTGTATATTTCAGTATACTATTATTCAGTGTAACTTTACATATGAATAGAATGAATTTACTCATATAAAGGATGTAGATAGCAGAATGTACTAGAAATCAAAGTCTAGTAATATGTTATTCATAAGAAACAAAACTGATAAAGACAAACAGAGAATAAAAATATGAACCTGAAGTAAGTAAAAATATAAGGGACTTCAGCAAAGCTTAAAAAACATCAAGGATAGCAATCAGCAGGAAAACTACATTTTAAACAAAAATTGTAATATCTTTACTAAATATATATATATATATATATCCCTCTTTCTGTGTGTCAGTATGTATGCATATATGTATTACATATATATGCATATGTATATACTAAATGGCATAGTATCTAAAATTTTAATTTTCTCTCCCAAATTTTCCAATTGATTTTTTTTAGGTTTTTGTAAGGCAAAAGGGGTTAAGTGGCTTACCCAAGGCCACACAGGTAATTATTAAGTGTCTGAGGCTGGATTTGAACTCAGGTATTCCTGACTCCAGGGCTGGTGCTTTATCCATTGCACCACCTAGCATCCCCTCCAATAGCTTTTTAAACTCCTTCCTAATTTCTTCAAGAAAGTCTTTCTGGGCTGGACACCAAATCATATTCTCCTCAGAAGTACTAGATCTCTGAGTTAGTCTTTGCCTTCTATGTAATTTTCCATGGACCCCAATTTCAATGGCCTTTCTTCATTTCCTGAGATCTTCTGTTGGGGGAGGGACTGATTCACAGAAATTTGGTGTTGAGATGCCTGGAGGCTTTACTCACTGAGTTTAATAACTCCAAGTGGGTAGGTCAGTAGTGTGTCCTAGAGGCTTTGCTCACTGTGCTTAGCAACTCCAAGTGGGCCCACCAGTAAGGGGTGCTGATTGCTTTCTCTGCAGTGTCTGTGACCTTTATTTGAATCCCTTTCCTTTTGCCTGGAGGGGGTGAGTGGCACTACACTGGATACTTTTATACTTGAACAATGTCAGCTGTGTCCTGGGGCAAAGTAAATACTCTCCCTATTCAGCTCAGGGAGTTCTGCTCTCCATGCCTGAGCCTTGGGGTGGGGATGCTGTTTCTGTGTTTGTTCTGGGAATAGGACTCTGCTGAAGTGAATATATGGAGTCTGAGGTCCTCCAGACTAGGGGAGCCAGGAGATCAGATGGATGTCTGCAACTCTCCACTCTGGAACATTCCCTCCAATCCTCCCAAAGATCCCCAGACCATCAGTCCTACAGCCATAGTCTCCAAGACCCAGTTGACTCTTGGGCCGGGGCTCCTCCATGGCTGATCTTAGGTTACTAGTCTCACCTCCTCCTGGAAGGCTCTCTGCCCCCAGTTCAACCACAATCCCAAGAATCTAGATAAGCTATTTATATTTTATACAAAAAAAGAAAGGAGAAAAGCACATTATATATATATATATATATATATACATTAAAATCAAAGAGGATGTTTTCAACACCTATGGAAAGAAAAATCATAGTAGTTATTTTTTATTTTAATTCAAGCAATAAAATAAGCTTTTCCATAATATGATAATAATAAAAGAATAGTTTAATAAACAAATAATTGCACAAACAAATCTATCATTAATTTGGATAGTCATTCATTTCTTAGACTATCAGTTTTATTTGCATATAATTGAGTAAGTGGAAGCCAGGCTAAGCAGTACTGGTGAATAATGATCCCTAGTTGAAACTGTAGGTGAGAAGAAACTAGCATATTCCTGATGAATAAACTATACATACAGGGAGAAAGAACATTTTTTGGAATGTCTCAGATAGGGGCCTTAACTATAACTTAAAGAGTAAGAGAAACACTGGGGTTGGGCTTCCAAACAAAAATGACAAAACAATAGCAAGGAGAAATTAAGGCAATATTACCCATGTCTCAGGATTAAAACTTGATTATAAATAATAAGCCTTTGAAAATAAAATAAAGCAAACTACTCTCTTGTAAAAAATCTGGGTTCATATTCAGAGAAAGATAGTGAGATTCTTTTAAAAGTCATTGATACCTCAAGGAAAAATGTCAAATGGTCACAAACACAAAAAAAGAGCTCCTGGAAAAACCTAAAGGGGAAATCAAACAAGAGAAATCAATAAATCATTAAGAAAAAGAAATAAAACAATCAAGAAAATTATAATAAGAAATTTGACCAACTGGGATGTGGTGAGGGAGGAACTATTAGGAAGGTATATAAATTATGATTAGAAAGGTTGGGGTAAGATGCAAACAGCTATGGGGTAAAACGAGAAGCTGAGAAGAAAATAGTGAATAAAAATCTAAGGAAATTCACAAATAGTAATTAAGTAATTAAAAATTTGAATGTGAGCAGGATGAACATGTATAGGACAAGTATAAAGTCTTAAGATTTGGGAATAAAAATTAATTATTTGGTAAAAATTGCTGGAAAAACTGGAAAACAGTTTAATAAAACTGGGAATAGATCAATTCTTATACCATTTACCAAAATAAGGGCAAATTAGAAATTATAAGAAGCTACAGATCATTTCCTAAAAGAAGTGTCTAGTTCAAAATTTCTAGGAATATTATGGCCAAACGCAAGACTTTCAGGTGAGGATAAAATATTGGAAGTTGTCAGAGAAAACAATTAGCAACACATAAGTTTTCATCTACTGATACAAAAGGAGTGGAGGGTTAAGAATATGATTTTCTGGAAGGAAAATAAGCTAGGATAACAACCAAAAATGACTTTCCAAGCAGCACTGAATGTATTACTATTGGGGAAAACATGGATATTTAATAAAATCAAGGGCTTTGAAATATTTATCCTAAAGATTAGAACTGAATAGGAAGTATGAATATGAATTGGAAGAACTCACTCATAAAATGGAAAAGGATAGTAACATAGATGACAAACTAGAATACAACTATCTGTTCTTAGAAAAGACAAAATTGAAAGAGAAAAAAATTTAAAAATTAAGAGGATGGATGCTATTATGTTTTTGTTGAAGTTAAAAAGTGGAACAGGCTAACAATTATAAGAAAAAGAGCTCAGAAAAGTAAAAATAAAAGCAAAACTAATTAAAAGGAAAAACAATATTTTGCTAAAAGACACCATAATGGATTAATATTAATATTAACATATATCAACTGTATATAAATTATATTCAGTAAGAGACTTGAATATTTTAAAATTTGTTGAAAACTAAGTGATTTAATCCTAATTAATGAATGAATCAGAGAATAAATCATAATAGTAATCAATATTTTCTTTTTTAAATAATTATTTTTACCTATTTGAACATTCATTTAAAAACAATAAGTTCCAAATTCTCCCTTTTCCTTCCAGCCCCTCACTACCCATTGAGAAGTCAAGATGTGATAATTATACATGTAAAATCATGCAAAAATATTTCCATATTTTCCATAATGAAAAAAGCAAGAAAAATAAAGAAGATGTTGGGGGGGGGGGGAGTTTGCTTTGATCTTCCATCAGTTCTATCTCTGGTGGTGGAGAGCATATTTTATCATGAATTCCTTGGCATTGTCTTGGATCATTGTACTGGTCAAATAAGCTAAGCTATTCACAGTTGATCATCATATAATGTTATGGTTACTGTATACAATGCCTTTCTTGTTCTACTCACTTCACTTAGCATCAGTTCATATGTCTTCCCAGGGTTTTTCTGAATTAACCTGTTCATCATTTCTTAGAGCACAATATACTAGAAACGTAGGAAGGGAAAAATTATGGAGGACTTTAGAAGTCAAACAGAGGGCTTTACAGTTGATCCTGAAAGAAATAAGAAGCCAAAATTTTAATTGATTGAATAGGGATGATGTGCTCAGACCTTCACTTAAAATCACTGATTGACAAGTAGAATATGGACTGAAATGGGGAAAGACTTCAAGGAGACTGATCAAGTAGTAGGCTATTGAAATAGTCTAGGAATGAGGTGATAAGGGTGGTGGTTTCAGAAAAGAGATCACTTGTTAGTAATGCTACAAAGGTAGAATTAACAGAACTGGGCAACATACTGGCTATGGGAAATGAAAGAGAATAAGGAAAGCAAAGCTAAGACCTTGTTTGTAAGTTTGGGGTGTCTGCGAGGATGGTGGTATCACCACCATTAATAGAAAAGTTAGGAAGAAGAGAAAATGCCAACAGAAATTTAATGAATTCAGTTCTGTAAATTCAGTTTCAGATGTCTTAAAAGGCACCTTATTGCAGATATTCAAAAGACATTTGGAGAAGCAAGTCTGCAGCTCTCAGAAGAGAGATTAGGGATGAATAGATACATATGAGAATCAATTGGATTGAGAGCACAGTTGATTTCACGAAAAGAGATTTACTAAACTGAAAAGCACACAAAGGAGAATTGAAGGTTCAAAGCTGAACTTTGAGGAACACTGATGGACAGCAACCCTGGCATGGATGAATATCCAGCAAATGAGGTTATGATGGAGCAGTCAGACAGGTAAGAGGAGAACTATAATAGCAAAACATCACAAAAAGTTGGAGAGAAAGAGTAGAGGGAGGATAGCATCCATTTCAAAAGCTGCAGTAAATTAAAGAAGGATGAGGATTGAGAAAAGGCCATTAGATTTGTAAATTAATCAACCATTGGTTACTTTGAAAAGAGAAACTTCAGGCAAATGATGAGGACAAAAGCCATGCTGCAAAAAGTTAAGAATGGAATGAGAAGAACATTATTAATTTTGGTAAGAATCTGGTTAAAATATTTGTGGTTAATCAGATAAGAAATTTTTCATCTATCAGCAAAGTTCCTATGAAGATCACATTTGATCTTCAAATTTGCTTTACGCTCTAATTATATATTTTTTTACCTTCCTTTACCCCAACAACTATTTCTTTTTTTCTTATCTTTCATGATTTTAGCTTTTTAGATTCAAATCTGTAAGCTTCCTTGGTCTTCCTTAATTATCTTTAAGCCTTTTATAACCCCTTTAATTGCAACCTAGCCATTCTGCTCCTCTTTGAACCTAGAATAAGAATGTGAGTCAGTGTGTGGTTGTTTTCTTTCACAATTTCCTTAGGTTCTCTTAAATTTCATTTCTCCAAATTCTACTTCTGCCCTACATCACTTGTCTAAAATTCCACAAATCATCTTTCCATTCTTCAGGCACTGGAGAGTTACTGGAGAATTAGTTAGTTTTTGTGGATCCACTATTGCAATGGAGGAGTCAGTCATACCGATATTTTCTCTTACCACTTACTTCTCTATATAATGTTGAAATGTGACTGGAGGCCCCCTTAACTTCCCTGGGGTGTATGCTCAAACAAGCTGAATTCTCTTATCACATTGCTTTTAAAAGGACACATTGGACCCCTGGACCTGCTGTTCTGATGACTCCCACTGAGCATGTGGTTTCAGTTGGATGTTTTTCTAGCGGCTGCTAGATACATCATCTCTTCTGTGTGCTCATCTTTGCTTCTGGTTTCTGGGCCTATATCGTCAGGCCAATTAATTCATCTCAGCTTCAGCCTTCTAGGTTAATAGCTAGACCCTTCAGAATGACAACCCTTTACAAATAACTAATGCATCTGGCTAACAAAAAGCAGACAGAGTGTTCTCAAACCAAGGTAAATTATTTTCTATATCTTTATCTGAGCAGAGATCAAAGTCCATTGTTATGGATAACTATATATTATAAAGCTAGCTTTTTCTAAGATCATTTCTGGCTTAGTATGAAAAGGAATTTGAACTAGATCAAAAGTTAATTTAATGAGGTAAGGCATCATTTTCTATCCACCTATAACTTATTTCTGCTTTTTATTATAAGTAGATATATATATATATATATATATATATATAGACAAATGGACAGACAGATAGATATAGATATAAACATAGACACAGACAGAGATCGAGATTGAGATCAAGAGATAGAGATAGTGATAGATTAGATATAGATTAGAGCTAGATATAGATATAGATAGAGATATAGATAAAGATACAGATACAGATACAGATACAGATAGATTAGATGTAGATGTAGATATAGATGATAGATAAATGGATAGATGAGAAATAAAAGTTAAATGATAACAAAGCTGTATCATTTCAAACATGAAAAGCAGAATTTTACATTAATATATTTATACACACATGTACATATAAATAAATATATATCAAAACAATATGTGTATATATGCATATTTATTTATGCAATACACTTCTTTATATATACAGGCAAATATATCTCAGATATGATTTTACATTCATATATTTATATATGCAATGGGATATATTTATATAAATAGATGATGCAGTGGAGAAGGGCACCAGGCCTGAACTCAAGAAGACTCATCATTCTGAGTTTATGTATGACCTAAAACATTTACTAGCTACATGACTCTGGGCAATTCACTTAATCCTATTCTCCTCATTTCCTCATCTGTAAAAGGAGCTAGAGAAGAAAAGCACTCCAGTAATTTTTATCAAGAAAATCCCTAGTAACAGAAGTGAATATGACTAATATATAACTCAATGACATTCCTACATTGATCCATCTGCAAGACAATAGGCTAGGTGCCATAAACAAAGACAAAAATGAAGCAAGCAGTTCCTGACCTAAGGGAATGACTTCTACTGCACTGTTAGGACTGCAACATGCAAATAAGAAATGCGTATATTACAAGAAAGACTGACAAAGGAAAAGCTCTAATGATGGAGAGAAACAAACAGAACTTTGAAGAGAGGACGTATTGAATTGAGGTTTGCAGGAATACAAGAAATCAGAAAAGCAGAGATGATGAATGAATCAGGAATAAATACATAAAGAAAATGACTTGTGCAAATTCATAGAGATAAAAAAAGTGAAGTGTCACATGGAAAAGTGATAACAAAGTAAAACTATTCAGATTGAGCTTCTCTCAAATTTCTGAATTTAAATGTGGAAGATTGAAGTCATATTTGAGGATGAGCAGTAAAAATCCTTATCCCAATAGAAGGGTAAGCCAAGGGTCATTGTATACATGCTGCACTTTTAGGACTACAACATAAAATTCTCAGAACTAGCATATAGTTGTCTATAGTACATTCTGAGGTCCCAGTAGTCTGTGTTCTTTGACAGAATCATTCTGACATTGTCTTCTTTACTCATCAAAAAGAATTTTTTTATTTCAAAAATGACATTTGAAATCATTTTCTTTCATGACAGACCTAGACAGGGTTTTAGAGGTCATCAAGCTGAAACTGATGACTCACTAAATGAGTAAGCAGAGAAAAAATTGATAGAATAGACAGTTCAGCATGAGCCTGCTAATAAGCATCTCCAAATGTACAGACATAGATATGTCTGTCATCTACATGTCTCTTGGGGCATAAGATGAATTTATCTCTTTAATCAGTTAGACTCCTCATTGGTTTTTATTTACTGAAATAAGTGAGGTTATAGTGCACTAGCATATATACTCCTCACTTTAATAGCTTTTCAGTTAATCTTTCCAACTTGTCTATAAACTTCCCTACATTACTCTACTTTTTTGACTTCTTTTTCTGTTCTCACACTAAGAATTGCATTCACAGTGAAGTTATTGGAGTAAAGAAAGTAACTTCATAGTTCAAGTCTGATTCTCTGACAATAGTGTTCCAAGGATAAAATCAATTAGTCTCACTATGCCTGGTCACTTTGTCTGAACTCGGTGAAGTGGACTTAGAATCAAAGAACTGGACTTAGAATCAAAGAACTAGCACTGAAATCCTACTTCCAGAACTTATTAAATGTGTTTATAGGAACTTGGAAATTCAAGTAAGGTTTCAGAGACTCATTTCCATCATTTGTAAACTAAGGATGCTGCACCAGATAATCTCATTGAGACCCTTCAGCTCTTAACACATGCTCTTATGAGTTTGTTCTTTTCTTAAGAAAGAAAAGTCTTTATTCTGCTCAAAGAAATAATGATAGAAAAATATTTAACACATATAATCAAACAATTTATCACTAAAATAGGTTTACCTTTATGAATCACTATTTCTAAAGCAGAAAGAAGACATTAATAGCACTTCAACAATAAAGAGAGCAATAATAGAGTCAGAATAACACTCAGCTAGGATACTCAAGAATTATTCTAGTCTTGTGTCTGCAAATTGACCACTGTATGACATTTGATGAGTGAATCAGATTAATATTTAAAATTCTTTGCAATTTGACTCCAGTTTGCCTTCTGAGACTTCATAAACCTGTTTCCACCACATTGCCCTCCTCACTGTTTTGCCCAGTCTAAACATTATTTTCTCTTTTGTCCATCTTTGCATAGGCTGTCCATTTGACCTCAAATGCCCTACCCTGTAGTAATTCTCCTTCCTCTCTAACCCTGTCCTTTCAGATGTGATGTGTCCATCACACTTCAAAGCTCACCTCAGTGAGCTGGCTCAGTGAGCAAAGTGCTAACTTTCCTATTTCTCCTTAGTAACAGTATTCTCATTTTACCTAAATTCTATCTACCTATCTTTTTACACATTGCATGAATCAAAAGAAGAGAAGCTCTTAAAGGACCATTTTAAAATATTTTTTGTCTTTGTATCATTTTATGTATAGAACATGCTTGAAAAAATTGCTTATTGAATTGTGTTGAATTGTCAATAAACAAATACTTATTGAATATTTCTTATTTATGTTTTGTAGTAGAAATGCTAAAGGAAATAACAAAAGAATCAGAAGAATCCAATATCCCCAGCATCATTCTCCACCCACTTATCTTTCATTCATGCTTTTATTATAGAGAGAGAGAGAGAGATGATAGATATTAAAATATATAAAGCTGGAGATGGATGAGGGGAAATAATATGGAATAGTATATATGAATAAGAAAGGGATAGGTTTTATGATAACATTGGTATAATGAATTCCCTGGTCTCTCTCAATGCAGGCCAGCACCCCCCTCTGAACTTTAAAGTTTTAGAGAGTTACATAGGATCTCTTGTATATGAAATTACAGGAAAAATTGAAAAATATTATATGTTAAAACACCACTTTGGCCAAATACCCATGACCCTGCTCATGAATGATCATCAAGGTCTCAGACCAACAGTCATGCATTCCACTCAACAAGTGAAAATGTCTGGGTAAAACAAAAACTGTCTCAGAAAGCTATTTCTTCTTCTTTCTTTCTTCTTCTTCTTTATTCTTCTTTTCTTCTTCTTCTCCTCTCTCTCTCTCTCTCTCTCTCTCTCTCTCTCATTCCATCCTTTGGCATGACAATAATATTTTTCTTAGTAGACATAGGAATGTGAACTCTATAAATTCTTCTGGTCTCTTATCTCTGTATTAAACCACTGGGAATTGGATCCTCCCTTATATTCTCTCTGTTTTATTTCTGTGCCATGAGCATGACATAGTTATTATTTGTCCTTAATTCTGGAAGTTGATCAATGATTTCATAAGGGTGACTGAAACTCCCAACTCTTGAAGTCACAGAGCCCAAGCACACTATTTCTCCATCACCAAAACCAGAATGGGGAGAGGATCACTATATCCTAATACTGTGAGCCAAGTGCCTAATCATCTTCAATGCAATAAGCATTCATTAAGTATCTAGTACTCTCAGAGCACAGTGCACTGGACCATGGAGATTTGAAAACAAAATAAAAGACACTTTCTACACTCATTCTTTCTTCTTTGAGGGACCATCTATTGTCATCTTGATTTCTTTCTTGCTGGTAGATTCCGATGACTCTGGGTGGAGAGTGAAGCACAGCTCTGCCTCCCTTAAATTCACCTTACTCCAAAGTCATGACATCACCCTTATGATATCATTGATTTTCTTTGAAAACTAAGAGTGAACAAAAACATGTAAGTAGTGCATCTCCCCGGGGAATCCATCTGTCACTTCAAATTAAGCATTGTTGCTATAGCACAATGATGTTAACAAGCATTGCAACTGTAAACAGTTATTTACTCATTACTAAGATAAAAGATACAAAATGTGAAATATTAAAATATCTACCATGTGAAAAATGAACTTTTAGCTCTTCAAAAGCAAAAAGAACTCAGTGTATTTATCTAAAAATCCCTCCTATTCCTTAACCCTACTGTTACTTTCAAGAATAACCCATCCTTTTAGAAAGCCAGGCCCAAAACTTCAAGACCATCCTCAGCTCCTCACACTCATTCACACTACAAATAAAATCAGTTGCCAATATTGTTCCAATTTCCACATTTTTAGGTTACATCAAGTTCATTCTACTCCCCCAGTGACGATTCCAATTCAGGACTTTATAATTTCTCCCCTGGGCTATGAAACAGTTTCCTACCTTCTCTCCTTGCCTCCAGTATCTCCTTACCCCAATATAACCTCTATTGTTGCCAGAACAGTTTCCTAGAAATATAGATTTAACCATTTAACTCAGTTTTATGGCTCAATAAACTTCTGTGTCTTCCTATTATATTTGAGATCCAGTATAAACATCTGTGTTTGACATTCAAAGCTGTTTACAACCTGGATCCTTATCTTGAGATACTTATTACACATTATTCTACATGCAACCTAGAATCCAACCAGTCTACTTTCTGTGCTCACTCAGGATGTTCCCTTTTCTGTTTCTATACCTTTGTACTGGCTATTCCGTGACTGCAATTCCCTCTTTCCTTACCTTTGCCTCTGGTAATCCCCTGGTTCTTTTGAGGCTCAACTCAAACATCACCTTTTTCAGGACATCTTTCCAAGATATTGGTGCCTTCATCTTTCAGGTTGCCGTCTATATATTTTACATGTGTAGAATGTATGTATGTACCTACATGTGTAGAAATTGTATTTCCATTTAGAATATGAGTTCCATGATGTCAGGGATGAATTTGCTTTCAATTACGCATCCCCAGTATTTACTCACCACCCAAAACAAAAGAATTGCATGTAAATGATTATCTATCAACTGATTGAGTAATGAATTGTTTATAGGCAAACTCTAAATTCAGAATTTAGGAAGAGACTTACTTCAGATTCTTGTAGTCAAGCTTTTCCATTTTTCTGCTGCAAAGAGGAAGTGTTAACCATTTATGGAGCCCTTACTGCAAATATATATTGGACTTGCCAGCACCCAATGCATTACTTCTTTGCTCACAGATTTCTACAAAAAGTAGTAGATCACATTTTCTGTAAAGGATGACAGAATCAGTTCTAATACTCTCCATTAGTAGGAGAAATTTATAGAGCCATCCTGATGGCTTTAAGAATAGTTCGCTGTACACATCTGGCCAAGATGGCAGAGAGAAGACAGGCACAGTTCTAAAGTCTCCTGATCTTTCCCCATCTACTATATGAAAAAAAACTCTTAACAGAAATCCAACCCACAAAACCCAGAAAGAAAAGCCAGAAGGAAGAACATCTACCTCAAGATATATCTCCCCCAGCAGCATTGGCTGAATTCGGGCAGATGAGTCTGGGCTCAGAGGGCTGTTCCACCCCAGATGAGCCACATTAGCAGCTGAAGTAGAGCCAGGAGTCTGAGGGCCCAAGAGCTGTACCTGCTGGATCAGCGGTAGGGGCTAGACGGCAGGGGCTTGAGTCAACTAGGGAGCAGAGGCACTGGTGTTGGTGCTGTTCCCCCAGGAGCTTGTGGGCAGGGCTGGTGGGGTTCCAGAGCAAGAGAGTTATGGACACCATCCCTGGGCTCCTCTGCTCTGAGGAACACTGAGTCCATGCCTCCATTACAGTGGAGGCCTCTTCCCAGAACAAACATTGGCAAACTAATTCTGCCTGAGGCCCAGGGGTGTAAGCAGAAGAATCAGCCCAGCTGACAATCAAGATTGTATGACCTCAGGCTAGAGTAAAGGCCACAATTGATTGAAGGCAAAAGAATTCAATAGCTCCAACTCCTCCCTTCAAACAAAGGGAGAAGGCCTCAATCAAGGTCTCAGAAACTCCAGAGAAAGCAACCAGCACCTCCTACTGGCCAGACAAAGAAATTGCATTTAGTGAATATAGCCTTTGGCCATCCCAAAAGCCTGTGAACCAGCCCCTTCCCAACTCAAGGTCTTAGCAAAATGAAGAAGGGTCAGCAGAAAGGTGGATCCATAGAAAAATTCTTGGAAGGGAAAGACCCTAACTCAGAAAAACGTGAAAACTCTGAGCAGAATGTGATCTATTCTTCAGCACAGAAAGAGTTCCTTGAAAAAATAAGGAAGGAGCTTAAAAATCAACTGGAAAATTTGGGAGAGATAAGTAATACCTTGCAACAGGAAAACAAATCCTTAGAAAATACAAGTGGACAAATACCAAAGGAGAATAAATCTCTCAGATCCTCAACTGGAAAATTACAAAATGAGAATAAATCTCTCACGTCATCAATTGGACAAATACAAAATGAGAATACTTCCCTCAGATCCTCAATTGGGCAAATGCAAAAACAAAATAATTCTCTCAAAACCTCAATGGGTCAAATGGAATTCTCTTAAAAAAGTAGAATTGACCAATTGGAAAAGGAGTTGCAAAAAAGTTAATGAAGAAAACTCCTCCCTAAAAAAAATGGAATCTGCAGAAACTAATGATTCCATGAGACAGCAAGAGCCAATTAAACAAAATCAAAAAATAGAAAAAAATAGAAAAATTGTAAACTACCTCATCAAAAAAAACCACTGACCTTTAGCATAGATCAAGGAGGGGCAACCTGAGAATTATAGGACTTCCTGAAAACATTGAAGAGAAAAAAAAACTTGGACTTAATATTGCAAGATCTAGTGATGGAAAACTTCCCTGATACCATGGAACCGTAGGGCAAAGTAGTTATTGAAAGAATACATTAATCCCCTACAGAAAAAGATCCTAAAATGAAAACACCAGGGAATGTTGTGACCAAATTCCAGAACTATCAGATAAAAGAGAAAATCCTACAAGGGGCCAGAAAGAAAAAGTTAAATACCAAGGAGCCACAGTAAGGATTATGCAGGACTGGGCTATATCAACATTAGGGGATCTAAGGACATGGAAGGAGATATTTCAAAGAGCAAGGGAGCTTGGAATGCAGCCAATAATCCGCTACCTGGAAAAGGTGAGCCTTCCCTTTCAGGGAAAAAGATGGACATTTTACAAAATGAAAGAATTCAAAAAATTCCTGATGAAAAGACCAGAGCAAAATAGAAAATTTGGACATAAACAGGAGGTTCAAGAGACACATGAAAAGGGTAAAAAAAAAAATGCAAAAAATGAAAAGAACTGCTATTCAGTAAGTTGAAACTGGCCATATCCCAGCATGGGAAAAAAGATTCTCATAAATCTTGAGAACTGTAACTCTAACAGAATATACCTAGCCAGAAATGATGGACATTCATGACCTATCCATGAGACTGCTATCTAATGTGATGTAACTGGCTTTGACCCCACTTGAGAGAAAGACTCTAATACCTCTCAAGAATTTTAACTCTATTTGATGTAATATACTTAACAAAAAGTGACAGATACTCAGAATTTTCTATAACTCAGAATGATCCAATAAAAAACACTACCTCCTTCAAAAGGGGGACAGGAAAGAGACGTGAGGAGGGAGCTGATTGAATGGGGTAAATCTCATTACACTAAGAGGTACAAAAAACCTATGGTAATAAAGGGGAAGAAGGGAACAGATGAGAAACACCTGAATCTTCTCATCAGACTTGGCTTAAAGTCAACCTACACATACTCAGTTAACTTATGAAACATCTAACCTTTCAAGTATTAAAAGGGGAAAAGTGGAGGGGGGGATGGAGAAAGAGAAGGGGAGTGGGGGACAGGAGGGGAAGCAACAAAAGGAAGGGAAGGGAAAAGAGAAAAAGGGAAAGGGGAAACAAAGGGGAGGGGTGATATAGGAGGGCAAACACACTGAAGGGGGTGGTATTCAGAAACAAAATACTGGGGAATATGGATAAAGGGGGTGGAAAGGTGGGAAAATACAAACAGAGGGAAGATAGCACAGAGGGCAATAAAGAAATTTGAATGTGAATGGGATGAACTCTCCCTTAAAATGTAAGTGAATAATAGAGTGGATTAAAAACCAGAATCTTACAATATGCTGTTTACAAGAAACTAATTTGAAACAGAAATATACATATAGAGTAAAGGTAAAAGTTTGGAACAAAATATATTTTGCTTCAGCTGAAGTAAAGAAAGCAGGGGTAGAAATCTTTATCTCAGACAAAGCATCAGTTAAAAATAGATAGCATTAAAAGAGATAAGAAAGGAAACTTTGTCCTCCTAAAAGGTGCCATAGACAATAAAGTTATTTCAATACTGAATATATATGCAGCCAGTGGGATAACATCCAAATTCTTTGAGGAGAAGCTAAAAGAACTGCAGAAAGACATAGGCAGCAAAACTCTACTAGTGGGAGACCTCATCCTCCCACTATCAGATCTAGATAAAGTGAATCATAAAATAAACAATAAAGAAGTAAGGAGGTAAATAGATTGTCAAAAAAAATTAGATATGGTAGACTTATGGAGGAAATTGAATGGGGATAGAAAGGAATATACCTTTTTCCTCTGCAGTACATGGAACTCATACAAACATTGACCATGTACTAGGACATAAAAAACCTAATAATCAACTGCAGAAAGGCAGAAATAGTGAATACATCTTTCTCAGGTAACAATGCAATGAAAGTCATATGCAATATTGGGCCAAGGAGTTATAGACCCAGAACAAAATGGAAACTGAATAACCTCATTTTAAAAAATTAGTGGAACAAAAAACAAATTATAGAAAGAATTAACAATTTTAACCTAGATAGTGATAATAATGAAACAACATACCAAAACCTATGGGATTCATTCAAAGCGACTCTCAGGGGATATATTATAGCTTTAAATGGTTTCATGAATAAATTGGAGAAAGAGGAAATCAATGAACTGAACATGCAACTAAAGAAATTAGAGAAAGAACAAATCAAAAATCCCCAATTAAATACCAAATTAGAAATTCTACAAATTAAAGAAGAAATTATTAAAATCAGAAGCAAAAAAATTATTGAATTAATAAATAAAACCAAAAGTTGGTATTATGAAAGAACCAATAAAATTGATAAACTTCTGGTCAATTTGATTAAAGAAAAGAAAGAAGAAAAGCAAATTGCTAGTATCATAAATAAAAAAGGTGAACTCACTACCAATGGGGATGAAATTAAAGTAATAATTCAAAATTATTTTGCCCAACTCTATACCAATAAATTTGATAATCTAAGTGAAATGGATGAATACTGACAAAAATATAAGTTGCCCAGGTTAAATGAAGAGGAGATTAAATACCTAAACAACCCTATCTCAGAAAAAGAAATTCAACAAGCCATCATTGAACTCCCTAAGAAAAAATGTCTAGGACCTGATGGATTCACAAGCAAATTCTACCAAACATTTAAGGAACAATTGGTTCCAATTCTATATAAACTCTTTGGAAAAATAGGGAGAGATGGAACTCTGCCTAACTCTTTTTATGAAACAAATATGGTGCTGTTACCTAAACCAGGAAGAGTTAAAACAGAGAATGAAAATTATAGACCTATCTCCCTGATGAATATAGATGCAAAAATCTTAAATAAAATCTTAGCAAAACAATTACAAGTTATCACTAGGATAATACGTTATGATCAAGTAGGACTTATTCCAGGAATGTAGGGTTAGTTCGATATTAGGAAAACTGGGAGTAGACTCAATTATATCAACAACAAACCTATCAGAAATTATATGATCATATCAATACATGCTGAAATAACTTTTGAGAAAATACAGCATCCATTCCTGCTAAAAACACTAGAGAGTGTAGGAATAAATGGACTATTCCTTAAAATAATTAGCAGTATCTATCTGAAACCATCAGCAAGCGTTATATTCAATGAGGAGAGGCTAGAGACATTCCCAATAAGATCAGGGGTGAAACAAGGGTGCCCATTATCACCACTACTATTCAGTATTGTATTAGAAATGTTAGCTTCAGTAATTAGAGAAGAAAAAGAAATCGAAGGAAATAGAATTGGGAAGGAAGGGACAAAACTCTCACTCTTTGCAGATAACATGATGGTCTACCTAGAGAATCCCAAGAAATCATCCAAAAAACTACTGGAAACCATTAGCAATTTTAGCAAAGTTGCAGGTTTTAAAACAAACCCTCATAAATCCTCAACTTTTCTACATATGTCTAGCAAGATACAACAGGAAGAGCTAGAAAGAGAAATCCCATTCAAAGTAACCTCAGACAATATACTATACCTTGGAGTCTATTTGCCGAGACAGACTCAGAAACTTTTTGTAAACAATTATAAAACACTTCTCACACAAATTAAATCAAATTTACATAACTGCGCAAATATCAACTGCTCATGGATAGGTAGAGCTAATATAATAAAAATGACAATTCTACCAAAACTAAACTATCTGTTTATTGCCCAACCAATCAAAATTCCAAAAACTTACTTCAATGAGTTAGAAAAAATTGTAAGTAAATTCATATGGAGAAATAAAAACTCAAGAATTTCCAGGAGCTTAATTTAATAAAGTGCAAAAGAAGGTGGCTTAGCCCTGCCTGATCTAAAATTATATTATAAAGCATCAGTCATCAAAACTGTTTGATAGTGGCTAAGAAATAGAGTGGTGGACCAGTGAAATAGACTAGATGTAAAAGCAGGAGATGATTATAGTAATCTGCTGTTTGATAAACCCAAAGAGTCCAGCTATTGGGATAAAAACTCCCTCTTTGATAAAAACTGCTGGGATAATTGGATGTTAGTATGGAAGAAACTTAGATTAGACCAACACCTAATACCCTTTACCAAGATAAGATCCTAATAGTTACAGCACGTAGACATAAAAAACAATACTATAAGCAAATTAGAAGATCAAGGACTAGTCTACCTGTCAGATCTATGGAAAGTGGAGCAGTTTATGACTAAGGAAGAGTCAGAGAACATCACCAAAAACCAATTAGATGATTTCAATTACATTAAATTAAAAGGCTTTTGCACAGATAAAACCAATATAAGCAAGTCAAAAGAAAGGTAGTAAATTGGGAAACAATCTTTATAATTAATGATTCTGACAAAGGACTCATTTATAAAATTTACAGAGAACTGAGTCATATTTTTAAAACAAAAAGCCATTCCCCAATTGACAAATGATCAAAGGATATGCAAAAACAATTTACACATGAGGAAATCAAAGCAATCCATAGCCATATGAAAAAAAATGCTCTAAATCATTAATTATTAGAGAAATTCAAATTAAAGCTTCTCTGAGGTACTACCTCACACCTCTCAGAGTGGCCAATATGACCATAAAGGATAATGATCATTGTTGGAAGGGTTGTGGGAAATCTGGAACACTATTACATTGTTGGTAGAGCTGTGAACTCATCCAATCTTTCTGGAAAGAAGTTTGGAACTTCTCCCAAAGGGCAACAAAGATGTGCATATCCTTTGAGCCATCAATACCATTACTGACTCTATACCCTGAACAGATGATGAAAAAGGGTAAAAACATCACTTGTACAAAAATATTCATAGCAGCCCTGTTTGTGGTGGCAAGGAAGTGGAAATCAAGTAAATGTCCTTCAACTGGGGAATGGCTTAGCAAACTGTCCTATATGTATGTCATGGAACACTATTGTTCTATTAGAAACTAGGAGGGATAGGAATTCAGGGAAGCCTGGAGGGATTTGCATGAACTGATGATGAGTGAGATAAGCAGAAAGAGAAAAAGACTGTACACCCTTACAGTAACATGGGAGTGATGGACTCGCTGATTTCATCAGTGAAATAATCAAGGACAATTTGTGGCTGTCTACAATGGTTGTGGTTCTGCTCATTTCACTCACATAAGTTCATGTAGGTGTTTCCTTCTGTATCCAGATAAAGAATACCATCCATATCCAGATTAAGAACCATGGAGTTTGAACAGAGTCCGAGGATTATTTCCTTTAATTTAGAAAAAAAAACAACTGATATCTTATTGTCTGATCTTTTTATCTCTTATATTTTATGTTTCTTCCTTTAGGACATGATTTCACTCTCATCACACTCAATTTCGATCGATGTACAATATAGAAACAACATAAATACTGACAAATTGCTTTCAGTGGGGAGTGGGGGGGAGTAAGATTGGCTGAAAAATTGTAAAACTCAAAAATTAATAAAATCTTTAATAAAAAAGAAAACAAAACAAAAAATTTCACATTACTAAAATAGTCATGTTGTAAAACTAAGCATAGCTTCCCCTACAAAGAAAGAGAAACCTCAAGAAAAATAAAGTGAGAGATAAAAAAGTATGCTTCAGTCTTTACTCAGATACCATCAACTTTGCTTTTGGTATGGATAGCATTCTTTATCATGAGACCATCAAAGAAATTGCTTCGATATTTTTATTCCCAGCTGTATTGCTAATTGCATTTTCCTCCATCCTATTCCTTCCCATTCTCATTTATTCTATTCACTCTGTCTTTTCACCCTGTCCCTCCTCAATAGTGTGTTATACCTAACTACCCTCATCTATGATCTTCCCTCTCCACTATACTCTATACCCCCATCCTCCTCTCCACCTGTATCCTTACACCCATTTCTTTTTCTCTCCTATTTTCCTCTAGGGTAAAACAGATTTCTCTAATCAATTGATATTTCCTCTCTGAGTCACTTCTCATGAAGGTTCACGTATTCTGCCTCACCTTCCCCCCTCTACTCCATTTCAAAAAAGATTTGCTTTTATGTGAAATAACAGTCCATTCTACCTCTACTCTCCCTTTCTAACATTATACTCATTTCTTTTCCATTAACCCTATTTTTATAATATACTATAGCTTCATATTCAATTCCTTCCTATGCCTTGTCTATATATTCTCCTTCTAACTGCCCTAATGAATGAGGTTCATATCAGTTGACAGTATCATCTTCCCATGCAGGAATATAAGCAGCTCAAAATCATTAAATCCCTCATAATTTGCCCTTCCCATTCACCCTCCCTATGCTTTTCCCAAGTCCTATACTTGGTGATCAAACTTTCTGTTCAGCTCTCATCATTTCAACAGGAAAGTCTGAAAGTTCCCTATTTCGTTGAATATTCATCTTTTCCCCTGAAATAGTATGCTCAAATATTTTAAGTAGTTGGTTCTTGGTTATAAACTGTTTTCTTCTGACTTTCAGAATATGATATTCCATACCTTTATTGTAGGGCCCTTAATATAAAAGGTGATAAATCCTATGTTATCCTATTTGTAGTTCCATGATATTTGAATTGATTCTTTCTGGCTGTTGAAATATTTTAATCTTTGACTTGGAAGCTCTGTAATTTATCTATATCTTACTGGAAGTTTTTTCTTTTGGTATCTCTTTCAGGTGATCAGTGGATTCCCTCAATTTCTATTTTACTCTCTGTTTCTAGGATTTCAGGGCAATTTTGCAGTATTATTTATTGAAAAATGAAGCCTAGGCTCTTTTTCTGGTCATGACTTTCTGGTAGCCCAATAAATTTTAAATAATCTCTTCTGGATCTGTTTTCCAGGTGAGTTGTTTTTCCAATGAAATATTTCATATTTTCTCCTAGTTTTTCATTCTTTTGGTTTTGATTCATTCTCTCTTGATTTATCACAATGTTATCAGCTTTAATCAGCTCCATTCTAAATTTGAAGGATTATTTTCTTCCAAGAACTTTTATATCTCCTTTTCCATCTGACCAATTCTGCTATTTTAAGGCATTCTTCTCTTTTACTTTTGCACTGCTTTTTCCAGTTGACCTATTCTGTCTTTTAAGATGTTATTTTCTTCAATGTTTTTTGTATCTCCTTCATCAAGCTGGTGACTTGGTTTTCATGATTTTTCTCACATTGCTCACATTTCTCTTTCCAATTCTTTCTCTGCCTCCATTACTTGATTTTCAAAATTTTTTGAGCTTTTCCAAGGCCTAAGACCAATTCATAGTTTTCTTGGAGGTTTTGTATACAGGAGCTGTAACTTTACTACTTGATGAATGTGTTTTGTGATCCTCCATATGGCCAAAGCAATTGTCAATGCTCAGATGGTTTTTCTTCTGTTATTTGCTCATTTTCCCAGCCTATGACTTGAATTTAAATTTTTCCTAAGGTGGAGCTTTGCTTTCAGGGTAGAGGACACAGTCCCAAAGTTTTGATGGTTTTTGCAGTTATCTTTAGGGACATGCCCCCTCCCACCCTCACCCCCACCCCCAGGACCTCAAATCCTTCAAGGTTTTATGAGAGGCTCTGACTTCTTTCCTGGCCTGTACTTTGGTCTATGAATGATCACAAGCAGTCCTGTCTGCCCTGTGATTGTGAGGAGGGTCCCTGCTCTGCTATGGTAGTAAAGCTTCTTTTTCTGATACTAGGACCCAGATTGCTGCCTGGATCTGAGCATGGACAAAAATCACAGAATCCTAGGGAGAGATGGCAGAGAGATTTTTGCAATCTCCTCCAACCCCTTAACTTCAATGGGTTGAGCCCTCTTGAAGCAGCTGCCCAGGGCCTCCCCCAGTTTGTTCCTGGGCCCCAGGTCAAGGCTGCGTAGACACCTGCACTGGGACCTGTGCTGGGCTGAGCTCCACATTCACTCTAATGTAAAAATGTTTTTACCTGTTTCCCCTCCAAATTGTCCTTGGCAATCCCTGGACTGAGAAGTCTGGAAACTGCTGCCACTATCATGGACCCAGATGACTCCAGGGACCCAGGTGTTGCCCTGGCTATTCCTGGATGACTAAGTCAGTCTTCTCTAGTGCAGCCTGGGTTGTCCTTTGGGTCTTTCTAACCCTAATGTAACAGACTTTTATTGCAGATCTTTCAAGTTGTCTTGGGCAGGGAAATTCTTTCACTGTCTTTCTGTGTTTTCCATTACTATAGAATTTGATTACAGTCATTATTTAAAGGGATTTGGAGTAGTCTGAGGGAGAGTTTATGGGAATTTCTGCCTCTGCTCCACCATCTGATTAAGAACTCATTTCTTTAAAATATAGAGAATTGAGTCAAATATATAATTATATGTTGTTTCCCAGTCAATAAATGGTCAAAGGATATGAACAGTTTTCAGTGAAGAAAGCAAAGCTATCTATAGTCATATGAAAAAATGCTCTGTTACTATGAGTAAGAGGAATAAAAATTAAAACAACTCTGAGGTAGAATCTCACAAGTTATCATATTATTTAATATGACAGAAAATGAAAGTGGTTAATATTGGAGGGGATGTGGAAAAACTGGGACACCAATGCTCTGTTGGTGGAATTGCTAACTAATCCAACAATTTTGGAGAGCAATTTGAAACTAAGCCCAAGTTGCTCTTGAACTATGCATACCCTTTGATTCAGCATTATCACTGCTAGCTCTGTATCCTAAAGAGATAACACAAAAGGGGAAAAACTCATATTTTACATATATATATATGTATATATATATATATATATATATATATATATATATATATATATAAAAACATTCTTTTTTTGTAGTAGCAAATAATTGGAAATTGAGAGGATTCCCAAAAACTGGGGAAAGATTGAACAAATTGTATTATATGATGGTAATGGAATATTATTGCTCTATAAGAAATAATGAGCAGGCAGATTTCCAAAAAAACCTGAAAAGGCTAACATGAACTGATGCTGAGTGAAGTGAACAGAACCAGAAGACCATTGCATACTATAACAACAACATTATTTGATGATAAATTATGATAAATATAGTTCTTCTCAGCAATATAGTGACCAAATATAATTCTAAAAGACTTGTGATGGAAAATAAAATCCACATTCAAAGAAAGAACTGTGGAATCAATGCAGAACAAAGCATAGTATTTTTTAAAAATTCTTATGGGTTTTTTTGTCCTCATGGTTTTTCCCTTTTTGATCTGATTCTTCTTTCTCAGCAAGACTAATTTGGAATTGTGTGTAATATAATTGTACAGGTATAACTTTTATCACATTACTTGCTATCTTAAAGTAAGAGGGAGGAAAGGTGGGAGAGAAAAAAACTTTACAAAAATTAATACTGAAAATTACATTTATATATAATTAGACAATAAATATTTTTTTTCAAAAAGTAACTGAGACAGAAGGAGGTTAGTTTCACTCAGGGTCACATAGGTGAAAATGAGGCTGAATTTGAACTCAGGTCTTCCTGATTACAAACTCAGTACTCTGTCCTCTTATTTTTCCTAGTGCACTAGTCTTGGAAAATAGAAGTACCTTAATTCAAATCTTGCCTTAGATCCTTACTAGATATGTGACCCAAGGCATATCATTTATTCTCTCTGAGCCTAGGTATCCACATTTACAAAACAAATGATTTGTATTAAATAGCCTCTACTATGTCCTCAAACTCTGAATCTATGCTCCTTTGAACCCTCAGAGGTGTAACCTTGTGATCCTATTAGAAGATAGGATAATCTGGAAAAGCTAATAGAAACTGTGCATAAGAGAGAAGTATAACTATTCATAGGGATAGAGGAAAGAGAAGTAAATAAAGAGCAATATGGGACTAATAATGGTGGCAAAAGTAAACATGATTTGAGAATAGATAAAAAGTAAATCTGTCTCTAGTAGAGCATTTGAGATGAACCATAACAAAAGTAAAGTTTTTTAAAAGTCATCTAATCATTCTGTTTCTGTTTGTCATCAGTAAATTGATACTTTCCTAGATGGTGTATAGGGTCACTTGGAATAGCAACTAAGCAAACCTATAGGAAAAAGTTTTGAAAAGTATCAAGGAAGCATGTTAAAAATGCAAGCTATTAATGGAGGTCATTAACTCAATTATACTGGAGTCCTGATGTAAGTCACTTTTGGAGAAGAAAAAGGGAGAAAATAAGAAACAAGTTCTAGAACACTTCACTATTCCTAAGTTTTAATAAATTGTGAGTCAATTGCTCCTGGTTGCTTAGCAATCCATAGCATCTATTCATTTACACTTTTACATGGCAATCTGATGCACTACATATTTTCCTTGAAACCTTCTAGAACAATAGAATCTTAAAGTTGGAAGAGATCTTTGAGTCTTACCCAAGCAAAGTATGAACCCCACACAAACTAAATTATGCTAGCTATAGCACACCAATTTCCACATCATTCTCTTTCTTATAACAGAATATGGTTCAGCACCTTCTCTTTCCCAATACCCAACTGTATAGTAGGAGGCTTTAATAGATAGCCATGAAGATATTCTCTCGAATTCTCTGACCTCTCATATATTCAGTTCTTTCAATTCCACAGCCTAATGTTTCATTCCAATTCAGTCATTTATAAGGATAGTCACACACTATCTTATACCATTATCCACAAATTTTCCACTTCCCTAATTGAAAAGACTGATATTCTCTTAAATGATTACAATCTATCTTGCCTCCTATCCCTATTCTCTATTAGTCTTGCAATTACCCTCATTAAGAACTTCATTACCTCCACCTCTCAGTGCTTTCTCAGACCCATTTGACCCCTACACTGACTTCACTTTCCTTTTTTTTCTCCTTTCTCTCTCAATCAACCCAATAATTTGCCATTTTCACTATATATTGTCTTGCTCCTGAAAACTAATTCCCTTTACCTATTGTTCATCTTAACTTTCCAAACCTCAGCTTTGAATTACTTCAGCTCTGTACATTTCTTGCTCCTACTCACAAGTAGCTGAAAGGAACTGGGCAAGACTAACAACCATATTGGCTGTATTTCTATTTATATAAACATAAACACACAGACACACACATATATATGTATATGTATGTATATAGATGTGACATTTATGGAATAAAATAAGCATTTGCATAACATAGCATAATTAAAAAGATGATTGCATATCAAACTGCAAATCTATAAAGTACAACTTGTTATTCCTCTCAAATATGTAATAAATTTATCATATAAATTTCTGTTTTCCTTTTTTCTGCCCCCCACTCATTTAGAAATAGCTACCATTAGACATGAATAGGTGGATGATATATAAATATTAATATAAATATATATAAATATTAATATAAATATATATAGGCTCTGTGTATATGCATATATCCATACAGGTATGCAAATTTATATATGTACATATTAGTGTATATATATATATACATGCATATGTGTGTGTGATTATTCTATACATACTACTATTTATTAGTTCTTTCCCTGGATGTAGATAACTTCTTTCTTCTTTATTTTTA